>NC_136013.1:10949301-11255551 GCF_048128805.1 Centroberyx gerrardi | reverse complement strand
ATCTGTAATCTGAAGGTTATATTTGCAGCGTGTGTGTGTGTGTGTGTGTGTGTGTGTGTGTGTGTTTTGGTCTGTAATTTGTTCCCGCTCAGCGCAGGGACAGTATCAGCGTCCGCGACATCTGTTCAACACAGGGCCTACAGAGCAGAGCTGAGCGCATCATCAGCACCATGCAGCACAGGGATGATGGAGCCTGAGTCGCACACACACACACACACACACACACACACACACACACACATGCACACACACATATACGCATATATGAATGCATACAAGCAACAAACACACACATATGCACATGAAAACTCACACACACGTCAACACACATACACAAACTGTGAATTTACACACAGACGCTCAGCACAGATTCATCATTAAACAGTGGCACAAAACATCCTTGAGCATATAAAGTAGACCGTATAGAAATATTTAAATGAACATATTTTGTATGTGTGCATTTGAGTGTGTGTGTGTTTGTCTGCACATGAGCACACACACATGGTGAGCATGCAGTTGTGCGCATCTGTGCGTAGTCAGCCGCAATCGAATTATCTCCATTCCACTCAAAGAGACACCACACCAGGGAGAGGAAAGACTCTGAGGCTAAATATTAGACTCCGACTACCCAGCGTTCCCAGCCAGGGACGACAACAAAACAAGTGGGATCCACACAGAGAGGGAGAACAAAGAGAGACTGAAACGAATTTACAGCCCACCCGTTGGGGGGATGGAGCCTCCCCATGTGTTGAAGATGGAGAGATGATCGTCTCTGTTCCCTGCTAAAATGAATTATGATGAGATGGGAGCTCAGTGCCATTTCCTGCCTGGCACAGGAAGCGCCCATCTGGAGTTGAGTGCTGTCCTCTGTTGTTATTGTTGCTAGTGTTGTAATAGCTCTTGTCACTGTTGTCGCTGGTCTCATTGCTGTTGTCGTTATTACCGAAGCGCCATATAGGCCAGTCGAGGGAGATGGGGGGGAGAAATGATATTCATAGTTTAAGATATTGTGTTGTGGATCATTGAGAGGAGTGGTAAAACGGACACTAAGACAGAAGTTTATCACTTGAACTGGGGGGAATTAGTAGAGGTAGTGTAGAGGAGACTGCAGGAGGGAGAGAGAGTAGTGAGACACTTCCTGGCAGCCGCCCCTACAACTGTCACATCCCACCGCCCGCCAGAAAAGCAGAAGGAAGCCACTCGTCATCACCGTGACAACCAACGCGTGACGAGGGGAGAGAGGAAACTTATCCATCAAAAAATGATGCAGGGATGAGTGCACATCCTCGGCTTTCTCCTTGCCGACACACACATGCACACACACCAACACACATGCACACACACCAACACACAAACACACACACACACACACACACAAGCAGACGTGGACACACACACACACACACAAACACATGCACGCACGCACACACACACACAATGCCTTCATATTTCATTTGGATCATCAGGAACAACTGTCTCCAAGAGGAAATCTCTGGCTGGATCTCATGCCTTTTCAGCTGAACAACATAATAATGTATTTTCCTCATAATGAAGTGACTGTAACCCCCCCATGGGGCTAATGTTCAGAACACACAGACAGAGTAAAAGCACAAGAGGGGGGAACAGCAATTCAAGTGTAAACTAAAAAACACCCCAGAGCTAGAGACTGTCACAGTGACACTTAAGGCGAGTGTCTGGGTGCACTGCTGAAAAAACATGAACGCATCTGAGGGAAATTAACCCATAAACCAGAAGAGAGAATCTTCTAATAACAGAGGAGAATATTTTACATAATATAAAACCAAAGCAGCTGACGGCGCAGTGGTAGGTATAATTAATATTTGATTACTCTCACACTGCCCAAATCTCAAACTTACGAAGCCTTGTGTGTCCCAAGGGTGTAAATATAATCTATATTGCTGGTGTTGCCTATCACGTTCCAACCTACCAGACTACCAAAGGCTTGCCAGTAGTGCAATGATGACAGATTTTCTCATTTGACAAAGAGCTATACAATGAATAGAAAAAATAACCCACAGCCACCCTGTTAGACCACAAAATCAAGTGACTTTGGCCTCTCAACTGGCAGACTGACTGGACTGATGGGGATCACAGGCAAGACAGAAAAGGTGCTTGTCGATGCTTTCACCAAGCAAATCCAAATGGAAAGGGCAGAAATCTATGGAGACTGAGCACCACCCAGTGGCTGAATATATATAAAACCTTCATATTGGATTGTATCACTAAAAGGAATTGACTTGGCATTCTCAGAACTGACTACCTTTCAAAGGCTCTCGAGTGAAATATGAACCACATTTGTGGTATTTTGATATTTAAATCAAATTCTGTAAAATTCTGATTTTCAACCGTTTCATGTGAATTAACAAGAAATGTAGTTTTCTCATTAGAATGACTTAAGTTTCAGGTCCCGGAGCAGCCATGAGCCCAGAGCTGTGTTACTTCTCAATGGTAACTCACTGTTATTATCGCATGACTTTACATCAGAATAAAGAACAGACTGAGTCAGTAAGATAGAAATGTGTGGGGCAGCTGTGTCCACATGATAGAATTGACTTAATCATTGTTGGGTTGGTATCGGTGGTGGCTGTTCAGTAATATCAACACTAGGAGTTCTCAGGTCCGGTATCCTGGTGGCTAAATCTCAGTGAGAAATGTTTCCTTGAGCAAGACACTGAATCTGTAACTGACCAGGAAACTCTCTCACCTTCCTATGGAGGGCAGGAGAGCAAGTGTTGTTTTATTTTTACTTTATTTATCCAGGGAAAGTCGACTGAGAATTCCTGTTGGAGCTGCTGAGTGGAGAGGAGAGCAATTACTGCTTCATTTTCCCCTTTCACATTTTCCCAGCTAGTCCAGGGATTCAAACTATTGACTTTCTAGTCACAAGCCCGCTTCTATAACCTCTAGGCTACTGCTGCGCCTTAGAGATCAATAAAGTAAATATATAAAGGGTATTGATAAAGTATAACATGGAATATATAGTCTTTGCATTTGTCCAGGTAGGCAAACTTAAACATCTAGACCAGGGACAATATTACATATGTGGATACGCACACATACACACACACCTACACACACCCACACCCACACACACACACACACACACACACCCACATCACACAAACTTGATGACATTATTCCACTGTCATCTGTTGGCAGGGAGGTCCTTGCGGCCACAGGGTGTCTGTGGCGAGAACCAACAGGCGTGACTTCAGTCAGCGGTACAGGCAGAATAATGAATGAAAAATGAATAATAGAAGAATAATGAAGAATAATGACCGGGATAAAAAGACACACACTGACACACACACACACACACACACACACACACACACACACACTGATATGCACACAATTATACACATATATGAACATAGACATACATAATTATACAATATCACAATTTATCTTCATCTCAGACAGGCAGAGAGAGACAGACAGAGAGAGAGAGAGAGAGAGAGAGAGAGAGAGAGAGAGAGACAGAGAGAGATAGAGAGAGAGAGAGAGAGAGAGAGACAGACAGAGAGAGAGAGAGAGAGAGAGCTTCCTCTGTCCCCTCTGGTGTACACAACTTCATTAAGAGGAAGTCATAAGTGGCCACAGGGAGCGTGGAGAAACCCTATCTCTCACTTCTACCATAAAAAAATGAGAAAAGTTCATCTTTTAGGACCATAGGAGAGTAGAAGATAGCTCAGCCTGAAATTGCATTATCGAAAGGTTAGAATAAGTTTGCATGCATTTTATTTTCTGAAAATGTTAAACTGAATCGATATAATCCCCATCCACATCTCCACTGCTTCAAAATGCTAATGATAATCATGATAATACAACCTTAATACAAACGAGATGAAAAACAGGAAAACTCTGATAATCAGTTATTTTACTGGCATACATTCATGGCCCAAGACCAATGTTGTTTACACCGGCTTACGTTCATTTGGTGTTGATTCAATATTATTTTGGCATCTGTGTTGTTAAGAATGTACAGTATGTAAAGTGTTGACTTTTCATATACACAATGACGTTGGATCAATGCTGTCTATTGCATATCTTACATTGTCCCATTGCACTGAATGTGAGGTCCTGTTGTTCCTGTACAGTGTGTCCAGTATTGATTTATGTTACTATGTATAGAAGTTGATGTCCCAAGACAAACTGATCGACAGGCATTTATTGTACTTGGCGAATAAATAAATTCACATTCTGATTTTAATTCTGATCTGTGTTGTTTGGACAGGATTAAGCCAAAGAGGAGTCAAAGTTTTCTCTGTGAACTTTGCCTACTTTAAACACTAATCAAAGCTGATAGCCTATAGTTGGTAGTATTGTGAGTCTCCCACCTGTATCCTATACATCAAGGAGTGTTTTCCCCTCAGTAGGCCTCAATACACACACTGATCAAGTGTATTCCTGTTACTGTTGATTCATGCTACGTAAATGTCTGTTTCTAGGTGTTGCAACTCCTCAAGTGCTTTGGTTTGGTGACTAACTCTGACTGCACGAGAATGCTGTTCTGTGACTTGTGATGTTTTGCTGACACTTTTGGAGCATTTTAAGTAAACCAAATGTTAGAGTCCACTTCCTTCTGTCCCTGGATGTTAGCAACGGCTGCTGTTTGTCATAGCAACTGTTACATTGCAAAATACGAAAGAAACCACTTCCCACAGTTGACGGACGTAATAGAAACAGGCGCCACTTAAGGTCAGGCTTTGCTTATGTCGTGTTGAAATAATACATGTGCTGAAAACATGCAGGCAAGGACAACTTGAGCTGTACTTAACATGAGCCAGCATGGCAGAGGTCAGATCTGCAGCTCTACTGTGAGCGCCTTCAACCGCCAGCTCAAAACCCTCAAAAATCCTTTCAACTTAGCTTTTAATTAACATTGCCTTTTACCCTTTGCAGTGTTTTTTATTCCTCTGTTTTATTGTTTTATTGTCAACAAATTATTTTTTTTTATGAGTTGATCATTTTAGAATTGCCGTTGTCATTGGCATAGAGGGTCATGCTAGACTATTTTTGATTTTGAAATTTTAATGTCATTTTAATGTAATGTAATGGATTTAATCCATTTAGTGAAGTATTACGCAATTTCAATCAGGAAGACTACTTATCATTCATTCATGCTTTCTCTTTACCCAATCAGAGTTGGTGAACACTTTCCCTCTTTTTCCAGAGAACCAATCAGAGATAGCCATCACAAGAGCCAATCGTCTAAGTGACGGCAGTATATGCACGTCACCTTCTATGCTATTGCCCTTCTCTCAGATCTGTGCCGTATGCTGCTGTCATTCCAGTCGCTGTGCTTACCTTCGTCCCTCCTCCACCCCATCACCACCAATGTCCAGGCTCCAGAGGAACTCCCAGGGGGACATCCTAATTCCTACGTCTATCCCGGATGTACTAACTTCACGAATGGGAGGAGTTCCTCCATGGAGCTTACGCCAAAGTTTACATCTTGTTTCATGTCATGAATAAAGTTTTTCATTCGAGCATTCATCCTAGTCTCTCCTGATTGAACTGTTTTTAATCCATTTACTGTTTTAGTCAATCTGTTTTATGTAAAGCACTTTGAGTTGCATTCTATGTATGAATGGTGCCATATAAATAAACATATTATTATTACTACAGCACACTACGACTCGGTGTGAAAAGGCCATTTGACGTGACTTTTTTTTTTTATTTAGGGCTGAATAGGAGAGTGGAGAGTACAGAAATAGATACAGGATATCAAAAGATCTTCACACTAAAACCCATTGGTTGTGATGTGTGTGAATGTGTGGGTGGGTGGGTGTGTGTGTGTGTCTGTGTGGATGTAAGTGAACTTGAAATCTCAGATGGGTGTAAATATGAGAGTGTGTGCTGTGACCACGGTCGATGTCTGTGGTGATGTATTGGTTACATTTGTGTTATACATTGTGTCTGATCTATTGGTCTGTCCTATACACTGTCCTGTATGTTCTATAATATTATAATTTAAAAAAAGTTATATACAGTATATATAATAGAAGTAAAAGCGACCACTTGGTTCTCCTGAGACGGGTAGAAAGTATACCTGTTTCTCCTGACTTGTCAGGCTGCACCGGGCTGCCAGCGAGCCTTCGCCTCCGGGGAGAGCGCCGGTGTCAAACTGTCCAACAGCACCAATCTCACCTGTCATCACAGCCTGAGCCTGAAGGTGACCACTGTAGGAGATATGAAACGTTTGAGACCGAGTGTGTTGAGAGCCTGATAGACCTGCCTGCAGGCTCTAACATTTTGAAAACCATCAAAAGTTCTCTGGACTCAGGTGTAAATTCTGCCAGTCATAAAGTGGATGTGTGATTTTAGTCTTACAAGTTGAAGGCTTTACTGGGCCAGATTAGCTTTACTGTAAGTTTATATTTTTATGCTATTTTTAGTTGAATTATTATATGTAAGTTTATCAAATGTGGATAGGTATATGAGGTGAAATCATTGCGTAGTGTTGCATGCTCTATATAAAAATTGGGGAAAAGAGAAATAATCAGATACGTAATTAAAGAAAGTTAATGTACAATTCAGTAGTTTGTTGGAGGGGAAGCCGATACTTCCTATCCATTCAGTTTCCCATTCTCACACTTCCTCCATTTTCACCTTTGCCTTGATAGCAGCACAAGCTGCATTCTTGTACCTATTAGACTCAAGCAACTGTGACATTTGCTTTGGAGTCATCACAAAACATGCTGCTTTGGTCTTTTCTCCTGTTCTTTTTGTGTGAGACAGCAGGTAAGGGCACGTCGTTCAGTGTATGTAATAACAGAATATAGAATATAGATATGAAACGTAGAAACTTGCCATTTATTTGTGTCCTGGAAAAGGTGTTGTCTGAATTTATTTTGTTTGTTCTGTCTTGACAGATTCGAATTCAACTCAACTACCAACCTCACCTATCATGGACACTACTATTCCTATTCTGATAATTAATACAACTTCTGTGGTTTTAGTAGGTGATCCAGTGACACTGAGTTGTTACGATCAGAATGGCCCTATTTGGTACCGTTTGAACCAGGAAACAGGGCAGTACGACCAATTGATGGAAGGAGATCCTCTAATTTTCAATGCCACTGTTGCAGACTCAGGGGAATACATGTGTTCTGATTGGCCCAACAGAACATACAGTGTTAATATCCAGCTGACCGTAGTGGGTAAGTGGTTGTGATTCTTCAGTCCATTCCCATCAAATGAAATTATGTGTGAAACTCTCCACAGTGTCATCTTTTCATATATACACTACAGTCAAAGGTTTGGACACACATATTTTTCTTTATTTTTACTATTTTCCACATCTTAGAATAATAGTAAAGACATCAAAGCTATGAAATAACACAAATGGAATTATAGCAGTGACCAAAAAAGTGTTAAACAAATCAAAACTATCTTATATTTTAGATTCTTTAAAGTAGCCGCTCTTTGCCTTGATGGAAAGGCAAAGGCTTTGGAAAGAAATTCATACCTAGGCATCAATTTCACTTATATTTATATTTGTCTAAAAAACAAATTTCAAGCATTTAAGCATAAGCCTTTAGATTAAAAATGGCTTTAAGATAATGAAAAATATAATACATTCAATCAGGTGCATCCAACTTTTGACTGGTAGTGTAGCTATTTTGTCTCTACCCACGCTTTCCTCCTTCCATCACCCTCTCTTGCTTGTGTTTCCCTTCCTCCTCTCCAGAAATTATGTCCCCTCTGCAGGTGGTGGCCACACCAGGCTACCCAATCATAGTGGAAGGTCAAACACTCACCATGCATTGCAACGCCTTCACCCTGCCCCCCTCTGTCTTTTGGTCCTGGTACAGACTGGATGACCAGGGGCGCTCGCAAAAGGTGGGCTCAAGTAGGGATCTGACCCTCACCAAGGCAGAGGAGAGCGGCCAGTACCACTGCCAAGCTGTGAGCGATGTACACAATATCCAACAAATGAAGCTGAGCCCTAACCACACAGTCTATATCATCTACCTGCCTGCAACGGGTTGGTAGTCTGTTTTCATTCACTGTATATCTATCAACTGTATGAAATCTACACCGATGTTTGGGGAGTTTTAGCCCATTAGTCACTTTACTGCTGAAGAGGATTTAGGATTTTGTGCTTTAACATACAGTATGTTAAGTAATCATAGGTGAGTAGCATTGTCCTAAAAGTGAAAAAATGAGAACTTGTAGCTGCTGTAAGGCTGGATGGTTAGTTAATTTTAATGACGCATCTAAACCTGCCAGGCTTATTTAATGGATTGGTAAAATAGACAAAAAAATCACCAAAAAATGCATGCTTTGGAACTACTTTCAGTGGCAGAAGATCTCTCTTTCCACAAGACTTTGAGCGTAATTTGCTTTGTTTACACAGGAAGTGAACGAAGTTGGCCAGACAGATAAAGTTTTTGCGTTGTTGATTCGTAATGATGAAGACTGAGATTTTGTTTTCAGAAGTTATGAATCTACAGGCCATAGAATAAAAACCAATGCCAACTTTGGATTATTAAAAAGTCTACCTTCATACTCTTAGGATAACGTTAGTCGCTTACGATTACGTAACATTATGCTAAAGCGTAAAGAGACATGGAGATGAAAAAAAAAAATGTTGGTGTCATCCTTTAATGATAATATCATGCCAAATAATGCACAAAGATAGAATTCCTTATCATATATGTTTCCAACTATTTATTTTATTTTTTATTTGCTCTGACCTGTATGCTACCGACTAAATCAATTCTTCTACCATTCTGTGCCCCTTTCCCTAACTTACTGTAGTCTGTGAGAATTTAGGAATAGCGGCCTTCACCTTTTCTCTCCTGGCCTTGATCATCCTCTTTGCCATTCTGTTTTGGCTGGGCAGAAAGAGAGCCAATGAGCCAGCAGCTCTACAGGCCCTGGCCAATACCCATACCACAGCTAAAGGTGAGGAACACACTAAAGCGTTTTCTGTTTAGTCATAAGTTGGGTTTTAATAAAGGATCCATAATATGAAGCAGATGCTGTTCCATGGGCCATTTTAATTTGTTGTTTTTCTCATTCAAAGGCTTTGATGGACCTGGAAAGGCACCAAAGTAAGTCTTTGAAGGGAAAAAGACAGATAGAAATCATCATCAACTTTTTTTATCTGTACATTTATATTGGTGTTTGCATTTTATTTTCTCACCCGCTGTGCGTCTGATGACTGATCTACATTTGAAACATCAGAAGACTCAATGTCCTGGCAGCCTAATCAAGTTTTTTTATTTTTTTTGTTCCTCATACACTAGGGGGGATCTGCCGAAGAGCGAAGCTGAAGGAGAAATGTACATGAATTTCGACCAAGCCTACTCTGATCTGGAACCCAACTATATGACTGGGGATGATGTGTACTCAACCCTTTCCTGAAGAGCCTGGAGGGGGTGGAGACATGCAATAAAAAAAAGAGGAAGAATGACAAATGAACATTTTGTTCACCCACAGACTTTGGTCAGATAGTGTGTGCAAATAATCCTCATCATTTCCTTTAACCTACTGGGAGTACCAGATAGATGACGTTTGCCACATACTGTATGTCAATATAAGGAGTACCAGGATGTTTCTACTGTTAGAAACTCAATTTGGTATCATTGTCAGTAACTGACAAAACAATCTAATTTGTCCTAATGTGGGAAAACCCACCCATCTGGAGTTCTAAGTAGGTTTAAATGAAGTATTATTAGCAAATGCTGTTGGTCACAGGTTTGTTGATCAAACAAGATGAAGCACATCCCTCTCTGTGTTTGTGTGTGTGTGCATATTAATGAAACCTAATTTGTATTTGCCATATCTTTCTGTGTTTCGTTGTCAACACATATTGGTGTTTGTGAGCGCAGACATGCATGTGTGCTCTCCCTCTCCCTCTCTCTCTCTCTCTCTCTCCCTCTCAGTTTTTTTTCTGAGCAAGATTCTTGTATCATCACAAATGCGACAAATTAAACAAATAACTTTAATGAAGAGACTATATCTGCCGTATTGTTCCTCTGTCCATGTTAAAGGCACATTCTCATTGTCACATGATGATTTTACAGTGTGGGGTAAACAAAGCAAAGAGGTGCGGAGTGAAGCTAGTAGTTCCATAATAGGCTATGTAAATCACATTATACAGAATAACATTTTTTGAGTGCATTACAGGATAAACATAACAAAATGAACAGCATAAAGCTTTGTTGTAACAGCAGGCAGACAATATCACATTTAGATAGCTGCATTGGAATGAGCAATGTTTCCTCTCTCTCATAAAATACTCAGTGAGCTTTTTAACGTGAGAAGTAGAAACAATGTCACAACACGGGACCCACAGGGGAAATATGGCCCTAAGCTTATGACTTCTGTTCCTTAGTTTCACAATAACGGTTAAAACCTGTCCAGGCAAAGCCAAAAAGACATGTGACTTCCCTCATGGAAGTCAACAACCTCATTATCACACACTTTACTGATATAATCTCAGGCAGTGGTGTAGACAAGGTAGGGGTTCTGCTGAGTGGGAGTGTGTATACAGTGATCCCATACTCTAAATACCTAAAAAAGAGGCAGGTATGCTCTCCATATCTGTGTATACCCTTCTGCACTACTGATCTGAGTGGCCTAGTTTGTGCAGAACAACACCGGACTATTTAAATAATGCATCTGGCATCTCATCAATTAATTTCATAGGCTGATAAAGTAGTCTTCGGCACTATTTTGTAACCAGCAATAAAATGTTTGTTTTTGTACTTCTGCATGCAAAACTTCTGCTTTTCAGCATGTATTTCACACAGGAAGAGCAAAAAGGACTGGTGCAATTCAAACCACAGCTCTGACCCAAAAATTAAGATTCAAGGTGATGTGTTTGAGATAATACATAATTTATTTAAAAGAGACTCAGTGATGCCACAGAGAAATCAACACCAAATTACAGTTGGCAAACAACTGGCAACAATATGATGAAAATCTGGAGTGGGCATTTTTGAAAGCTGTTTGAAAGCTGGGAGTGTGGTTCAGAATAATTAAATATTAAGCATCTGTGTTGGCAACACTGGAAAGCTGTCTACACCCATGGACTTACCTCTGTTGTTGTGCCCTCTTGCAGCTCCAGAGGTGCAACAAAATACTGTAAGTTCTGTAATCCTCAAGTAGTGACAAAATGAGAGGTCGAGTCTTTCACACACAAGTAACAAATGTCTACATTTTTTATACAAAAAAGGGAAAAATATGACATATATACAAGTTAATTTCACTGGAGTTGGTGCTCGCTGTCCAGTCTCTGGCTCTGGTTTTTGCTGTCCATGGATATCTGAGAGGTGGCCGTCTGCGAGCACGCGTCTCCCTTTGCCACCTTTTTCATGTGGGACTTAATGAACCTTCTGAACTTCCTCGTGGCAAAGAAATAAACTACAGGATCCAAAATGCAGTTGAGGCCCATGAGAAGCAGGGTGATCTGATGTGCGTCGTTGAGCGCCTGGCGAGTCTCGAGGCCCCAGGACATGCTGCCCCATCCCTCTTTGATCTCCAGCACTGCCAGTGTCCAGAGGCCTTGAATGACATGGTGGGGCAGGAAACACACGACAAACACCCCCACCACTGCGCACAGCATCTGGAGGGCCCGCCGTTTCACCCCCCTGGGCCTCTTGGATGAGGAGTGCTTGCTGCTGTTGCCCCTGTTGGATACAATTGTTCCCGACCTGAGGCCCGACTGAGTAGAAGGCTGAACCAGCAAGGCGCGAGCGATGAGGAGGTTACAAATCACTACAAGGCAAAAGACTATAAAAAACATTCCAATGATTGCGAAATGTGTGGCTGCCACGACTCGCTTCTCCCCATCAGTTCCTCTGTGGTACCCCTCGAAACAGCGCGTCACGTTGTTCTCGTCGAGGTTGGTCCCCGGAGACACTAGAGACGGCACAGACATCGCTAAGGTCGCGGCCCAGATGGTGACGGTCACGGCGATCCCACGGCGCCTGTGGTCCGAAGAGGCCGCGTCCAGAGGCCGCGTGACCGCCCAGTAGCGGTTGACGCTGATGGCTCCGAGGAAGAGGATGGAGCAGTAGGTGTTGATGAAGAACATCGAGCCGGTCAGCCGGCACAGAAAGTCCGGGTAGACCCAGTCACCGTGGCGGCTGTAATAGCCGATCCAGAAGGGAAGGGCGCACACGAACAGGAGGTCGGCTACGGTCAAGTTGGTCATGTAGATGCGGATTTCACCCATGGCCCTGGCCTCGCGGAGACGGCGGAGGACAAACAGCACATAACAGTTAGCGAAGAAACCCAGGATGAGGATGCTGCTGTAGAAAACTGAGAAGAGGTTATAACGAAACTCAGAGTCCAGGAAGGTGGAGTTGCCGGCAGTTGTAGATCCCGGTGTGGAGATTCCTGTTACACCTAGGGACACGGCGGCCTCAGTAGACCCAGCAGGTGAAGCCAGCATTTCAGTCTGTAGGAGGCAAACAGATCATATATAGGTTATAGTCAAAATAAACACCAATGTAATGTCCCATCACAACACAAAGCATTCTGGTGGTGCTGTAAGTCAAGACAAGTTCATTTGTATATCACAGTAACGCTCTCAAAAGGCTTCACAACGCCCACGTTATGAATGAATGAACGGATATGACTCCCTCCAACCTTAGACCCTCAATGAGAACAAGGAAAAACTCCCACAAAAAGCTCACTTGGCAAAATGTAAGAAACCTTGGAAACCAGGAAACCAAGACTAAATATTGATTATAGAATGGAACATAACAAAATACACAGAATAAAAAACGCTTGGGTGAAATGTCCGGATCTGGGCATCAATGTCAACTCAGTCACCATCTAACTGGACTGCTGTACTGGAGTGGGCTGCATCATTTTATGGCATGGCATCAATCCAATAATCCCTTACAGAGAAAAAAAGAATAATAATGATCTCTAAGATATTGATTATGAATGATCACCTTTATCCTATTAGTCAGACACAATCCCAATAGGAGATAGTGGAGTGGAGCTGGAGACCATTCAGGTTTATCACTAACATCATAAAGCTGTAGAGCCCAGATGATCCGTCAGAATTAACGCTAAAAGTGACCTGACATGAATGGAATAAAAACCATGCCAGGAAAATCAATCAAAATCAAACTACATGTGAGCAGCATAATTTTCACAGTTACCTTTGGGCTTATGAGGCAAATAAGTTACTTTGACTTAACTTATTCTGATCCGATCTTACATCACTTACTATCCCTGTAGGGGAATATTACTTTTAGAAATGACTCACTATATATTGCACATTTGTTGCTCGATCCTTTGACTATTGCCTATTATAATGTAATTTAAACAGCCATGAATTGTAGATTGAAAATCCAAACAGAAACTTATAAAGACTTAAAGGAAAGTTCACACGAGTCTCTAAGTTAAAGTAAAATCTGTGTGTCTGCAGCTCATGATGAGGAAGTGGAACAGAAAAAATACCTCAAAGGCATGACTGTATGAGATGTAGAATAGAATAGAATAGAATAGAATAGAATAGAACTCTGAGTCACCTCTATGTTCATTTCCGGTTACCCTGTCTTATCACACTCATTGCAACAGACCAGGTGACAGACCTACACACCCACACACTTCCCAAACAAGCAGGCAATTGTATCCTTCAGTACAGTTAAACAATAAAAATGATTGTTGATACTGAGGTAGGATTGGTTATGTACTGGAAACTATTGGTTAATGTTGCAATGTTACTACAATCAAAGCACTGTATTGCACTGTATTGTATATTAAATAACGTTTGGCTTACTTCACACAGGGAGTGACTTTTAAAGTGCAATATATTACAAAGTGTGGAGGATGGAGGATATATGCTCACAATGAACAAAACATATAAAATCTACTGTGGCAGCGGGGTGCGGTTGAGGCGTCAGCACCCGACTCAGTGCAGCCTGATCGTATATACTGGCTGTTAACCAGGTTCTTGGTCTGTTGCAGTGAGGCTGGGACAAGAGACGCACACACACCCGCCTCCCACACACAGATGGACAGACGAACTGTGGCTTTTTGTATGTTGTAACTCTATAAAAATAGAAGGGTGTGTGAGTCGCAGCTCGACCTCTGCCCATTCATCCTTACCCTACCAGCAGGTCTGGATACAGATCTTAAACTCAAAATCTCAAAATCTTTTCCTCTATTGCATCCACAGGTGATATGTTAAAGGTGAAGTGCTGTCAAATGAGTTGATAGAGCTGCTGATGCTGACGTGTTCGTTTGCCCGTCGGCACTCAGGGGAACCCCATGGGCTTGTATTGAGCAAAGGGCTATTGATGAGTCAGTTACACTCAGCTTAGTCTTTTACACTGAGCTCTTTTTAATAGTTGTGAAAAATCCCCAATCAAATCTATTCAAATGAATGAGTTTTAAAGTCACTCACTAAAGTACCATTTAGACAGTCAGAGAAGTTTGCCCTGATCTGGTTTTGATGCTTCTGATTATTGTTTTGTGTCACTTTATTGTCCCTACTGGGAAATCTGGTGTGCAGCAACCCATGCAGCACAATATATACTCACAACGAACAAAATAAACATGTTGCCTGTTTACTGTATTGGATTACCTGCTTATTGCCATTTACTTGATTACTCAAACTCAGTTACATACTCCTATTAGTTTCATTCACTTTTTGGATTACTCTGCTTCCAAAATTCATATAATATATGAATTGAATATGAGTTGAATTAAATTGAATTGAATATGAATTAAATGGACAATTTATTCCAATTTACAGACTCTAATCTGAATAGTCTTATCATGAACTGTTAAAATATGTAAAATGGCCATATTTTCATAACCAAAATGCCTATTCCTCTCTGAATATGTCACTGTAATCCAACAATGAATCATATAGTTTTCAGAAGCATCTCTAATATGATTAACCTAATTTTCCTGTCCTTACAACCGTGGCTATATACTGTATCTGCTACATAATTAGACATTCCTGATATATGATATGGAATTGTATAAGCATAGTGTGGGTAAAAAAAAAAGTGGAAAAGAAACTAGAAATAAGAACTTACCATGGTGAACAGAGTAATCGTTTTCTTCCTTTAGTAGTTCCACAGAAATCTATAGGATCTTATGTGGTTTGGAAGTGACTTAAAACCGCCGACTCTGCTCAGCACCGGATCGGCCCAGATTCCACAGCTAAACGGCGTCTAAATGGGAAAGCAAAGCAAAGCAAAGACATGTCGAAGCCTGTTCATTGGCAACATTCATGACAAAATGAAAGAGAAATGAGAATCATATTATTTTCTCACGACTACAAGACACATTTGACCTCAACTTCACACATACCTGATTCCATTTTAGTGCATCTGGTGAAGGTGATAAGGTGATATATTGTAAAATAAATGCACAAGTGATACTCTCTCTCTCTCTCTCTCTCTCTCTCTCTCTCTCTCTCTCTCTCTTTCTCACTGATCTCTTAAAAAGGAGGTGTCATTTTTTAATACCTGTGTGTCTTCTTTGGGACAGCACACATTTGGGTTATGCACAACACATTGTTGTGTATAATTGTGTATGACAGTACATTTTAACACAACATATGTTATTACACAGCAAGTCCCACTGTTAATAAGTGTGGATTTGTTGACAGTTTGTTCACTCACAGAGCTGATATGGCTCTGGGGCGACTGATCAAAACTAGTAACTCTGATGGTGTGGACTTATAGACACATTGGTATACTGTTGACTTGTACACTCTCAGGTTTAAATTAACACTATGGAGTTTGTTATGTATTAAGATATTGTGTGTTAAAATGACACATTGGCCTAATTTAAGTGTGACAAGTGAATCCCTTGTGGTTGGGCCTGTGAGAAAGGGACCATTGCTGAGTAGTAAATGTAAATTATTAGGTTCTACTCAATGTTGAGTAAAGTTTTTAATAATTTAAAGTAATTAGTTACTTTACTTTGTCACTTGCCTTAACAAGTAACTAGTTACATTAAGTTACTCTTTATTAAAAGTAGCTAGTTGGACTTGGCTGCTTTCTTATTACTCCCTTTCAAAAACATCCTGTGGCTTGTGCTACCAAGTGTTTTGTCAATCATTGTTTTATAATTCAATGCAAAACTCTGATTTGAAAAAATTGTAAAACAGTAAGCCAATCTCATATCCTTGCACAAGTGTTTTTGTTTTTTTCAAATAGCAGCCTGTTTTGTGCACCAGATGCCTCTTTTATATAAAATAAATGCTCTAACAAAAATGAAACAATATGAAAGAATAATAAAAGTGATGACATTCTGACTTTAAAAGGTAACTAATAACAGATAACAATAATTGAACTAACATGTTATGTTACCTCAAAACACCCAACACTGGCTCCTGCTTTACAGCTCTAATTAATTAATGTCAGGTCACAACCCAGTAGACTCGAGAGTGTAAAAACCAATGACACTTAGCTGCCTCACTCAATAACTTGTAGAATAGGCTAGTTGCTTTGATTTGGTCTTGATGTTTCTTTCTCTTTCTTTTATTTATTTATTTATTTTTAAATGGTTAAATGGCTTACTGGTTAAATGGTTAAATGGTTAAATGGTTAAATTGCATGTTGATCACAAGTAAAGTAAAAGTAAATTTTAAAAAACAGAAAAGAGCCAGACCAAAACTATCCAATAAGTTAAAAGACAACTAAATTACTTACCAAACAGTCTTCTGTGCTTCTTCTTTTTCTTCTTCTTCTTTAAAATCTCAAGGGTGCCAATACAATGAAAAAGTACAGTCGAAAGTAGCAAGTGCAGTAAGTGGGAGTGTGAGAGACAGTGTGTGAGGGAGTGTGTGAGTGCTTCAGAGGTCAAGGAGAAGGAGGTGTGAACTTCTTGCAGACTTGACGGGAAACCCCATAATGGCACAATACACCTCCTCCTTCTGTTCCCGGCATGTTCCGGCACCAGGTGGAGCTGTTTGTTAAAACTGAAAGGAAAAACACCCATTTCAGAGCAATCTTGGACTTTTTAAATGGGTTTTTCATTTCCATATTCATAGAAATATGCTGTCAAGGCGTCTGTGTGCTATGTATTCTAATGGAGAGCTTTCAACGGAAACTAAATAGATGCAGTGGTGCAGCCTGGTGGTGGGTCGAAATAAAAAAAAATTTAAAAATGGATACACTATGACTTCCAGCCGGTGATCATCATAAGGCAAACAACCACCAATCGGCTATAAACAAAAATCAGGTAGACTATAGTTTCATAATAACACCAATGTATTCTTTTTTCCTATTTTTTCTCCTTAAAAGACTAAACTCAACATAACTTACATCAGTCTGACATATGCTTAACTGTACGTATATCGTAACTGTGTACACACACACACACACACACACACATAGAGTGGGTTGACTCAATACCTCAGGCGTGTTTGTCATATATCCTTACCAAAGCAATCATAGTAATCCTATAATACATTTTAGAAGGATATTATTCAAATATCACGGTGAAACTACAAAATATCAAGCACCTGCTGTGGGTCAAATGCCTTGCCATTAGAATTATTGGGAGCTATCAATACAGTGTGCGGATTTTACCTCTTTCTCTCCGGCAAAAACACATCACAGAAAATCCTATAGTAGCCTAATACCATACGAGATATAAACAAATACCATAAAGTACTATAAGGTCACCATCAACTCACTATTGAGTGTCACAGACACATTGTAAGACCCTATAGGAATATTATAGGAATATTATGATTACAAAACCTGCTTCAAACAGCCTTTAGTACACAAACTACTAGCCTTGGTCAAAACCAGTAAAGACCAGCACAATCTTATCAAACTTTTTGTATAGCAGTTTAGTTTTTTGCTTTTTTATTTTTCATTATGGCCTATGTGTCTATCATTATTGCCGAGTAGGTTAATCAGCCGTTTGATTAAACATGTTTCCATCTCTCCTTAGCAAGTCATGATAGGGGCTATTAGTCCGGATGATGACAATTCATTATCTAATGTAAATACAGGTTTGATTAGTGTTTCATTTCATACAAATATCATTAGCATGCCTTCATCATTCTTTATGTAGCCTATATATAAAAACCCAATTTCCATCAACATCATCCAGACAAATTCGTAGTGCATGTAATTGTGCCTGGCGATTAAACTGATTCTTATTCTGTCTCATCAGTATTCAACCATCTTGAGTTATGTGCGGAGCCACTGAAGCCAGAATGTAGTAGTGCATCTTCGCCACATGGGGGCAGTAGAGATCAAGAAAAAAAAGAGCAACAGCTTTTTCAGCTTCAAAGACAGTGAAGGGTTGTGGAGTGATTTCAACCCAGGTACATTATGCTGTGTGAACTGCATGAACCACCATGCTCATTCTCTCATTCTCTGAATATGTAAGGCTGCTCAAACACAACGCCAGCCCCTCCTGTGGTAAATGTTTAATTTCCAGCCCTTATGTACAAGCACACAACACCTCCTCCTCTCCCTGGTGCCACACTGTAATTCCTAGATTAAGGTTAACGAGCCTCCCCAACCTTACTGCTGTTATTATGGCTTGGCAGCGGAACAAGAGAGCAGAGCTTTTTGGTGGTTGTGCCCTAGCTGCCAGACACGCTGTGCCATTGGTGGGTATACAGGCTTACACTGTAAAAAAAAAATAAAAAATCACAATACATCTTGTTAGTCGTGGTTTGGGTGTGGATTTGAAAGATTCCACAGCAAGTAACTGGTATTTGTCTTGGCCATGAAATGGGGAAGAGCTTGTGTGAGATGTGGTTTGCTTATATTCCGTCACCAAGCATGGCAGCGGATTGGTGTTATTATTAAATATAGATTTGTTCAATTAAATAAAAATTTCCTATTGTAGTGGTACCAGTGATATACTCCAAAAAGCTTCTTCCGTAGGTTTGAAGCCTGCCTCCGGCTTCTGCCTGCCTGCTTCATTCCTCCTGTCAAATAAATTCCTCTATAAGTCTATGAGGGCCATGGTTGCCCTCACTGCCCCAAAAAAAAAAAAAAATCAGACACCGACGCACGCAGGCGAAACCCTGATGTTCTGCGCTGCTGCACAGGTCAGTCTGAGGAATCCTTCATCTCAACGGCCATTGGACAGGAGAAAGCATGGGTACGCTTTCAGTCCAGGTGTGCGGAGACACAGAGAGAGGGAATGCTGGCAGGACCTCAATAGCTTTTTTTTTTTTATGGGATAGCTTGCTATAGCATTGGGAGAGCTATACAGTGGGTCGGGTTGTGCATTCCACAGGGAGGAAGGGAGGGAGGGTGCTGGCTGTCTGGAACACCTCTTGTCCCATCAACACCTTTTCACAGTCGCTCCCTCATTTCACCCTGATCCACGCACTTTTCCCTCTGGCAGATATGAAACACCCAAGAAGGATATTTTATTTCATCTGTCCAGGTAGGCCCTGGTTCTAGGCACGGGCCACTTAAGACGTAGAAGAAAAAGAATGAAGAAAGGTGTAAATTGATAAATAGGTGGTAGTTAGTGACATTTCTTGCCTGGCAGAGCGGACTGGGCAGGCCTGGAGACTGCAGGTCTCTTCTCTCTCAGGCAGATTTACTGCATGCCAGAGGCTGAGGTTTGAGGAATGTCCCCCTGCAGTGAGACAGAGAGGGCCATGGGAGGGTGAGCGAGACAGGCTGAGGCATCTGTACCTACACACACTATAGGACCTGACAGTAAGACAGGGAACTGGATTTCCCTCTCTCTCTCATGTATCTCTCCAACTGAGACATGAAAAAGTCAAATATCAGAGTTCAATAAGTGCGCTTACGGTCGATGTTGGAAGGCTCTTAATGTTGATTTAATTACAGTTTAAGCATTGAATTGAGATGTACCTAAAGAAAATATAGGCTACTACATGTAAGATGAACCCTTCGAACACAGTATTAGAGGATTAGATAGATGTTAGGTTACACAATGTGACAATGTTGTGGATGCTGGATAGCATTACATAAGTGCATGTTTCCCCACATGACAGGGCCTCTGTGTCACATCTGTTTACATACTGGGAATAAACTAGTCTCAGATTAAGGACATTAATCCTCATCCCCACTGTAAAAAAAAAGGGCATAAAGCAGGAATGTTTCCATACCAGTCATATTGTGGGACAAAATCCCTCTTTTTTTGGTTATCTCTTACATGATCGTTCAATGGTCAAAAGAATATTGTGAGGTGATTATTGCCCTGATCCTTGCACTCCTTACTATTGGCTGCTTTTAATTTCCGGTGATCTACGCAGGATTTAAGCTTATTCTACAGTTGCAGTCATTGCAAGTCACTCTGGATAAGAGCATCAGCTAAATATCTAAAATGTAAAATACAAAATGCTTCATTTAGAAAGACATTCAGTCAGATAACTTGATGATTAGTTGTGTCGTTCATCCACAAAGCCTTGTTGGAGTGAATTGTTTCAGTCTTCTTGTCGTTGAGAGTTGACGTTGCTAGCTGGTGGAGGATGTTTGTGATTAGGAAGGATGTTGGCTTGTGACACAGCTCTTCCCGAATCAGCTTGTCTGCATGTCTTACAGTATGTAGGAGATTAACTACCCTGAAACCCTATCTGTGTGCATTGGATTGCAGTCTGTATTATACATTTTCATTTGATTTCATTTGATGTATTAAGGCAAATTCCCAGAATGACAGAAACCTGTCTGTGCAAGAGCCAAACCTCTCAAGATGGATGAAACACGAGAGATACACATGCTCATAAAAACGAGGCATTTTCCATGCCTGTCTTTACTTTACTACGTCCTCTCGCTGTTTCTGCTGCCCTATTGCCTTTTTTGTGCATTTCTCTTTCAGAGGTAAAGGGTTATTTTCTTTATTTATAGCCCGTCTTAGACTACAGAGCAAGCCAGTCCCTACAGATACAGATGGATAAATCCCTATCTGATGTCTTCTAAAGCGTCCTTTGTCTCTCAGCACACATGCTGTATTTACATAAAAAAATATAAGA
The DNA here is from genome assembly GCF_048128805.1 of Centroberyx gerrardi. Classification (NCBI taxonomy): domain Eukaryota; kingdom Metazoa; phylum Chordata; class Actinopteri; order Beryciformes; family Berycidae; genus Centroberyx; species Centroberyx gerrardi. Next base: position 11,234,604 of record NC_136013.1, on the reverse strand, counting down.
CATAAATATAGTTTCATGCACAGATATATATTAACATGGCATAGCAGGCACACACACACAGACATACACCTGCGTTTGTCTTTCCTGCCATGGTGTTCAGGTGTCTGGACTTGCCCGCTTCTGCCCTCGGCTTGCAGCAGCTTCTGAAAGGATTTAATTTCTCTTTCATTATTTGGTATCTTTGGCCTTTTCCCCACCTGGAGAGAGCAACACCGTAACATTATTTATACCTCGCCTAGCCCATTATGTCAAATGATATGATTAGAGCAGTATAACCTTTTGAGAGGGTGGGATGCTTAATGAGGGGGAAACAATGGCCCGACTGTGAGAATCTCCACAAAGGAGTGTTTTTATTACACAACCGTTTAAGTCGCACCAGACACGCTCGAGGTCACGGAGGAGCGGGAGGCTTTTGACGTCCAATTATGTTTCAGCCCCTGTCTTTCACGGAAAGCAACGATGCTAAACTGCAGATGTTAATTTTCAATAGCAACACGACAATAGAGGACTTTGTTGTTGATGATATAGGTGAGCGCTGAGAGACGGCAGTGTTTATGGCCTCCGCCGCCGCCGCCGCTGACCTCAGACTGCCGAATGAACCAGTGTGTCGCAAGAGTTATTCTAAACTGTTCAGGAGATACAAAAACAAACACTTCACTGTGTGAGAGAGTGTGTGTGTGTGTGTGTGTGTGTGTGTGTGTGTGTGTGTGTGTGACTCTGTGTGTGTGTGGGTGGGGGTTTTTACAATATGGACCTGATTGGCTTTCACCTCGTTGGCTGGCTGCCTATCACATTCATACAAGTTATGAGGTATTGTGTGATATTAGTGGTAAGTTTACACCATTAACTGTATAACCCACAAACACACACACACACACACAGCACGATAGGAAAATAATCCCCATGGTTACATAACAAACAGAAGACAATGATGCACTCATGGTTGATCAAACCTAAGAATTTAGTGCCTCATCATAATCATGCTGCAATAAATGGAATAAACAAAAGGCCTCTGTCTGGTTATTGTACTTTATATTACTGCGGTGCACTTAAGCTTATCACACTGAAACTGAAAATGGCACCAATTCACGCCAGGGACTTCAAAGTCAAAAAAAATTGTCAGCTCAGACCATAAGTAAATCATGCCGAGGTATAATGGTAGATAGGCTGCAGTGAACGACAGCACAGATCGACCCACGTCAGTCTCCAACATTATCCACTACCCCAGACCAGCAGACTGAGACAGTTAACAGTTAGACGGGAAGACCCGACTGCTGTGTCACAACTGCTGCTGGTGGCGATCTGTCTTTTCTCTGTGCAAAGAGACAGGTGAGACAGATGAAGGGAAGAGGGTGAAATGCAGAAAATCAGAATAAGAAGTAAAGAAAATGTGCAGGAATTTGTCTTGGTGGCATTGGGGTAAATATAAATTGACAATGTACACAGTAAGACAGTTCATGCTGACATACTATAAACACTAGACTATGCATATTACCTCACAAATAAACATACAGCAAGCAAACACTATGTGGCAACAGAACGTAGTTGCAGCTGTAGAGGAAGCAGAGTGTAAAATGCGGTAGGTAGTGATTCAGAATGGGATGAAAACGTATAAAATAAAGCTGCCAGGGAGCTTATTCCATCTGGCTGAACACAAGAATCCTGTGTTTCTCTAAATAGCCTAAATCAGTGGTTCCCAACGTGGGGTCAGGGGACCATCAAGGGTCATTGAGAGGGATCCAGGGGGTCCCAGGCAAAATGAGGACTAGTTTGATTTCACTATTATCTCACAGAAGTTAGCACAATGAGAGAAGGTGTGATGACTATTTTCATCAGAGGTTTCACTGTCTGTCCCCCTCCCCACCTTCAGAACAGACAGTTTTAATTCTGTACAAAGTCATATTTAACAACAAATCCTCTCAGATGGGGGGTCCATGGTCTAATACGTGTGTATTTAAGAGTCCTTGACATGAAAGAGTTTGAAAACCCCTGGCTTAAATCCCACACAGCATATTCAAGACAATGGTATCACTTCCATTTCTCAACCTGAAACCATAAAAGGTGCATAACATTTTTTTGATACTTCCTCCCTCCCAATCACACCCAGACTAACTGGCATTTTTGTGGTGTGCCCATTCATATTGCAATGGTATCCTTATTTGGGCAAAGTGATGAGCTACCTACCATGACAAAAAATCCCTATAATATTCCTACAGGTACTTATAGTTTGTATGTGGTACTTGAAAGTTAATTTATAGTGATCTTATCTAACTTAATAGTATTTTTGTGCCCTTCGGTGTTAACATAATACTCCTATAATCTTGCTATCGGGACTTATAGTGTCTGTGATACGCAATTGGAACTTTATCATGACTTTATCATACTTAATGTTATTTTTATGGCCTATGGTATCACTATATTACTCCTATAATATTGCTATACGGACTTATAGTGTGTCTGTGATAGTCAATAGTAAGTTTAAAGTGACCTTGTATTTAATGGTATTTTTATCCCCAATGGTATTACTCTAATATTGCTATAATATTGCTATAGGGACTTATAGTGTATCTGTGATAAATAGTGACTGTATAGTGACCTTGTCGCACTTAATGGTAAATCTTTTTTATCCCCAAAGGTATTACTGTAATACTGCTATATTATTGCTATAGGGACTTAAAGTGTGTCTGTGGTATACAATAGTTAGTTTATAGTGACCTTATTGTATTTTATGGTATTTTATACATAATTTGTATTATATGATATTATGATATTTGATATTTATATGATCTTCCACTAGGGAGTTCGTGGATAGTATCATTCTAAATTTTATTATGAGATTACTGTGCGTGCGTGCGTGTGTGTGTGTGTGTGTGTGTGTGTGTGTGTGTGTGTGTGTGTGTGTGTGTGTGTGTGTGTCAATGGGGTAGGGGGGTGGGGTGTAAAGCTTTAACACTCTGGGAATACTCAGACTATCCAGATACATTATAGCCCGGATTCATTCTTCCTCACCGGCTCGGCTAGACTTGTATGGGGGAGAGAGGCGGGACCTCGCAGCCGGGAAGGGCGTTCTCTTTGCGGTCAGACCGGGCAGAGTCATCCCGAGGGGTGGGTCCTCCGGCAGCAGAAAGGGAAAACCCACCTTTTTTCATTGTTAGGGACACGGTGGAATGTGATGGTTTGATCTTAACAGGCTAGGGAGGGGAATATCAGAGAGGAAAGGACCAACGAAAGCGATTTGCGGAGAGTGAAAAAAATAAAAAGAAACACCCCCCTCTCTTCTCCAACTCTCCGGTCTTGTCTAAGCAGCGGCAGGAGGAGGATATGTGGATGAACTTGTCCTCGCCGTCACGGCAGCGAGTCCTCCCGTCCGCATGAACTCTCCGACTCCAACCGTGTGAAGTTGTGGATTAACGTTGCGTTTCCTTGACTCCGCGTCGGACCCGTCTAAAGGTAAAGTTAACCTCTTGTTTTTTGGGGGGGTATTTGAGGGTTTGAGGTGGGTGGCGAGGGCTCAGACAGCGGCTTCCTGAGTTGGACCCAGTCAGTCGGGACTGCAGAAGTCTGAACTGCGGCAAGTTTTTCACCCCTCCTCCTCCACCTCCTCCTCCTCCTCCTCTGCTGGTCTCGTAGCCAAAAGGAAGCATCCAGGACTGCGGCGAAAACCCAGGTGGCCAAAATGTAGCGGTGCATAGACCCGTTCCGCATCTTTTTTGTTAACAAATTGTAGTTTCTGCAGTGTTTTGCAGCTGTACAGACGTATTCGGCGGCATAAATGTGTCGTTAATTCTTGTTAATCGCGCTTTACTCGTGTCTACGCATCAGATTTGGCATTTTTAGGGGGTTTCACCGGGTATAAACACCCACACTGCAAAACAAATACACTTCACATATACTTCAGAATATGTTTGGGAATATGATTAAAAGACATACACATTGGTAGAAGTGTTACTGTACATACCCTAAATATATGTTGGCCACTGGAACCTACGTATCTTGGCTGCTCAAAATATATTTCCAGTGAATGTCATCATGGAGACTCTTTTACGTCGTCATTCGCAGGAATTTTAGGGGGGGTATTTTTTTCAATGAAGTCAAAATGTTTCAGTTTCCCTTATGAGCCATTCAGTATAACTTATAGAATACAACGTATCGCCTGGCCCGCTTTTCCCCGGGACATTTGCACACAAGAACAGGAAATGAATGTTTACTCATACTGCAAAAGAATATACATACTTACACGCAAAGACATTTCGCATACACTTCAGAATATAGAGATGTTAGGAAACTGGCCCAGAACGTGTATTTGTTCGTGTAAGATGGCATTCATTTGAATATATATATTCTGAGTGGGTAAAATACATTTTGGATTTGCTTGCAGATATAGGTAGGAGATCAAAAATAAAGAGACAGAAATAGCATAAAATACAATAAGGTCACTAGAAACAATATTACTCTCAGCGAGGGCCAATAACAGGACACAGGATGAATATAACAGTGATTTTACAGTAGGGAAGGGAACTGAACACCTCTTGTAGGTAGGTTTTTAATTTGTTGGACAGTTTGGAATGAGTTCACTGCCAGTTAAGCAATGTTGACACTGACTGGAATAACTTAACTTGTGATGGTTGGTTGTGCACATGTGTCTGTGTGCAGGGGTCATTTTTTGGATGGTGGACAACCTCAGTGTAATTATCATTGTTGAATATAATCAGCTTTGGACTATTCTTGCCACGCCAAACAGTTTGTCGAGGCTCGCTTTCTGTCACATGTGATGAAGTGTGTTGTGCTGCACACAGTAGACTTATGTATGTGAAAACAAGGTGGTAGCACCCCAAGTCTGAACAGTATGGGGCCTGTGCTCCCTCACTAGAACAGTAATATAGGTGTGTGTGTGTGTGTGTGTGTGTGTGTGTGTGTGTGTGTGTGTGTTAGTATGTGTGTGTGTGTGTGCGTGTCAGCATGGTAGTGGTGGAATACTAATCTGCCAGGTGGGGCTCGTAAAGAGCAGCGGAGGGAGGGAGATGGAGGGGACCTGCCTTGACCTGTTTCAGACATGAAGGAGGCAAAAAAATCACTGATGACTTTCCAGTAAGGCTCGGCCTCCCAGCCGGCTGTAGTTTATACCAGTTACCAGCTACCAGCTTTGCCGCCGCTCCACCACAAGCCAGTAACCCCCTCTTCTCATGGAGGCAGCACAAGTACTTGCAAGTCAGCTTGTCATGGAGGTAGATGGGCACCACCATGTGGAAACGGGTTTTCTCTGGCATGTAAATCAGTTGATTATTATACCACACGTGGAGGGGATGACCTTTTCCGTAATTTCTCTGCTGTTCAATAATATATGCTGTCAATTTGCATAATGCTGGGAGAAATGCAAAGGGAAAATGAAATGAAAGTAACAGCAAATTGAAGAATGAGAAGTCTAGGTATTCCCTGTCAGCCAGTGGGTTTTGCTCCAGGTTTGGTTTGGCTGTATTGGCCCTCAGTAGAAATATTCCCCACAGGATGTTCCCCTTTGACCTTTGCCCTTATAGCAGAACATGATTGCTCGGTCCAAAGATGGCCCTTACTGTTGACATAGTAGGAGTGCCGCAGCCACCGCCACCAGTGAACTTTGTGATCTTTACAGTGACCTTATTGCCAAATAGTGGAAGTCAGGTAAAGGCAGAGTTTTGCAGGATGTCCCGTCCAGGAGTTGTCGCCTGCCATGCAAAGTAATAATCATACCCCTTCTCCTCTTTTACGACCTGGGCTATACCACGCAAGATTGGTTTTCCACTCCGCAGAACGCCGCGACCGCCCCATGAAACTGCCTGTACTGCTTTGGGTGAAACCAAAAACTAATCATTATGGGTGTCCAATAAGGGTAATTATCAGACTAAGCACTGGACCTGGGGATTACGGAGTGGCTAAATGACTGCTCTGGGGATTAAATTAAAATATTGAGGTTTTCTGCCTGGGAGAATCAGACCGCTGGGCACGTCAGACCCAGCCTGACGGTGGTAGTATTACCACCACTCTGCACATCAAGGTTTATACACAATACCACTGCTATTAGTGTAGTAGGATCACATCAGTGTGGAATTACATGCACATTTTAAAATGTGTTGTAAGTGCATGAAAATAAGATGGAAGAATGGATTTTGTTATTGCCAGAACGGATGGAGGCACATCACCAGAACGTTGGAATCACCAGGCTGTATTGTAATGAAAATACACAGAAAAAATGAATCACAAAGTAACAAGACTGACCAGCGTTATTATTACACAACCTGTTGTCTTGAGTATGAACACTTTCCACCAAAACCCCTATAATAAATAGACAGTCAACATAGTGAAAGATAGACAATAGAAAATATAAGTGTAGGTTGTATGTTCCTAAAGGAATAAACAGGAAGAGGAAAGTTGGCAACTACATAAGCAGACGAGTCTCCTTCTCACGTACAGTATAACCTATATATCCTAATGAGCTGTAATGGATAGCTCAGATAGAATTAGGCCTGGATGGTGTGGAAGTGTTATTATTAGTGATAGACTTTCACTTTTAGCCTCGGTAACCCTCTCACCCAGGAATAGACCAGCGGAGGATGCACACAGGACTCAGGATGATGTTGCATGGTTCATAAAAAGGGGGCCTCCTTGAAATAGCACAGATGAATCATGGTTTCTTAGAGGCTTGTGTTAAAGCCCACACACAGCCTGTGAGAGTGTGTGTGTGTGTGTGTGTTTTGTGATAATGTAATAATGACTTCAGTATCCGGGACAGAGGCTGCTGTTGACAATACGCAGGCCAGCTGGACTTGCTGTCTGTCTGTATGTGAGTGTTCGGCCGACTAGCAGGAGGATGGCTTAATGCCATAAAGATGCCTGTGTGAGTCTGTGCATCTGTGTGTGTGTGTGTGTGTGTGTGTGTGTTTATGTTTCTGGGTGTTTTCTCCTCCAGTGTTACGTGTCCACTGCTGAGACTGCGAGACGGTTCCCCTCCAGACCCTTCCTCTTCCTCTCCCCATCACCTCGGTTCATTTCTCCTCTCTCCTCCACTGTACACATTCCCTTCTTCTTCCCTCTCCTTTTCTTTCTCTTGCCCCCCCCCCCCTCCTTCTCCCCTCTCCTCTCTTCCTGCCTGCCCTCCCTGCCAGCTTTCTTTATCAGTGGTGGGCCACTGACAGGGCAGGGCTCTGTGATTTCAGCTGGAGTTCAAACTACTTGAACTCTCTGTGTATGTGTGGGTTGGTTATGTGTGTGTGTGTGTGTGTGTGTGTGTGTGTGTGCGTGCGCGTACGTGCATGTGTATGTCTGTGAGCCAAAGCACTTTTGCTCTGTACTGTTCCCAGCCATGTAGATCTGTCATCAGATACAAGAGGGTGAGAGTGTCAATCACTCAGCGAGTAGCCTGAGCTACACCTCAACCCCTGAGTGTTCACACGCCTGTTCAGCCGCTCATTAACACACACACACGCACACACACACACACACGCACACACACACGCACACACACACACACAGCAGTACATTCCAACAGATACGTGCACTCGCTCTTCAAGAATTCCATGTCAAGGCAAGAATGGATTCTGCTCACACAACTTTTTCTGTGTGTGTGTGTGTGATCAAAGTGTCTGTTCTGTACCATGAAGCCCCCTCGTTAGTCCCCCAAAGCGTGCCAAACGGCCTCCTCATTACCGGCTGCTCTGGTGGGCTCCCTGTCCTGCGGTGGCGTGGTCGGCCGGCCGCTGAGGCCTCAGCGCTCTGCTGTGCTGCAGGTGACCAGGAGGTTCATCACGCCACGGAGGTCTGCTCCGACGGAGGCTGCAGAGCCACGTGACTGCATGGCTTCCAATACACTGCAGGAAACATCCATCTTAACATGTCATTTAATCTGGTTTTAGAGTCTTAGATTTTTTTTTTTTCTTAAAGCAAGTGAAAGAAGCACCAATGGGGTTCGGTAATCCTTTGATCCCTTCATCGAGTGCCATCTTCTTGATACTAGTAGAGTGGAATGTCATATTCTGCCTTATTTCAAGATACTGACCTTTGTTCCTGACCCAAATTCCTGAAACAAGTGGCATTGCTTTGGAAACAGTTGGAATAATCTCACTAACTGGTATCATTTTTTCCTTTTGTTTTAAGAAAAATAAGTTTTGAAAAGATTTTTGGCAGTAATAGGGTTGCAAAATTAGGCAAGAAAGATCAAAACAGGCTACTGTAAGAAGAGGCTGAATTGATCAAATCATAAACATCAACATCTCACTTTCTCACCCACCCTACAACTTTTCTTCTGATGACTGACTGTACATTTATCGCAATATTCAGCAAGAACATCACAATATTGTGCAACCGTGACTTCCATTCAACTAATCAGCCAAAATGATGTCTCTGGTGTTTACTGACCAGGACAGGATTTTATTGAGTTACTGTTGAGTTGTTATCAAAACTTCTGAAGCACAGTGTGAATACTCTTGCTGGAGCACGGTGATAATGAAATTGGATTTGTTTTTAGCAAATTGGGCTGTTGTGTAATGAATAACTTCAAATTGGTCTAAGCCTAAATTTGAAATTGAGAAATTCAGTTGTTCCTCTGATGAGAACTCTGTCACTGAGAAGCTGATAATGATCTTTCACAGTCAGCAAGTTTGACAAAACAAAACAAAAACAGTATATCAGCTAAACATTCAGTCAAACTCCAGTGAAGTCTCTGCTCCTTCAATCCCCCTGGGTCCTCAGAGTGACACATTTCCAGTTCCTTGTATTCTTCTATGTGCGACAAGCTTGCTAGCCGGTCATGTTAGCGAGCTTGGCAGGCCGACATTGTCTTTCCTTTGTAATTATGCAGAAACCCTCACAGCTCAATTGAAGGCTATATTTGCGCATTCCCAATTATGCTCGTAAATCCCTCTGCTGCCCATGAGGCTGACAAGCCACTGGCTAGCAAGCGAAGAGGATAGCATGACAGCATATATGAGCTTTCAGTTGCTAAATTTACCTTCGGTTGGGTAACCTATGTCGACTGAGAAGTTCAAAACACAAAAACCCCAGCTCAGCCCATGTGTTAAACTATTCTCTGGTCCACGGTGCTTTCCACTTTATACTAATGTGGATGTTAGTGCTCAAAACTTGGAGCGTTGATAGAACGTGGACAAGAAATGCAATTCTGGGCATCTTTTATGACAAGTTATAAAACGGACCATAGACGCACTCTGAAGTGTGCTGACTCTAAACAGATGTCTTCAATGCTCCCCTATCGCTATTCCTCAGGAATTATCTGCAGGTTGTAATGCTGACCCGTACCAGACTTCCAAACTGCCTGCTAGCCCCATATTTCAGGAATTGTAATTTATGAACACCCATCGCTCCCCTACAGCCCCCAAAACCAGTCAACTACCCTGCTGTTCACCACGTGAAGGCTCTCAAAGTATGGCATGTAAGGCAGAAGAGGAAAAAAAAAAAAACCCTCTCTCATCATCTGGTCTTCATTTGGGCTTCCCAACCGTCCACCATTTCCTTATCACAAGGGAACAGACAGACACATAGTTAGCGTTGCGTCCGTTGATGCCGCACCAGAATGTAATTTATTTTTTGCGGTCTTGTCGGTTGATGAGGCACATATGTTTGATAGTTTTCCAGCACCGCCACTGCTTCCGGTGGGTTCCACAGTTTGAGTTTAGGGCAGGGCTCGTCAAAGCCCCCTACTGTACAGCCGCGCCAGTTCAGTCTTCAGAGTTTTCAGAGGGGAAGATTTCTCACGTGAGTCATCTTCTAAAGTCTCTCTGTCTCTCTCTTCTCTTCCTCTCCCTCATGCTTCCGTAAGCAGTAACACATCTGTCTTGAGGATTCAGCCTGAATGCTACTTATCACACACACACACACACGTAGCTGATAACCTGACGTTGCAATACTGTTCTGTGTGAATTGTGTCTCTTTTTCTGTCTCTCTGTCTAGCTGTCTCTCTCTCGCACCCTGCTTCCCAAGTGCCAGTTTTAATTACCGTAACACTCCTGCCAAGAATATGTTTGTGGCTGTGAGGTATGTCCCGATAGCTGCAGGTGATAAGTCCGCTAATGTTTAATCAGAGGCCCGGCCAGGCCGTCCTCCCCCCAGCTGCCCCACATGGCTGGAGTTTGGACCACATTGACTAGTATGTGGGTCACTCTGCTACTGTGTGTGTGTGTTTTTATATGCTTTCAAGTTGACCTGAAATAGTTTGTTTCCTCTTGTATTTTTAGTCCAACTGGTTCCTGTTTGGGTTTTGGGTTTCTGTTGGACGTCCAGCCTCCAACAAGTTGTTTTACAGAAGGTCCCCCTGTGCCTGTTTTGTTCCTACACTGTACAGGCTCCCCAAAAATGGCTACCTCGACAATCCTGGAGGAAAAGAGGAAAAAAGTGCAAGGGAAACAGACTTCAAAAGCATGTAGGAGGCACAGCAAGCCAGGGAGAGGGAGGGAGGGAGGGACTGAGAAGTTTTAACGGGGGAGAGTTAAAGTTAAAAGACATTTCTTGTAAATTCCTCAGCCACGTTTTTTTTTTTTTTTTGGGTGTTCTTGAATCTCCTCAACGGGCCAATATCTCCAGAACAGCCTCACTCCTTATGATTGTTATCTTGTCTCTCTCCCTCTCTCTCTCTCTCTCTGTCTCTCTCCCCCTCTTTCTCGCCTCACTAAAGACTAGTCTCCCCTTCCTCTCATTCTCCTCCCCCCCGGCTTGGTCCAGGGGTATTTTTGGAAGTTAATGAAAAGAGAAATCTGAACCACTTACCCTTAAAAGGCATGTCTGGGTCAGCTGGGTGGAAACTTGTGTTATTAATGTCCTTAACATTTTCTATGTGTGTGTGTGTGTGTGTGTCATCTGCAAGCATGCATGTGTTCAGTGCTGTGCAGAACGCAGGAATGCTGTGGGTTGAGGGGCTAGAAGGGAAGGAGGGTGGGCTAGCAAGCCTACGTCTTAAGGAAGGGGGGAAAGCAGGGGCATATTTGGCATATTTCAGGAGCCATTGCCGTCTGGTTCAAGGTGCATTCTTCCTCCTGGAGATCTGGCTCGCCAGCCGGTCAGACATGAGCGAGGGAGGGGAAGGAAGGTGGATGAATCTGTGAACATCACGCTCTACTTCTTGCCAGGTCTGTCCACAACAAGCCAATCTCATGATGCTGTTGGTGGAAGACGGCGCAGACTACACATAACTTGTTTTGATGGAGTCTCTGTTCTTTATTTGGGTTCGGCGAGCCAAAGGAACCGCTAACCAGGAGGTCATAAGATATGAAAATATCACCACTTGCCACCTACACGCAGACACAGATGTCAAACCCACCACCAACTGTATCAGCTCAATAATATCCATAAAAGGCTAAAATGTTGAACCAAAGTCCTTTACCCCGCAGTAGGGTTTGTATGTCTTGGGTACCATCAGTACAATTTAATGAATGTTTATATGCCGAGCGCCGTAATATGTCTCTTTCAACCTCTCTTCCATGGCATTATAGTTAAACAAATGCTCTCAACCCTCTCTTTCTCTCCCCTAGAATTTATGATGTTTTAGTCTGTTATTTGCAGGCAGATGGCTACTGACTGACGTGACAGTGGTTGGCAGGAGGTCAGTCTGGCGGTACCAGTCCGCTGCTCAGTAGAGGTCGGGTTCATCCCGAGGTCTTGAGTCGGCTCTGAGGGCCCGGTTGGAGCAAACTACCCACATGAGTCCCAGTCTGGTCCAAATTCACAGACTTCCCAGATTCTTTATTTCTGAAACCTAAAGCAAAATGGGTTTTTTTGTAATTCAAACTTTTTTTTTTTTTTTTTTTAAATGACACCTGTCCAGTTGGATATCTGTCACATCAAAAAGACATACGTGTTGTTTTAGCAGCATGGCATCTCACACACACACACACACACACACACACACACACACACACACATACACACACACACACACACACACACACACACACTGAACTTTGATAAGAGGTTGAAGAATAATCCTATTTGATGGATGCCTAGGGCCCTGACATTGGTGCTGCTGTTTCTGGGTGAGGCCCAGGGAGACAAAATCAACTCTGTCTGTGTGTGTGTGTGTGTGTCTGTGTGTGTCAGTGTCTGTCTCGTGTGTTTGCTTTGGGTATGTGTGTGCTGGGGTGGGTGACTTTGAGGTGTCTCTTCTTCCGTCTTGAAATCATTCATAGAAAAATAGGAGTTGGGAACCACTTGTAATGCAAAAACACTATCAATAATTCTGACTAATGATGACTAATCAATGATCCTGCTTGAGGAAGAGTGGATACTTGAATCACGTTGCTTTAAGTGTGCATGTGGTGTAGAGCCATATTTACTGCAACACGGCCTATGTACACTTAATTTTTGCGACTGTTAACTTAAATAAATCATGTTCTTTTTGCTTTAGAAGCGGTTCCCCGCTGCTTATTTTTCTAATATTTCGCCTCCTTGGGAATCCTTCGCCCTTCTCCACAGCCTTCACGTATTTAAAATATTCATGAAAGATGATTGGACTAATACAGATCGACGTGTTGTGTGTGTTGCCCCAATCTTGCACCCTAACTTGTTCCATACTGGCTATGTTTGTGTATTAGATTCCTCTACCAGCAAGACTCCACTCTGAGAGAGAGAGAGAGAGAGTGAGAGAGAGAGAGGGAGGAGGGCTGAGTGAAAAATGGTTGAGCGTAAAATGCTCAGAGGGAGAGATGGAGGGAGAAGCAGCGGGCTACCTGTAAAACATGACTTTTATAATGATCGCGAGCGGTGATTTATCTGTTCTCTTCATTGAGAGAGAGAGAGAGAGAGAGCGCAAGTAAGAGGGAGAATGAAAGAGGGAGGGATCGGAGCGTCTTTGCGTAGCAGCTGACCAACACCGCACTGTATCGGTTATCCACAGGGCCTCTGCAGGCGGAGGGGCAGGTCCTGTGAGGTCCATTTCCTGGTCTCATCCTTCTCCTTTGGCTCCTTGCTCCTGTCACTGACTTCGCTGATGCCACCCCTCCGCTCTGCCTGGGAGGTAACGTGTGTTCTTATGTCTAGGCTTGAGATCTTTATGTGTGAGTGGGTACAGTGGGTGGGTGGTTATACTTAATGACCCTGTCATGGTAACCAAACATACGCCGGTAACGACTCTCTCTCTTTCTCTTTGTCCCAGTCAAAAGGAGACAGAGAGAGGAAATGGACTAAGAAATAGAGAACAGAGTGAGAAGATGAGGAAGAGAGAGATGCACTTTGAACCAGTGAGACACCTGTGTCAACATCCTTAAAAGTGGCATTCAGAAATCCATTTCCTTGATATACAGTTTAGAGGTTAGATGATGCACACTTCCCTGTATAGTGTGTGTGTGTGTGTGTGCAGTGGCTCATATGTGACTGTATGCTCAGGCCTTGGTTTCTTCTGTTCTATTTATGTGGAGATGATACCAGCAACAGAGCGAAAAACCTGGTGTTGGATGGAGAGCTTTTATTCCTGTACCTCTCCCTCAAGTACATGTGGGATGTACACACACACACACACACTTACACACTTACACACACACACTCCCCTCCGACCTGTTCTAAGCCGAGGATCTACCGGGCGGCTCTCAAAATAAAATTCCTCCTGCAGATTATTTTTCTTGTGATCAGAAAATATACATGTTCTCAGAGAGAGGAATGTTTGGACGCCATGGCAACCTGGCCTTTCCTCACTTCCCCCTCTTCTGTTTCTCTCGTCCTCGGCTGTTCTGTCCTCTCTGCTCCCACTACTTGCTGACTTTATGTTTTCCGTACCTTTACTCATTTACTTTACAGACAATACAAGGGTTCAGTAAATCTAATAAACAATCATCTCGGCACAACTTATCTTTGATGTTTTTTACCTTTTTTTTTTATAACTTTCCCAACTTTTTCTCACTCTGTTTTCTGTCTGTTCCCCTGTCTTCACCCCCCTCCCCTCCCTGTGTCTAGCTAAACTGGTGAGATGTTTTTCTCCTTTCCCGTAGGCATCCCTCCCTCTGTTCGTCCATCCATCCGTGTATTAGCATGTCTGGTTATAGGAGCTTTCATCATTGTGGTGCTGATGCATGCAGACCCCGACAGCCAGGCTATTTTCAGCCTTCTCTTTTCCCCTCCTCTCCCTCTTTTCTCCCTCTCTGCTTTGGTTTTATATTGGAGGGGATCTCCGAGATCCATCAGCGCTGCCTTTTTGTAAAGGGCAGCCGTTGTAACGAGAGGGTTGGCTTGGCTTTCCCCCCACGCTAACGTTGCTTTTGGAGCGCCTTCTCATGCTAGCCGTCCCAACCAGACGAAGCGTAGCAGCTAAACGCGAGCAAAATTAGGCCGTAAAAATAGACTGGATTGCTAAACCGCAGCTTATAGCTGAATAGAGAATTTAAATGCTTGAAACCCTTTCATACTCAAGTGTAGTGTTGTGTAGTCTAATGTTGCAGTAGTAGTAGTAGTAGTGGTAGTGGTAGCAGTAGAAGTAGCAGATATCGTTGTTGTAGAAGTAGTAGTAAGAGTGGCAGATGTAGTAGTAGTAGTAGTTGATGTAGTATTTGTAGTAGAAGTGGTTGAAGTCGTAGTAAAAGTATTAGTAGTGCTTTATTGGAAAATTCCTTTAGGCTGGCAGTGGCAGGCAGGCATTGAATTTAATGTGAAGCTTGAAATTGAGTCATTGGAACATCTCTATATACATCTCCATATATTAACTATACACCTAAACTATTGCTGAGCCTCCATACACACTCTCCCATTTGCTTGGACTGAAGCGAGCAGACACACACACAGAGCGACTCACAGACAGAAACCATGGGCGAGTCATCTGCGCCTCTCTGGTGGTCCCCTCCATCTGTCCTCCGCTTCTTCACCCCCCTCTTCCTTCCTCTTCGTTCTCGGTGCCCATAATAGCCTCACTTTATGGCAAAGTCAACTAACAGTTGACCAAATGTTAGTGCTTGTTTTGCAAGAGGCCCCATTGAACCAAAGTTTGATATTTATAGTAAACAAGATAGTTCTTCACATTTTTTCCATGATTCAATTAAGGGTAATTTAGTGTGTCGGTTGTGATTGTTTTATTGGTCAGCGTGGACCCATCATAGGATAAGACACTTCCTTCTGCTATGGCATGGAATGTCTGGCTCACCCTCAGCTGAGGTGTGCATGTGTGTATGTGTGTATGTGTGTGTGTGTGTGTATTCAGACACAGGAGCCCCACAGGAATCCCATAACACTCCCAAGTCCCTGAGTGGCTCATTTGTGCACTGTGGAACATTGTGGAATACCAGGCATATTTTATGATCCAACCTTCAGCCGTCTCCCTCTCTTTCTCCCTGCGTCTGGGTTTATTTGTTAAGCTAAGCCGGTCTGGCCGTCCCGGGCTCCCTCCCTCTCCTTCCCCCTTGTGCAGAACATTTTAGACATTACATTTTAGGCATTTGGCCGACGATCTTATTCGGAGCAACTCGTGGTGAGTGGGTTCAGTATCTTGCTCAAAGACTCTTCGACAGGAGCCATGGCCGACGGGAATCAAACCTGTGTCTCTCCGTACCACTGCACCCCAACAATGCCTGCTCATGGCTTTACATCAGTGATTCTCAACCTTTTTCATATCAAGGACGCCTAATTTATTACGCATTAGGGCCACAGACCCCCATGTGATGAGATTTTGTTTCTCAGACCCAAATCTGACAGTATTTTTATTGTTAGATATGATTTTGTCCAGAATTCAATGACTGTCTGTATTGTAGGTAGAGAGATAACAGTGAAACTATGATCAAAATAGTCATTCTTCTACATTCTCTAATTCTTGTAAATTAAGTAATGGTGAAGTTTAACACTTCATCAATTTGTTGGGGACCCCCTTGAACCCCCTCAAGGACCCCTGGTGGTCCCCGGACCCCACGTTGAGAGCCACTCAACGTGACAGCTCGGACTACTACATGTACACAGATTTACACAGCGTGCCGCACCTCATCACCTGCTTTAGAGTCCTCAGTTGGTCCCTTTGTGAGAAGCTAGGGTCTCAGTCTGTGTGTGTGTGTGTGTGTGTGTGTGTGTGTCTACTCCCCTTGTGGCTTTGACAAACAGACCTACCAGATGTGGTGGTGTGTTTTGGCTGCCTGGTCAAACAAGGGTACAGCAGTCGCTCGATGCCCGTGGCCAAGAGTGACTCTCGCCCACCCACTTGGACCAACGCTCTGTAGTCTTTACCCTCCACGATTTCTCCCTTTAGTAATAATCTCTCTCTCTCTCTCTCTCTCTCTCTCTCTCTCTCTCTCTCTCTCTCTCTCTCTCTCTCTCTCTCTCTCTCTCTCTCTCTCTCTCTCTCTCTCTCTCTCTCTCTCCCGTCACCTTTGTTTTCTGTTTTCCCTTTTTCTTTTCTCTTACTCATTCTCTCACCCCATCTCTCTGTCTCTCTCTCTTTCACCTTCTTGCCCTTTCTCTCTCTCTCTCTCTCTCTCTCTCTCTCTCTCTCTCTCGCTCGCCGTGGACTATGGAAAAGAATGCAGTTAAATTAGTGTTTTATCTCTCCTGCCAGCCAGCTGCATCTGCAGTCCCAGCCATGCCAAGCATTCGAGACACAATTGACCTTAAAAGGAAACAATAGCTGCCTATCAATTCTGCTCTGCCAGTCAAGGAATGGCTGCCTCCTGCATGGGCAGGGTTCGCCTCGCACACAACACAAGGAAGTGTTTGGAAACTGAACTTTGGAACTACCAGGGAAAAAGAGAGGACCAGTGTTGTTATTTTATAGACATATACTGTGTGTTTAAACAGATTCTTGGGGATTAGGAGATGCGGATGAAAAATAAGGCAGCAGGATGGCCTCCCCATGTCAGAAAGGTGGTGGTGGTGGGGTGAAGGGGGCAAGCAAAAATAAATATGCTATGGGGGTCAATAAAGTAGCATTTTATTACTTTATCATTCCATCATAATTGAAAATGTTGACCTATTACAAGAACAAACAACATTCGGAATAGTTTCCAGAAGTCGTGTTTAAGTCATGATATTGTCCATATATCGGGAGCACTCAATCAGTTAATTCAGAATCAATTAAGAATGTTAAAAATGTTTCCAAATCCCATGTTTCAGGTTTCCGCTTGTTTCCCTTTGGCTTATGGATTGGGCCTTTGAAAGACTTTACAGGTGTTATTTTGCTAGGTTTTGCCTGCTCTCCATGCCCCCAGATTCCTACGTTGGTGTGCTTTGTCTTGAAAAGCAGATGTATTGTAAAGGGAAACTGCCAAACGTGTTCCGCAACATCGATAACCTCGATAGCTGTCATATTACTGTTGTTGTATAAATGAATGATGAATGTATAGTACAACAGTTGGTAAGCAAAAGCATCAGTGGAACAGGGAGGACCAGCGGGCTGTAAGACATTAGATATCAGAACAGGTTGTGTGGGGTGGAGGTGAAGTTGAAGAGTTGGATGGTTTTTCATCTGACAGCTCGTCAGTGTGCAGACAACATTCTTACTCCACCTTGCCTTTTTTTGCTGGAATGCAAATACCAGCTTAAGGAATGCTGTTCACAGTCTTAAGTGGCAGCAAATGAAAAATCAATCCCTTGCTCTATTCTTCTCTGGTGTTCTCCCTCCCTCCCTCCCTCTTTTGTTCGCTCCTTCTGTCTACCTCTTTCTGGATCTATGCTCTCTGTCATTCTCTATCTTCCTCCTCTCTGTATATCTGCTCTCTCTCTCTCTCTCTCTCTAGGCATCCTGTTCACTGTGTTTGATTTGGGCATTCCTTTCCTCCCCTAGCAGACAAAACAACCCCAGACCTCTCTGAACTGCAACCCCCAGCTCACACACACACACACACACACTATCCCTTCTGCTAATCACTCACAGGAAATGGGCTCCCATGCAAACGAGGCCCGCCTGGCTAGAGGAACCCAGGATGGAGTTTCAGGCCTTGAAATGTTCCCCAGTCGAGGAAATTGAACATGATCTCTCTCTTCCCCCTTCTTTCGTTCTCCCTCGTTTCCCCTCTTGTTTTACTCAACATGGTTCCCTCTCTCTCTTTCTTCTGACACTCTTCTTTTCCCCCCCGCTCTGTTTGAATGCATCCATTTTGCTGTGAAACATTTCTATTCAGACTGATTAATGGACACATACAGAGTTACTCCTCCACAGGAGCATTAGTTTATATAATGTCGTCCTTGCAGCCACTTACATCTGAGTGTAACTATGGACGGTTGGCAGTTAAAAAATGACTATATTAAGGTATATGATGATATAAACTCTTCACTTAAATTTAGAATTACTGAAAAAGATGTATGTGTTTCAAAGTTGTAGCCTTTCTTTGTGCTGTTGGTACCAGTTAGGCCAATGTTAGGGTAAAACATCTCCCTCAAGGCACTGCGCCAAAAAGAGACTGTATGTGTGTGTGTTTATGTATGTGCAGGGGTGTATGTGTGTATGTGTGTGTCTGTGTTTGGAGAGTGTAAGCCTAAGTGCTCAAAAACGTACATTCTGATACCTTATCAGCACCCTTCCATTATATGTGCGATAGAGGCGTACTCAAAGACAAACATTACACGGTAAAATGTTTATATAGAATGAAAAGGGAGGCCGGCCCCTTAACAGGGATTTCTGCACTGTTCAAAAGTCATTTCCAACACAGCAGTGCATCGGGTTTCGGGGAAGGCATATTGTGTTGCTCTTCAACTCAACATATGATTAATAGCAACACATTGACTGAACATGTGTTATTCAGAATCAGATTCATCTAATTCAAGCACAATAAATGTACAGGAAATTTTATTGGTGAGATACACATCAACACATCATTAACATCGACTGACGCAGATGGTACAGGGACAGCATGGCCTCACATTTTGTACAGTGCAAATGCTGAGAGTACAGAGGGTTTGGTGTGAAAGGGGCGTGTTGTAGCCAAAAATTTGTATTGCACATCATTAGCTCTGTTTGAGCTCTGATGGTTAAAACGACACATTTGTAACCATAAGCAAAGTCAAAATAAAGGGGAAAATTAAAAAGACTAAAGTGACAACCCTACATTAAATTTGATGCAAAACGGGTGTAACTGCATTTAGTAGCTTTTTATAGAATAGACATTTTTTGAATCGTTATCTCTGTAAAAGTAGGAAAAGGCCGCTTACACCCCTTTCGCTCTAAACCCTTAACACGATAGACAGCGGACCACTGTATACATATCACTGTACATAAATGCAAAAAGCATTCTACAACTTTATACAATTGAGTCCAGTATTGAAAAGAAACAGCATGAGGTAGCTATACTGAGTAAGATGGAAATGCATAAGTTCTGTGTGCGTGGGTGCAATGTGTCAGAAATGTCACATCCTGAGTTGACAGCGGGTCGGTCAGTGATGGAGACAGACCCGTGGGAAGGTAGGAAGTGCCACCTCACCGTGTCGGTTTATTCTGCCGAGTAACGATGAATCCCCGACTTGACAAGCCATGTGCATGAGGGAAATTACAGAGAGAGGAAGCAGGGGACGGAGGGATGAGAGGGAGAGAGAGAGAGAGAGAGACACAGCTGTTTTCAGTTTCATTCGGTTGTACTGTACTGGTTGAAGCTAACTGTCTGAGTGAATAACCCCCCCCCCCCCCCCCCCCTCCCCCGACAACACATACAAACACACGCACAAACATGTGGTCACTGGTCGCTAGGGTGTTTGGCGTCTTTTGGAAGGATCTCTAAGAATGTGTCGGACTGGATTTGGAAAATAACATATTTTTAATCAAAATAAGTGGCTCCGTTTCGGGTACTTAGACACCCGGGGAAAGCTGCCAACTCCACCTACTCAACAGTATTATACTTTAGGTTTATGACAATGTAAAAACTCAGTAAGACCAATAGGCATATCAGCTTTGTTTTGTATTCGGAGCATGTGAGATGATTCAGCAGAATCGGCCTGTGTTTATGTTGTCCTGCTGCCCTCATGAATCTAACATGATGCAGCTAAGCACACAGCAGCTAGGCTCTGTCCTTCCTGAGAGGGTGCAAGGATAGATGTGTAGGAACAAGAGGAGGGGATGTGAGAAAGGGTTAGAGATGGAGAGAGAGAGCAGTTAGAGAGACTGTCCTGCAACCAAAAGGTCACCGGTCCGACCCACGTAATAGTCTATTATCTGTGTCCATCAGTAGCCATGCACGTGGCCGAAGTCTCCGTGTGAGCAAGACACAAACCTTCCCTGCTCACTCACTGTAAATCAAACTGATAAGAGTGACCTGTAGGTGACCTGGAAATAGACAGTTTTTCATTTCAGACTTTTGTGTAAATTTGGTTTTTCACCCCATCTTTCTCTCTCCAACAGTCCTGATGTACAGCTCTATACCTGGGCTTCCTGTTGCTGCTTATAGTTCACAGGAATGTTCCCTTTCTCCTTCAACCCCGCCACCCACACACACACACACACACACACACACACACACACACACACACACACACACACACACACACACTCCACCCCTCCTCATTGCTCTCCCTCCCTCCATTTCCCTCTCTCATCCTGTAAATTCAGTCCAGACTCCAGTCTTAAATCTGGATTCTCTGTGCTTAACCAAACATATGGAATGCTACTGTAATGGAATGCTCCAAGTCTGGATTGCTCTTTGTGTGTGTGTGTGTGTGTGTGTGTATTGGTGTGTGTGTGTCCATGCACATGTTTTGAGGCAGATGAGAGCGGCTGTGATGATGATGATTATGATAATGGTGTGTGTGTGTGTGTGTGTGTGTGTGTGTGGGTGTGTAGATGCCTCCCCAGAGCCTTAGCCAGATAGAACTGAATAGGGCCTTCTGTTGTCGCAGCCAAAACTGCTTGTCTGCTCATGCATGAGCCCATTGCGAAGCCTCAGAATGCGTCCCATATCTGAGCAGTTAGCTCATTCTCAGCCTGTTAGCTTGACTGTGAATGCCTCTCCCCTACAGTGACGGCATTGTCGGCCTGGCCGCGGGCATGGGCCGTGCCAACTGCCAAGCATAACAATGGTGAAAAGATGGCATGAGTGTGTGTCTTGATATTATGATGACCGTGAGTCCACTATTACTAACCTCATGCCCTGTTTGTGTTTGTGTTTGTGTGTGTGTGTGTGTGTGCTTTACCACAGGATGGAGACTTTGGGAAGAGAAGCTTAAGGTGCCACTCACAAGAGGATGCGCCCATAAAAAGTAAGTTATGTCTTCCTGTACTTCTGTTATAAAACCTGTTTTGTAGTTTATATCATTCTGTGGTTCTTGGGGCTATACTTATTCAGGGTGTCTGCAGGTCCTTAAAAAGTCTGGAAAACTCTTAAAAGGCCTTAAAAAATATTAAAATGTCTTAAATCCAGTCGTTAGAGACCTTATGTATTTCACCATGCAGTGATGGGTTTGTACAATATGCATCGTATTTGCTTTACTCAACACAACTGGACTTTATGACCTTTAACAATTAATATATTTCCTGTTGTCCTGTTTCTCACAGTTGGACATCATGTCCCGTAGCCTAACAGTTAATTTCCTGTTGTCCTTTTTCTTATACTTCCCATTTATAGTTTCAGATCTTTCATTAGCTGTGTTCAATCAGAAATGAGCCAGTTTTGCCACCTTTGTTTCTTTATTTTTGGTTTTTAAATTGGTCTTAAATCCAAATCCAGGTAGCATTAAAAAGGTCTTGAAAAGTCTTACATTTGGCTTTCTGAAACCCGCACATACCTTGCTATTGCTATTTTTGAGCGCGTGTGTGTGTGTGTGTGTGTGTGTGTGTGTGTGTGCATGTGCATTAGGCCACCCTGTCGGAGGAAATCGATTCAGAGCATTGGAAGTGTTCTGCATTCCAAGCCTCCCTTCGCTTCCTCTTCCTCCACTCCTCCACCTCTCTCCCTCTCCCTCTTCTTCTTCCTCTCTCCTCCTCTCCATCATTGCCCGCCTTTTCTTCCCTTCCTCTCCCCCTCCTCCTCCTTTTGCTCTTCCTCTCCCCTCCTCCCCTCCTCCCCTCCTCTGCTCTTTGTGAGTCTGTTTCCTGTTGGGCACTAAAGCCGGCGCCGCGCTTCCTTCCCTGTACCCTGAGGTCACACAGGAGTGGCACACACACACACACACACACACACACACACACACACACACACACACACACACTGTATCATATAGGTCAGCACACCCTGAAACTCCCATTCAATTCCGTATGCATACATATTTGTACACGCACACACGTACACACTACTCTCAGGGATGTCCCAGTCAGCTGGTGTGTGTGTGTGTGTGTGTGTGTGTTATCAGGCCAGGTTAGTCAGCAGCAGTAGAGACAGTAGATGTGTCACTGTCTGTCTAGAGGTCAAGTCTACTCAGCTGTCTGTTCTCACAACCATTTAAGGTCAATACGTGGCCAAGGCATGTTCTTCTGTGAGCGCTTCTACACGCATTCAGTATTCCGGATACTAGTTCACATCCTGGTTAAGGTGATATTCAGGATATGGTGTTCAAGTTCGTCCTAATAGTCCGATTCACTAATCCGGAACTCACAAAGACCAGATCAAAACGGACAATAAAGCAGGATGTGGTGCTACTCATCTCAGTGTCCTGCTACTAAAAGCATGTCCTAACTGTCATATTTAGGTTTCTCATAATCAGGATATGAGTTCATCCGGATTCTTTTGAAAGGAATGTCATTTACTGCACATATGCCAATTCAAAAATAGAATATTTTAAGTAGTAATCTACAATCTTTTTTGGGGGGAGTTTTTTTGGTCATTGCTGTGGTGTTTTTGCACTGCACTTCCCAGAGATCTCTTTGCAATCAAACAGTGTGTCCAGTACAGTGTTTTTTTTCCCTTGGATTTTCTATTGATGAAGTTTGAGTTTATCTAGGTGGCGCTCTTTTCTTTGTCTGTTCAGCCATGGTGGCTATCACTGCTCATGCTAACAGTTCTTCTACTATTTATTCCAAAAAAGTCACTTTTACTGCTGCTGGAAACATAAAACGCATCACTTCCCATGTGCCAGAGGACTTTTCCCAGGAAATATGTACTCAACACAGAGTATTTATAACAGCCAATGTGAAAGCTTTCATGAACTGGGTATAGATTGAATCACGACTGTACTATATCAATTGGCGATAGAGAGTAGCAAACCAGACATTTTTCTTATTAGAGCCCGATATGTCCAGATATTAATGTGCATGTGAGCTCACTGTGTGCCTGATGTAGAATGTAGGTGGGAAGCAGCAGGTAGCTCAGCATCAATAGTCACATACACAACCTATTCCCCCCATTGATGCTACATTTTTCCCTCTAAAACCTTTTCCTTGCCTTGTTCTATATTTACACTTTATGCAATTACCAGAGACTCTTATGGAGGATCAAACAGGGAACGTGTGACCTTACAGTCACAGGACAGTCCCAGTAACCACCAGGTCACCCTGCAGCCCCTATCTCTCCTCTAATATACAACATCATTTTTTCTCCTTCTACATCTCTCTTTCCCTCCCTCCCTCCCTCCATCCTCCAGCTAGTGCTGCATTCCTGCTGCAGTAATCCACTCTGGCAGATACCTGCACTGCATTCTGTGGAGTCACTCCCCTCATATCTCTCTCTCTCTCTCTCTGTCTCTCTCTCTCGCTCTCTCTCTCTCTCGCTCTCTCTTCCTTTCTGTCAGTCTTTCTCTCAGTCTTTTTCTCCCACCTCACATTATTACTCACATTTCGCTCTGAGCATTCTCTACATTTAAGCCCTTCTGCTCCCATCTCTCCTGTGTCTGTCTCTCTCTCTCTCTCTCTCTCTCTCTCTCTCTCTCTCTCTCTCTCTCTCTCTCTCTCTTCTTCCTCTTGAGAGAGCCACTGAGTTCTCCGTTCAGCCGCAGCAGGCAGCTAATGCCAAGGCTCAGTCTGATGAGGCACTGCCAAGCTCTGCCGACCAAGCTCTGTGTGTGTGTGTGTGTGTGTGTGTGTGTGTGTGTGTGTGTGTGTGTGAGAGCGAGTGTGCATGCACTCCCACACACTCCGCTCGGATGGGAAAGCGGTGAATGAGTGGGATCTCAAGCAGCCAGGCAGAGGGTGAAGGGCTGTATGTTAAGAGCTTTTGAAGTGTCTCTGAACTGACTGTGTGCATGTTTCTGTGTGTGTGTGTGTGTGTGTGTGTGCGTGTGTGTAGGCGGTTGTTAAGCATCAGGAGACCAGGCTGGTAAAATGCCCAATCCATCATCGCTGGAGACTTCACTGATCAGCTCTCATCTCCTTTCTGGGTTACTGGGGGAGGGAAGGATAAAGGAAGGGGAGGGGGGGAGTATAAGGGCAGAGGATAAGGGAAGGGAAACAGAAGGAACGGGGCAGCAGAAATGGGGGGGGGGGGGGGGGGGGGGTGATGATATTGAGAGGTGGAGGTCACGTGAAAGGGGGGATCAGAGTGACAGAGACTGATGAGGAGGATGAGAGAGATGGAGAACGTGAGGAAAGAAGAGAATGAATAGTAATGAGGTGGTTCTCTAGTCCTTGACCTTGGCTGCAGGTCTTCAAGGAGACGGGAAGTGACAGATGTGGCCAAAACATGCAACTGCTGGCCTTTCAGTAGTGGCAAAAAACACTTATAAAAAAATGAAATAAAATGAAAAAATCAGAGTTACCTGTTGTTCATTGTTCACTATGTCAGTTATATAATCTAAAATTATACTATTTCTAAGTTCCTTAGTCAGTGTTAGTAATTTCATCAATGGTGAGATTAACTTTAATGCCGACAGTCATTTTGAAGTTGTAGGTGTCATATTTTTTAAATGAGATTATCATAGTTCATGGACTTTTATGTTATGAGACATGTAAATGCCTTTTTAGCAGCAGACTTGTGCTTGATTTACAGTTCTCGCATGTCATTCACTGTTTAGTATTGGGTCTATTTGTGCGCCTTAGTGCGGAGCATGTTCTGCTTTTGTTTAGCTAGCTAAACAAGGTTTTTCCACTTACTGGTGTATTCTTCAGTATTGGATTGCAGAGCTTTGGTGATTTCCTGCCAGGAATTCATGGTTACATTTTTTTTGTAATAGCTGGAAGATGTGTCATAGAGATGCCGGCACTGGCAAACTTGCTCCGCTAACATTTCATTTAAATTGGTCCATCTTGGATGAGTTGTATATAGCGCCAGAAGGGACATGAGGTAGTGTTTTCACCGGAAATGTTGCCTCGCTACTCTGACAAGTCAATTAACATATCTGTGGCGTCTGCGGCGCTTGGTGCATAGTTAAGTTTTTCTAGTTGTGCACGGTGCGTCTGCAGGCCTCTCTGGACCCTCTGTGCGACTCTGAGACCGTTACCGTCAGAGTATAAACTAAGCACTACATCGATCTTTTCTTAATGTTGTAATAGTGTGTGAACCTAGTCTGAAGTCAGGATTGAGTATGAAGGTTTTCTAGTCAATTATTGTTTACTGAATTGGTGGGCAGAAATTATGTGGTCCTTCTAAGGAAAGTGAGAGAATGAAAGGGTGAAAGAAGTATTTAGCATTTCTTCTCTCTCTGCCTCTCATCCTCTTGCTCTCTCTCTCTCTCTCTCTCTCTCTCTCTCTCTCTCTCTCTCTCTCTCTCTCTCTCTCTCTCTCTCTCTCTCTCTCTCTCTCTCTCTCTCTCTCTCTGTCTGTCTTTCTCATTCTTTCTCTGCCTGACTCATACTTAATCACACGACTCACACACACATACACACACATGCAGAGTTACGGGTCTTATCAGCTGTTAATCGTCCTTCATAGTTACCAAGTGTTGACTCTAACAAGTGTCATCATGTCGTGATGTTGTCATGTTCACTTATCAGTGTTAAATGGTGACACACACACATTCCCCCCCGAGCGGGTCATCGCTGCACACACACACACACACGCAACTCCACATATCTGTGTACACTCATTGACTCATTGGGTCATGTAAGCATTTCAGCTGACGTCTGCTGATACCTGAGAGTGTTTGAACAGCTGTGAAGAGGAGTTTTAAATAGGCAGCGAGTGTCGGTCCTGACAGCTAACACTGTTAACGGGCCGCAGCCAAAGATGGGGAACTTCTGTTTCTCTTCAGCTGGATTCATTCAAGAAGTTTTGTACATTTTTGTTGCTGGCTTTTGTTTTTTTTTTTAGGGGTTGAGAAATTCAGTTTGTGGTTAGAGAGACCGTGCTGAAGTGTCCTTGAGCAAAACACCGAATCCCTACCAGCTCCAGGGTTGCTGTTCTGTAGCTGACCCTGACCTTTGACCTCCCTGTGGAGGGGGAGAGTTACAAGAGGATTTCACTACAGCGTTCACTTTGTTCACATTACATTATCATCCCCTCACTAATATGCCTTGAAATGACCGCTTGTTAAATTTAGCATTTAGGTTTCTCTGAGCACTAGGCCACCAATACTACCAAAACTTTGCAGAAACATGGCTCACCCAGTCTGCAAGTCGAGAGGATAACGAGGAGAGATAGTGCAAGTGTAGGTGACTGTTTTAGAAAAATAAAAGGGGGAAAAAAAAGCTTGGCTACATTTGCGATGGGTTCGAATCCGGCTCGTGACTTTCGTCGCATTTCATCCATCCTCGCTCTCTCCCATCTTTCCTCTCACTCTCCACTGTGTGATATGCAATAACGCAGAAATATCTTAAAAATAATGTTTGAAAACGGAGTAAAAAAAGCTTATCACGCTGCATTAATGTTCCCTTTTATGGTTCTATTCCACATTTACCTTTTTCTCTTTTTCATTGCCCTGCCATTCATATCACTGATCAATGTTTTGAATGAGCATATCCTCCTTCCTTGCCTCACTAGTCTTTCTAGGTTTTGTGTTATTGTTGTTCCTGTTCTAGACAGTGGGCCTGTTGTGTAAGTGTGTGTGCTCTCTCTCTCTCTGATTGCCCCAAGGCTGCTTGGCTCATATTAACGTTGTAGTGCGGCTGTCGTAGTGCGGGATGTCACACGGCTGTTGGATGTGATGTGACTAACAGTGACTCCTGCCAGACCTTCTTCCTTCTTCCTCTCTGTCCTTTCACAACAGGGGCTTCCCATGGTTTCACCCCACAAGATAGTGGAGACATACAGTAGAACACACACACACACACGCGCACACACACAAGCACAAATTCATGCATAAATCCACAGACAAACACATACTAGAGTGCCTGTGGGTCCTTAAATAGTCTGAAAAAGTCTTAATTTAAGGCTCTAAAAACTATTAAAATGCCTTAAATCCAGTTATTAGAGGTCTTGGTTTTTTTCACCATGCAGTGACAGGTTTCTTTGTGCTGTGTGTTCACTCTTTGATTAATACAGAACATAATAGTACAATATGCAAAACATGTTTTTTTTCCATAGTCCCTGCTTTACTAATCACAATTAGCCTAACAATTAATTTCCCATTGTCCTTTTTCCTATATAGTTTAAGAACTTTCATTAGCTGTGTCCAATCAGAAATAGGCTGGTTATGCCAGCTTTGTTTCTTTAATTTGTTTTTTAAATTGGCCTTCAATTCTATTCCAGGTAACATTAAAAAGGTCTCAAAACGTCTTAAATTTGTCTTTCTGGCACCCACAGACACCCTGACATACAAGTATTTACACAAACACAACACACATGCAGAGACACATAAATACACCCATATACAAACAGATGTACAAACATATACACACACTCACTCAGATAAACACACACTTCATACACACCAAGGCTTCCATAATATGATTAAAAGAAATGTAAATATATGAAAAAATGCCTTTGCGGTGGCTATCCAATGGTAAGCTTAAAGAAGTCCTACTGGTAGACCATCATGTATTATACTGACACATTCATCTCATCTACTGTATCATCAATGTGTCTGTCTATTTTCCCACATTACGTGCCTAAATGAATCGTTTTTACATTGATTTCATTTTTCTGGGTTTTCTCATAATTTGAGGTCTTTATGGACACATGATTTCCATTCATTTCTAATTGGGGCTGACTGGTTTACTGCTTTTTTTTTTTCCAGCTTTCCGTGTTCCTGTCTGATCAAATCCTTGCTGTGCAGAATCCCTAGCCAACAAAACAAGTTGCATGTCAGAGAAAATCTTTCACATTATTCAAACTGACCGGGTCCCTAATCAGTGGCATCTAATTCTCTCTCCCACGTTTTATTGGTAAAAAAAGAATTCATATCACAATCACAGTTTTCAGCAACAAAAATCTCAACGTGATTCTAGCCAGAGTGAGGCAGTTCAGCTCAGTTCGGCCTGGATTAGCTGCAGCATGAAACGCCACAATCTGATCTCTTTATCTAGGCCTAACTCCTGTTTGACCCAGTGATGTGGGTGTTTGTACATGCTTACAGTGTCAGTGACCTCTGACCTCAAACCCCAGAGAGCAGCAGGCTGAGAACATGCCAGAGTAGAGTTGGGAAATATTTCACAGAAGCTCGATGGCAGGTCACATAGGACATAGATTTATGTGTTTACATCAAAAACGAGGGTATTGCCAAACATGAACTGTGTTGTTGTTTGTCTGAAGCTCATATTCAAGTGTCCATACACACATCCACGCATCTATATCAATAAGTATTAAGATCTATATCTTCAAATAATACCTTACACATCTCATTGTGTGTGTATCTGTGTTTATAGGATGGCAAGGAGAACCTACTCTCCAGTGTGTGTGTGTGTGTGTGTGTGTGCATCAGAACTTGCATGCTCACATTTGTTGCGTTTATTTTCAATAGTTTTTGTTTTCAGTAGTAAATAGTTTTGAAGGAGGGCAGTGAGCGAGCGGACACTCCAGTCATGGTCCTGCAAAGGGACAAATATTTAGGTTTGGGCTAAGAGGCCTGAGCTGGACTGGCGGCCATTGTTGTTTCACACTGTCTGTCCGAGGAGCAAAGGAATGAACACTGTCTGAAATAAATGGGCTAGAGCTGTTGTTGCCAACCTGTGGGACAAGATAATATATTATCATCTCTTTAATATTTGCGATAAATGATTTAATCTTGTGAAATATTGAATATTTGCAGATTCCTGGCCTCTTCCAAGAATTTGTCAATTGAAATCACCTGAAAATGAAAGTGCAATCATCGTTTGGTGTCATAATTTGCAATTCTGTGAGTCAAAAGGTGTGAGAACTGCCGTCCTTGACAAGATCACTAGAAGGATAACCAGCACTGCTGTTACCCAGCGTGTTAATACCTCACACTCTGCTGTGATGGAATTGGCTTGAATCCCCCGTCATTCATCATTTCCTTTCATCTCCTCCTCCCTCTTCCCTCCCTCCCTAGTGTTACCATATTTCAAATGTTGTTCGTATTTAATACAAGCCATGAGTCGGGTTGATGTGTATATGTGTGTGTGTATGTGCATCCTTGCATGTCGGGTATAGTGTGCGGAGTGTCCAACGATGAGTGTTTGGGTGAAATTTGATGAATGAGTGTGAGTGCTGTGTATTATCTGTATATCTGTCTGTTTTCATTGCCCTTGACCAACAGAATTCCCCTAAAGGCAAAATAAAGTGCCTTGTGCCTGTGTACGGATCGTGCAAATTTGTTCTCAGCAGGAGGCGAGTTGAGAGAGGGGCAGAGATTCAACACCATCCATCTGTTGAGCCGTAACGGCTCCAAGGACACATCAGATGTGTTATCTGCCGGGCCAATAATGACCAAATGCACTGGAAATGGTGTAACTCTTTCTTGTGCTATGATTTAGGGTGAGTGCTTATCACTGAGCCACTGGTAGGGTGCTGGTGGCAGCAGGGTGGTGTGGTGTAATGTGTAGGCAGACCGTCCTTCAACTGGAGAATCCAGATTGAAGCCCTCATGTTGATTGAGCATCCGTCCTGCTAAAGTCTCCTTGAGCAAGACACTGAACCCAATTTTCCTGCAGGGATCAATAAATCATCACATCTTTACTGCATTGTGTGATATTCCGTGTCTCTAACAGAGCTGACTAGTTTCAAATCCAGATCTGCTGAGGCCTGAGGACTCGCTAGCAACTGACTGGCTTGTATTTTCGGGTCCTGCTGTTTTAAATAGAGCATCTAATATCTTTCTTTTTTCCCCCTGCTCTGCTTCTCTGTCGCAGCAACAGTGACTGGTGCATGTAATCCTGTGTGCAGTGCTGTTTTCTGATGAAGAACATGCTCTAATTTGCTGTTCTGCTGCCAGGATCAGGAACAGAGCGGGACGGCTCAGAGGGCTTTGAGTGTGATTCAGCCCGTTGAAAGTCATGTCCTCAATCGGGTCATAAATAGAGAGGGCCAAAAATTGTATATGTGTGTGTGTGTGTGTGTGTGTGTGTGTGTTAGAACCATCATCCCCCTTGCATGAGAGCTGACAGGACAGCTTTTCTCTCTTTCTCTGCCAGCCTGTCTCTCTCACTCTCCCTGCCACCTTTCTCTCTCATTTCTCACCCCCCCATCTCCCGCTCTCGTCTCCTCATCGTGCTATCTGACAGAGGCTGGTTTTAAGCCCTAGTAACAAGACTCTGGATGTAGACACACAGGGGAGGGGAGGAGAGGGGAGGGGAGACCCAGAAAAGGCTCTGGGTTACTGGGCTAAGGCCGGAGAGAGGATTGTTGCTTTCTGGCCAAGCCTCAAATCCAAAACCAGCCACAATTTTTACAAAAGTTGATCATAAGGCTAAATTTCACCCTAAGCCAAACCTTAACCTCACTACAGACTTTATCGCTACCTCTAACGTTGAATAAAGTATTTTTTTGTGATATTCAATTTGAAGACATTGTTATTTTTGACGTGATGCAGAAGAGAAGCGGGCTGTGCGGGTAAAGAATAGCTGACAAGAAAGTTGGATTGACAAAGACAGAAATAAGAAGAGAGGGGTGGAGGACGGGAAGGACTAGTGAAGTTTTCATGCATAATCATCATTACAACCTGGAGATAATCCGGCTGTTTGGCGTCTGCCAGCCTGTCTGTCAGGCTCACTGCTGTATATGCCAGACCAGGATCAAATGGGATTTGCAAATAATTTATAGGGTTTGTTCTAACCTGCTCGGAGTACAAGATGGGTGGGGTTTGCAAGATAAGACGATACAGTGAGAAGCATAAATGTTAGAAAGTTATTGTTGGTATATTTAGTGTTCTCTGATTGACAGCTCACAAGGAACTGTCTGTGCCGCCCTGATGCAGTAAGCCCCACCTATCCTTACATCTGGCTTGCTCTTCTCTTCTTTCTCTCCCTCTCTTGTTTTGGTTTTGTTGCACCGAGACGATTCGAGACCAAGAGAGCCGCTTGGCCTTCTGAGTAAAATGTATTCCGACCATTTCCAAATGACTGGAAATCCAAACCGAGATGGAGCTGAAAGGCTGTGCTTAGCGTTTCCAGTTATCTGCCGCCAGGCCTTGGGGGGAAGACCCCAAGAGGAACGGAGCAAAAGTGTGATGTATCAGTTGACTGCGTATGTCACGGTATCATTTCCCCACAATGTTTACCTTGTACTCAGTCTATTTTTGAGGGGATGGAATCAATGCTGGAATCGAGGAGAAAAAATAACAATAAAAGAGGGAGGGAAAAGGAAAAAAATAAAAAGCCTCTCAGGAATATTGTAACGGAGTGATGCTGCCCTGAAAAGGAGACATCTGCTTTGTCGTTATAGCGGTATTGCGGTCAACTTCCATGTCCTCTCCCATAAACAAATCTATTTTTCTACCAGAGACGACATTTTGTTTACCCACTATTTCACCACATTTCATTACTTATACTGTAAGTGGTCATTTCTGCTAACATCATAAGGAGAAATGCAAGGAGAGTAGGTATTCCCATCCTATTCCAATTTGTGTTTTTATGAACAAGCGGCCGGCCCCGTCGTCCTTCAGCCATTTTTCTGCTGAAATGCAACGCTGCCCTTCGTTTCTTTATAATTTTTCCAGAAGCGGCGCAAAACAGAAAGGGTGAAAGAAACGGAGAAAAAAGTTACATGACAGCACAGGAAACGACAAACCGAACATTATGGGATGCCGGTTTTCTCTTTCTTGGAAAAAGGGAAAAATGCAGGCCAAGCATCAGGTCTCCACCATCTTGTGGCTTCCAGTGCTGCGCCAGCATCCATCCACTGCAGTCCTGTATCCTCACACACACACACACACACACACACACACACTCTGTCTTTGTCACACATGCATATACGCAAACTGGCAATAACCCACGACATGAAGATGTGGTTGAGGCATTGTCATTGGACTCGGGCCCTGTATTAACTACCATTTATGAGCTAGAAGAACTTCAAGCCACACGTTCCAACGTAACGTCAAGTGCAAGAAAGAGGGGATTTTTTTCTCTTCTCTTCATTTTTCTTTCCTTCCCTCTCTCTTTCATGGAGAGAACAGAATGTACTGAAGGCAACAGGCAGGCAGGAAGAGAGTGGCTAAAGCCCTAATGATATGGTGTATGATTGTAACCTTGGTGTGTGTGTGTGTGTGTGTGTGTGTGTGAGAGAGAGAGAGAGAGAGAGAGAGAAGAAGAGAGAGAGGAGAGAGAGGGAGAGAGAAGAGTGGACCTCTTTTACTTCCAAACCCTTTTGGTATTGTTGGCCCAAGACACAATGTAGCCCCGCTTGTTCTCTCTCTCTCTCTCTCTCTCTCTCTCTCTCTCTCTCTCTCTCTCTCTCTCTCTCTCTCTCTCTCTCTCTCTCTCTCTCTCTCTCTCTCTCTCTCTCTCCGTCTTTCCCTTCCTCTCTCTTTCTCTGCATGTATCACTGTCTGACTCTCCAGTGCATCTTTATTTTTCTGCGTCTGTGTCGGCTACTTTACCATCGTGCACCACTGACCTGCCTCAGTCTCTTTCTCTTTCTGCTTGCTCATACCCTAGTTTCTCAATCTACCTCTCCTTCTCCTCCCTCCTCCTCCCCACTCTTGCTCTTCCTGGGTTGCTTCACTCCCACAGTGAATCTTTGCCTATCTTCAAGGCTCCAACCACACAGCCTCGTGGACAAAACAGGGCTCATCCCATCCTCATCCTGAGCTAGCTTTTCTGCCTTCTCTCTGGCTGCTTGCCCTCTTGCCGCCGCTCATCGGCCTCACTGCCCTGCTGCTCGCGAAGGCGATAATCGGAGTGCAAAAGGGAGTGAAAGGTCAAGTGAGGAAGTTCCTGTCCAGGTTTCAGGAAGTGGAAGGTGCCAGAGCCATTCAGAGCCGTACTGAGCAGCCAGTCAGGGCTCAGTTGAAGCTATTTTCTATGTCCTTTTTATTTTATACCGAGCTGTGAGTTATGGTACAGAAGCTGTGTGAGGTTTGGATGATATGCTGCTGTCAGACTTGGATGAAATAGCATCTGTAAATACTTTTTTATTGTTTGTTTTAATTTACCTAGTTGCCACACGGGTGAGGTTTGCCACACAGGACAAAACAATGGGTGCCAGAAGGTTAAGACAGTCACAAGAATGTGTTTGAAAAGCAATCTAGTATACATTTCTGTGATTGACAGTTTATCTTGAATTGTCAATATTGTTCTGATCCATCTGGCGCTCAAACCAGGCTAAAACAAATGCGAAGAGTTATTTTTATGTACTCTTTCAGCCAATCCCGGTTGTAGGTCATAATCCATTATTATAAATAAGGGTCCTGGGCATAAAAACCCAGGCGATGCCCTGGTTAGGAATGGGCCTTTGCAGAGAGAGGGAGCCTGTCGGTGGCCTGGTTAGGAGCGGGCGAGGCAGACAGAGGGACTGGCACTGCCCCGGTTAGTCCATCAGTAGGAATGTGTCTGGTTAAAAGGGGTCAGTTTCCCTGCCTCTCAGTTCCTACCCCCCTCCAGGTTTTCCGTAATTGACAAACAAAGCAAAGAACAGGGGAATGAAACTCTGTGTTCGATTTGGGCCGAGTTCAAAATACCTCAGCAACCCCCTCCCGCCCTACTTCCTTCCCTCCTTTCCCTCCCTTCTCCTCTCTTTCAAACCTGTTCTTGCCCAAACAGCTCCACACCTTTTGCTTTCGTGCCATGGTTATGAAGACAAATCCTGTGATCACATTGGCAAACTCAAGTAGGCTCAGCTTGCTGTGTGTGTGTGTGTGTGTGTGTGTGTGTATGTGTGGTGTTTGGGCATGGCCTCAGCAGTAGCAGTGGAGCAGGTCCTCTTTCATTCCAGTATCCAATATCCAGGTGTAGAAAATCAAAGGAATATAGGAATTAACTCTTTGTGAGCGCTTATCTGTGTGCGTCTCTTCTCTGTCTTGGTTTGTATATCATTGTATACCTTTCCTACCTACCTACCTTTCCTAATACCTTTCCTACCTACCTACCTTTCCTAATACATTTCCTACCTACCTACCTACCTTTCCTAATACCATTCCTATTGAAAGCTTAGCTGAGGAAGACCGTGATATACAGTTGGTTTATACTGTTGACAAAATTGTAAGTTGCTTTGGACAAAAGCGTCTGATAAATGAAGTAATGTAATGTAATGTAGTACCTGTCCCTACTGGAGGGACTTTATGGTACCACACTAAAGCCAGGTACCGATGGCCTCAACCCCGTCCTATACAGCAATTAGTATGTTGCTGTCTCCCTTATGTACCTCTCTTTCTCCATCTGTCCTCTCCTCCAACTCTCATCTCCCTCACACTTCTCCTTTCCCCTCCACCTTTCCGCCTCTCCTCACTCCCGCTCTCCCGTTACTCCTTTTCCCCTCCTCGCCCTCCGCCCCTCCCAGTTCCCTCCTGTCTTGTCCTGAATGTAGCTAATGAGGCCTCGGCCCGGCGATAAGCGAATCAGGTATGTTGATTGGTTTGGCAGAGGCTGGCCCTTGCCAGAGTCGCTTTGCACGCACCGCCGCCCCCTAAAAGCGCCCGCTTGGCCATGCTGGTGTGCGTGTCTGAGAGAGACAGAGGGAGGGATGAGGGAGGGAGGTAGAGAGCTGGCAAAGACATAAAGGGAGAAAAGAGGGGAGAGGGAGGCAGGCTGCCAAGACGGGAGTAGCTGGACCTAGCGAACGCCATTACTAACCAGGACAAGGCTCAACCAGTGCTGCATTCAGAGTTGTTGAGTTTTGAGCGTTAAATGCTACACTAGTTTTGTGGAGAGAAAAAATAATTCAGAATAATCATTCGCGTGGCCCATAACTTATTTCTAAGCTCTTCAGAAATCCCAAAATAAGCTTAAAGGATATTTTGTTATTCATAGAGTGTAAATGTGTCAGGACAGTAGGGCCGCCACATCAAAACAGTTACTTTCCAGCTTCAGTGTTCCAGGGATTCACTTTTTCTCTTGAGGCACTTTGTTTAAAGGTATTACTCTTAACTTTTAAGTGGTTACATTTTCCCAGAACTACATAGTGCAGCTTGAAGACCTGTCATGAAGAATGGAATTGAAGTTATTGAAATGCCTTGTGCCAGTAATCCCTCTCTGCTTATTCTGAATATATATATAGATATCTCTGAATGTTTTGAAGCATTTTACTCCACTGGACCAGGATCAGTCAGGACAGGTTAGACAGTTTGGATCACCTCAGCTTTATGAAGACAACAGAGAAAAATTGGCATATACCTCACTTAACAAGCAACAGCTGGGCAAAGCTAATGCAAGACAAAATGTTTTTATTGACTAAGGTGTTTTGGCTCCAAACTGGACAGCTAGGCAAGCAGTTTTCTCTCGAACATTTTTTTTTTTTCATCTGTCTTTTTCCCCTCTCTCTTCAATCCATGGCCTTTATTTTGCTTAAGTCATGTACCTCCCCCCAAGAAGAGCACCAAACCACTAGACCTCATGAAAGTAGGGAATAATTAAAACACTACAGCAGAACACTTTGATTTCACATTGTGCTTTTTTATGAAATAATCATTACCATATTGACTCTCAACGCTTATTGCCTTGGTTCTTGTTCAACAAGACTTTTAATGAATTGTGGGTAGAGTGGTTTGGGTTTTTACACCAAATGAAAAGATAGAAAGTATATGGGGCTATGCCGGAGTAAACCATAATGGCAAGTTATACCTTGTAGTATACCATGTACGTACATAGTCCCTGAGATGAAAAGATAAGTAAATTAAGTGCACTGGTTGATCTTTTTACGGTTCATTTAATGTAAAAGAAATGTCAGCAAACTACAGTACTATTTATGTGTATTGGTTTGTTGCTGCAGAAAAGGCAATCTTTGAACATGTTATTGTAGGCAAGGGGAAAGAG
The DNA here is from genome assembly GCF_048128805.1 of Centroberyx gerrardi. Lineage (NCBI taxonomy): Eukaryota > Metazoa > Chordata > Actinopteri > Beryciformes > Berycidae > Centroberyx > Centroberyx gerrardi. Next base: position 11,198,582 of record NC_136013.1, on the reverse strand, counting down.
GAGGAGGTATGGAGGGGTAGCTGGTTGTCTTGAGGGTCGATAAGTGATGATGTGTGCAGATGTGATGCCCTACCCTCAGGTCGATATTCCCTCTCGGTCAGTGGGGGGAAGGTTGGTAGAAGAAGGGGGGGAGTAAGGGGGAGGATAGGATTTAGAAGCAGGAGTAGGAAAGCCCACTACCTGAATGATGCATGAGACAAAAGCAGCGCTGGTTAGATTTATAGAGACCATGCTGACAGCCTGGCTCTGTGTGTGCTAATGATCTGTGTTCCCATCATACAGACCTGCTGGGCCTACAGGGGGTGGAGGTTTGCTTCATAATGAGAACTAGCACATTCATCTTCTCTGCTGCTGTAATGACTGTAGGAACATACATATGTTCTACCTCTGACATAACTCTACTGTCTAACAAGTTAAGGGACAACACAGTGTTGACATTCAGTGACATGACTGGAAGTATGCAATTAACAGCCTTATATTTGTAGCAATTATGGGATTACTGTAATGTCGGAACTAAATTCCGCCCTAATGTCAGAATTAATTTGTCGCTACGCAATATTCTCTGTCACGGAGGAGTAAAACAGCTTTGTTTCATTCTTACTGCCTTCCCCAGAGACCATGAGTGGTGTAGTGTTGTGACGGGCCTATGATGTAGTCGTTGCCATGGTGAAGGCTGTGTATGTGTGCGGATGGGGGTATGTGAAGGGAGGCCGGTGTCATTGAGATATGCTGCTGTCAGCAGAAGCAGGCAGGCGGGCTGGAATCAATGTTATGATGGTGGACTCAACAGCAGGGAGACGACAATGGGTGTGCGCGCGCGTGTGTGTGTGTGTGTGTGTGTGTGTGTGTGTGTGTGTGTGTGTGTGTGTGAGTGTGTGTCTGTCTAAACCCCCCTATACACATCCCCCCCCCCCCATCTCCTTCAACAACATAAGGCAAGGTGAAATACATGGTGGTTGAGTGGCAAACAGAAAGAGAAGCATATTATGTCCACTTATTGCAAGCTTGGTTGTTATGATGATACCTTTGCCACAGATAACGTATTGTTATCTGAGTATTATGTATTATGAATGAGGGGATCTTACTAAATAAAGGCCAACTCATGTCTTGGCAACTGAGAGACTAATTCCTGATCTCACTCACAATGCATTGCTCTAAAATGTAACCAGATAGTGATTTGTTGAAGTGTGTACGTGCTAAATCGTGCCTCTTATCTTTTTGTGATCTGCCAAGGTCTTTGTGTGTGTTTGTGGGTACGTGTGTGTGTGTTTGTGTTTATATTTGTGTGTGTATACATGCGTTGGTGTTTGGCCCATTCTAGTCCCCTCTTATGGTTTCTGTCGCAGTAATCAGGCGGAACTGTGAAATCATATGCTGACTGTGCTTGTCTGCTACAGTGTGCAATCAATTTCTCTCTCTCTCTCTCTCTCTCTCTCTCTCTCTCTCTCTCTCTCTCTCTCTCTCTCTCTCTCTCTCTCTCTCTCTCTCTCTCTCTCTCTCTCTCTCTCAGGCCTTTTTACACCTCAGCAAAGTTTATTCAATACAACTGCAGTTAAGATTAAGATTTCTTTGATTGTCATTGCCATTTTTCCACCTAATCCCTCAGCAAATTAAGAGGCTTCCTCCTTTGAGAATACAAAGGGCTGTCATTGACAAGTTAGGGATGATAAATTGTTGTTTCCTCTCTCCCTCCTACAGATGACAGATACTCCTGCTGAACACCACTTTGAGGGAACCTCAGCCTCTTAAAACTACAACCGGAGAAAACAACAACGGAGAAGTGGGATCACTGAGAGAAAGGAGCATTTCCCCACCTGAAAACACCTCTCACCTGGGCCTCCATAAATCATTTAAACAGAACCCAAAGGACTTGCTATCACTGCCACACAAATGTGGACCTCCCAAAACATTGTCATCAAATAACTTCACCCAGGTTAAAAAACGAATAAGACAGATAAAACACAAAGAACTGTGTAGCCATGTCTGATCACAAAGACATGACAAATCGCCACCTGCGGCACAAGCTGCAGAGTCTAGGCCGAAGACTGGATGAACTGGAGGAGGCCACCAACAAGCTGCAGAAGTCTGAGGATGAGCTGCTCGACCTGCAGGTCAGTACTTGTAGCATGTATACAATTTAATGATGCTTATGCAACTGTTATGACATCTGCATGTGTGTGTGTGTTTGTGTGTGTGTGTGTGTCTGCATGCACACATACATATGTGTGTGCGTGTCAGAAGCGCTTGAGTGGATTGAGGTTGAATTTGAGAAAAGAAATAGATGAGTACATTCATGAATTGTTGAATAAACAACTTCCTCTCCTCTGCAGGACAAGGTCATCCAGGCAGAAGGCAGCAACTCCTCCCTGCTTGGGGATGTGGAGGCTCTGAGGAAACGCCTGCTGAAGATCCAGGGCAAGGATGAGGAGGTACGCAAAGCCGAGGACCTCTGCCGCACAGTGAGAGAGAAACTGGAAGAAGAGGAGAGCCTTACTAAGGAGCTGAAGGCAGAGATTGAACGTCTGCAGCGGAGGATGGCCGAACTGGAGAAACTGGAAGAGGCTTTTGGGAAGAGTAAGTCAGACTGCAGCCAGCTCTGTCTCAGCCTCAATGAGGAGAAGAACTTGACCAAGAAGCTCTCGTCTGAGTTGGAGGCCCTCAAGGCCCGTTTGAAGGAGGTGGAGGGGTCAGAGGCGAAGCTGGACAGGGCAGAGCAGGCCTTAGCCGGGGAGCTGGAGAAACTCAAAGGATTCACCCAGACCTTTGTGAGTGAACGTAAGAGGCTACTAGAGAAACAGAGGGAGGATGAGAAGATCATTCTGAAGCTGACAGAAAAACTGGAGCACCAGAAGAATCGCCTCGGCATGTCAGCGGACCCCGGTCGCGCAGATTTCATGAGGTCACGAATTGAAGATGAGCTGTCGTCCACGGGCCTCCTCACCAGCAAGCGCAAAAAGAGCCTTGACTACCTGAAGTTGGCCGACGACAACATTGGTCTCAGGAACAAATCTGAGAATGAGAAGAACAGCCTAGAAGGCCCACAGGAGGAGGACAACAAAGTGAAAGAGTTGACCCAGGAGGTAGAGAGGCTGAAGAACCGCCTCAAACAGCTGGAGATAGTGGAGGAGGACCTGAAGAACTCTGAGTCCAAGAACGGAGAACTCCATGACAAGTTCCAGATGGAACGGAACCGGGCTCGCCAACTCAGCGAGCAAGTGGAACAGCTCAGGACGCAGCTCTGCGGAAATGGCGGAATTGGAGGAAACGGAACTGGTAATGCGGATAAACACGGCAATGGAAGCGCTAACATTTGCCCCAACAGCCCCGCTAAGGTCCTGGAGAATGGCAAAGCTGAGAACGAAGAGATTAATGTGAAGGGAGGTTTCAGACAAGAGAAGCCCAAATACAGGAGTGCTGCTGCTGTCTCAGAACCAAGCTCCCCCAAATACAGGAACAGGGAGCTGTCTCCTCAGCACAAGAGGGAGACCAAGCTGAGGAGCAAAGAGCTGAGCCACTCGGAGGAGAGCTCTCCTAAGTCTGTCAGGAGAGCCCTCAGTCCTGCTCACAAGAGCAGGAGGACACCCAAAACCACAACTACTGCGAGTGCATCTGATAACGGAATAAGAGACACGGGAAGAGGAGCAGAGGAGAAGATTAGAGGAGCCACTCACAGCGCTGTAAATGCATCTGCTAGTGATGCCAAGAAAGTGTCTGTCCTCAGTCGCTACCCTCCAGCAGCTAATGACCAGAAGCCATGGAGGACAGCTCAGAAACAGAGTGATGGGGATAGCAAAAAGAGCAGAGTAGATAAGTTTTCAAAATTGTACGTTGGTAGCGATAGCGAGTCAAACAATTCTGATGTTGTACCTGAGAGCTCCAGTAAAGTCAACAGCATCTCCGCACTAGAGAAGGAGACAGCATCTGCCTCAGATCAGGAATGTCTGGACCAGGTTCAGGATTCTGCCGCTGTCCCCGTCTCCATCGCCAGCCTCTCCAAAGCCAATGGATCCTACACAGCCTACAGATCCCATGTCACTCCACTGTTGCCCAATGACCAGGGGTCAGAGGGTCATTCCTCTGCCTCTGAAACAGAATCTACTGGTTCGAGGCCCTCTGAACCAGAACCTGTGACTGAGGTAACTACTGCAACTATAAGCAGTAGGACTGCAGCCTCCAAGTATCCTAGATACTCCCATGTTCATGATTCGCATTCAGAGGGTTCCTCCTCCAGGAGCTCGTTTGATGAAGAGCTCCATAGCAGATCACTGTTCGCTGAGGGAGGCCCCCAGGAGCCCACACATACTCCGTCAGGGATCGAGATCCGGCGAGTGTGCAGCCCACGCGAAGCGCTGAGGTCAAAAGCTGTCATCAAGCCTGCCATCGTCGAGATTGACAGGAAGGAAGTGATGATGTCAGAACCTTTAGCTACCAATGGCAAACCCAAAATCTCCACCAAACCAGTCGTGACCACCACTAGTAAGATGACCAGTAGTATAACCATCTATCCCAACGACCCGAGCTCTTCCAGAACCAGCAGCCGCAGCAGCAGTGTGTCCAGTGAACCCGCGGCCATCAAAGAACGCCACACCTCCACCAGCAACATCCTTATAGGTAGCTTGTTTTTCACTTTTGCATACACTAATTGGTAGAGCAACAGATTCATTTTTCAAAGATATACAAGAACTTATATTGCATCTGTTAGTTATTATGTGCCCGTCCTTGGTATTGCATTATAGTTAGCCTTCTCATTGCGTTGCTTTGCAAAGTATAGTTTTCAGTTAACCATAACTCAAAGTTCTAAAATTTCAAAAGCTATATTCCATTTTCACAGATCATATGCATGTTAGCACCACACAAGACACTTTATATAAAGGATGGTATCTATACTATACTAAAAAAAGAAACCCTATTTGGCTGCTTTTTGCCATCTGTACTGGACCCATCACAATTAAATACAATTTCTATATAATAAGAGTAGACCTTCAAGGGATACTCTATTCTCAACAATCCACATGTTCTACCTAAGTAGCTTAGTTTTAGGTATTAGACTAAAAAAGTTTTTGCCACAAACTTTTTGTTAGATTTGGTTTAAGGACTAACCATGAAGTGCTGTATGAATAGATTTTGATTTGACGTTATGATAGACACTGCATTGTTTTCCACCTGTTGCTCCCTCGAAATGCCTGGAAAATATTTGATTTGATTTTGGTTATTGCCAGGTCCCAGCAGTGAGCACCGTGGCAGCATCTCCGTCCCGTATGAGATTTCCATCCCCAAGAGTGAGATCGCCCTGCGGCCCTGCCAGGGCCAGGACTGTGGGGCAGAAGACCAGGACGACCCCTCATCAGGGTCCAGCCTGCATGATTCATCTAGAGTGGAGACCACCACCAGCCACCTGTGCTCCCAACGCAGCAACTTCAGCCTCCGGTCCCCGGACACCACCTCCGCAGACTTCAACGACACAGAGTCGGGCTTCGAGAGCAGCAGCAGTAGCACTACCACGGTCACCAGCTGGAGAAGCCAGAGACACAGCACACAGCACTCCCACCAAGACAGTTTACCAGAGATGAGGAACGTGACCGTGAGAAGCACCTGGAGGAACCGGGGCCCTGCGTCAGTGGATGAGACAGGCGGTCGAGGAAGAGAGGGTCCCAGGATGATGATGATGGATGGCGGGTCGGAAGATGAGGCAGAAGCCTCGACCACATGGAGGGCCTACCGGGCGACCACCGTACTCGACACAGAGGAAATGGTAAACAGCGGAGCGGGACCTAGTGGGAATGCTGCAGCACAGAAAGGAGCCAAGCCATCCCCTGCAGAGGTAAGGGAATGACTGAATACATGAAAGGAATGCATAACTTGCTTGAAGAAATGACAAGACAAGAATGAAACACAACTATGAAAGAATAGTATCAAACAAATATGGACTAAATTAGTAAAATTGTTGAGTCAATAAGGGGAGGAGAGAAGGAATGAACTACCCTAATTACTTTATGACTGCATTATGTTGCTCTTTCTGTTGCTCCCTGTGACTATCCCAGGTATACATGCGTAGGATCAACAGTGTGGTTACTAGCACCAGAGACGTCCAGGAACCGGGGGTCCGCCGGGGCAAGCGCTCCCAGTCTCCCACCATGGAGGCAGGGGGCCTGGGAAGGACCATACCCCACGAGCCTGTCTCCTCTCAGTCCTGGGGCCGCTCATACACACAACAGCCCATGGTAGGACAAACCACTTTAGGTTTTTACACTGTTTAGTCTCTTATAAATGTCTTTTAGGACTTGTTTATTTCAGATGAAGCAGCTAGATATAAAATTTTAACACAAATGATTGATGCAACAAGCAGTTTAAGTGGAAAGAAGATGGGAAAGTAGATAGCGCTATCTCAAATAACTTGTATCTTAAGATAACTTAAACAATTTGACACTGCAAAGGGAAAACATTTGTGTAAAACTCAAGAAAATATTGGCTTGATTTCCCTGAAGTGTTCTTATCTGACTTTGAAGATGAAACATTTGATTCTTTATTTATCTTCAGACAGTAGAAAGTTGAAAACGGTGTCGGAGTTTGGCAGCATTTTGCTGGGGATTTCACACGCTTGGAATATTCAGTCTGTTAAGGATAAGGAATGAAAAATACTCCCTCAAAGAAAGCATCAACAGAAGCTAATAGGGAAAGTTTCTGTTCTTTTTCCATCTTCTTCCAATAGCTTCTACTGTCCAAGACGTGTCTGGTCATCATTGATACTTGGCAAGGGAGGATACATGGAGTGTTTGGCGCCATTAGTATGACAAATATTTCTTAGTATTGGTGTTGAATGTATATTTTCATAGGATTTTGTTTATACTGGATGTCAAATTCATCACATCTGGAGGTCGGACACAAGAGAGGATAATTTGTATTCTTCAAACAAATTTACTTAAAGTTGAATTCCTCCCTTCTTAGAAAAAAAGTGGTCAGTAAGTTAAATGGGGGCTTTCTTGTGCCTGTTTTTATGGTAAGTCTCTTGAACATGTTTGGCACCAAACAGAAGTGTGCCTGAGCTTGTGCCTCGCACCTAACTTTCAAAGTACTCTGCCAGATAAAAATTGCTGTACAATTGTAGGTATTATCGGTTCCACTGTGCAAATAGTTTTGTCTTGAAGATAAGAGTCCAGAAAGCACAACCACAGGGTTTAGCTCCTGGTGTGTCCACTTTGCATGAGAGCTCAGCTTGTATTTTTCCCTGACGCCAGGCCCTGGGACTTCAAGCTTAGCACAGCAGTTCTGTAGGCCCCACTCCTGCTGCCCTAGTAAGCACAAAGAGAAAAGGGTGGGACAAAAAAGAGGGAGGATGGAAATGAAAAAGACCTCAACAGGGGGAAAAGAAGGTTAGGAAAACCTCAAGGAGAAGAAAATAGCTTGCTTGTATTTAAGTATGCCAGCACATTTACCGTCTGTGCCCCTGCCAGGCTGCATTGCTATTCTACGCACACATAACCGAAGATGGTTGTTCAAAGGCTCACCTCCATGGAGCTTGAGTGTGTTTGTGTGTGTGTGTGTGTGTGTGTGTGTGTGTGTGTGTGTGTGTGTGTGTGTGTGTGTGTGTGTGTGTGTGGGCGCGCGCGCGCGCACATTCCTGTATGCAAGCATGTACATGTACCAGTGTGCATGTGTGCCACGAACTTGGAATTATATGGTTTCATCTGCAATCAGTAGTTTTGAGATAGCATTTAACTTTTCACATTTAACATGGTAAACTTTATTAAACCTTTGTAAAAATGTTTTATCCACAAACACGCTCTAACATCTAACTTCATCCACATGTAAAAGATTGTGGACCTACATTATATGAATAACTCATTTCTGACCAAAATGCCAGATTGCGCCCTGTAATTTCATGTACATGTGCGCGCACATGTATGCGCTCACGTGTGTGCATGTGTGCATATCTACTCTTTTTATTCACTGAGAGCAAAAAGGTTAAACAAGGCATCAGAAAGATGAGGTGAAAATTACAAATGAGCTACAGTAATAACTTACTTGTCTATTGGTGTATAGCACACTGTCAAATGGTTGTAGAAACACTAACAAACTGGGCTCCATAGCTACAACAACATGTCAGTCTGTCAGTTTGACAAACTAGGCTGGACTAGAGGCCTCTGGGTAGGATCCCTGTGTTTTCCTCTGCAGATAAACTGGACCAGGGATTGAAGATTGATTTCAGACACACACACACACACATACACACACACACACACACACACACACACACACACACACACACACACACACACACACTATCATCCATCATCTTTGATAGTGTTTTCCTTCTGGATAATAAAGATATCAATAGTTTAGTTTATTTTGTCATGTATTCATACAGCAAGCTAGAATCGGCTATTGAAGACGTACTAAGGAGTTTTCACAAGATACAGCTCAATGCTTTTTCATTTTTTGACTTAACAAGACCAAACTTGGTATGTAGGCTAAGGAGACTACATACAGTAAGTCTAGATAGAGACTGAGATACACCTATACTACATACACTATATACTTTATACTACATAAACATACATGCACACATACTATTTAGAGGGAGGGCATTTGCTGCTTGATTATAATTGCTACAGATTGGCCCAACTGGTGACATAATTTGTGGTAGACAACATGCTTGCTGTTGCTTTGTTTTTTGTATACAAGCATGCATGAACACATCCCGAATCCTCCGCCCATGGCCGGCCCACTACAATGTTGTTGTTTATGTTGCTGTTGCGGTTGAGCCACGAATGCAGGGGCCTCCTTTTGGAAGTTGATGGAGGGTTATTGACAGGTCAGGACCTGGACATCGGGGGGGGTTACGGGGTCACAGCCGTGTTCTACAACAAAGCCACGCTGCGCTGCTCAACGGCTCATTGTCGAGGCTAGTTATCTGCTTCGTGGGTTCTGTTACTCGGAGCCTTTTCACACCGCAGTGCTGACTGACGCAGCCCTCACTGGCCCAGATGATCACTGGTCATGTTGTCCTTCCCACTACACCTCCCTCCAATCTTCAACATTGGTGGTTGATGCGTGTAACAAGTTTGAACCTTCACATATTTCATGGAATTTCCAGATTTCTCATAGACACACAGCCACACACCAATATGCATCAGTCATAACATGAAAAGACAATGGATACAGACTCCCAAGCCTTAAGCTGGGGCCTCTCATCTCCAGCCAGGACTAACATGCCCTTAGAGCTGTAATTGCTGTTGGGTTTTACCTTATTACACACATGTACACACACACACACATGCACAAGCATGCATGCATATAAGGCTCCTCTGTCTCATTAGTCTTCAATGGGCTTAATGAAATCAGTCTAACACTGAGCCTTGACCCTCAAACTAATTGCTCCTAGTGGGATTAATAAAGTTGTTTTGAATTTGAATTTGAATCAAACCTCCCTTCAGCACCACTATGGACTGGTAGAAAAGCCATAGGGGACTGTCACCTTTGTCTCTTCTCTCTCTCTCTCTCTCTCTCTCTCTCTCTCTCTCTCTCTCTCTCTCTCTCTCTCTCTCTCTCTCTCTCTCTCTCTCTCTCTCTCTCTCTCTCTCTCTCTCTCTCTCTCTCTCTCTCTCTCTCTCTCTCCCCTGTCTCTGTTTCTGCCCTTCCCCCTCTTTCATTTGTCATCCAAGCCCTGACCCGAACAAAGTGATTTCAAGTCATGTATTTGAGGAGCTCTGTCAGGGTCACTGCCCAAGTCAATTCTACCACATGGCCTTGACCCCGGCTCTGCATTAATTACACACACACACACACACACTCAGGACAGCTTCCCGTCCTTCCCCTCTCAGTCTAGTTCATTAGCCTCCTATTCAACCCCTTCCTGTCCCTGTCCCTCATCAGTCACCCTTGATAGCCCTACTTAGAGATGGACTATGGAGTATTTCTCAGGAACTGGGCTCAGCGCTGGCTCTGAAGTGGTAAACCAGCTGTGAGCTGATGAGCTGCCCGTCTTGTTGTTATTCCTTCAGTTCCTTTTGTCAATTATGTATTGTGTACTCTGTTATGCACATTTCCTAAACCTGGTTAGTGGGTACTTGTTCATCCAAACCTTAGATTTATGAACGGGCCAGTCCATCAGATAGGAATCATGAGAAAGAATTGCTACAGTGCAAAACAAATGTGGTCCATATCGGAATTGGTCTTGTAAGTGTGTCTTGGAGCGCTTCCAATTAGCTTTGGTTTGGAATTTCAATACATTTCAGTGGTCCGAACAACCTCTATTCCCAAGAGGTTTGTTAAATGTAACAGTAGTTAGGACAATGGGAGGTTAGAGATTAGTCTGTGATTGCAGTGTCAAAGGTTGATAGAAGTGAGCTGTGTTATTACAAGCTTGTCGATTGAGGCACGAGGTCTGAAAGAAGAGGAATGTAGCTAGTCATCATTAACCAACATCACATTGACGTTTCTTTCACCGGTTATCTGTACTCGTCTATCTGCGGCTGACCCTTGATCTATTAAAGGTGCAGTCTGTGATTTATTAGCTAAGACCATGCAGGACTAGACGGTTAATGTCGGGTCAGACTATTGCGCCTATGGCGGTATTGTGCTTAGAAAGTTACTCCTCATAAATTCTCAATTCTCTTTGAGCATAGCAGGATTGAAGGATTAGCGGTAGGTTGGAAAAACTGCTGGAAATGCACAGGGAGCACAGGGAAATTCTCAGTGTATTCTCAGAACCTGCGGGTTTGTTTTTGCTAGAAGTATTGCTCAGAGATTAAAATCTCATAGATTAAAATCTCATATCGACTTGTCTTTCATTTCTGTTTATAACCGTCCATGTCAAAGGCTTCCCAGTAAACACAAGTGATGAGAGGAGTGCAGACCAAAATCAAGTTAGACCAGAAAGGCGCTCTCGATCAATAATCATTTAGGAGGAGACAACACTCCCAATTCCTTTAAGTACCCTAGAGCGACCTAGGAAAACTGATAGCTTATTGATTAGCTTTCTTTTTTTACCCTCATGTATAAATTATTTGGTTGTCATTTGTTCTGCCCCTTATGGGAGAGTGAGTGATGCCTCTTCGTCTATTGAAAGGTCGTGGTCATATCATTATGGTCTTCCTCAGTGGCTGCTGTTTGCCCTTGATTCCTGCCTTTAGTTTCCCTGAACTGGGATAAATGCTACACATTTTTAAGGCTCTGATAATGGGCGTGGTGAGCAGATTCAGTGTTGGGGAATGAGGACATAGGATGTGGTCCAAAGCACACTTGAAGTCCAATTCTGATATCAATAAGGCTAGCGGTTCTGTGTTAAAACGGGGAGTACTCGCTTTCTGTAGCAGTCACTCCACACCTCGGGGTACAGAACAGAACGGCATTGTAGTATTTCCTCCCCGCTGTAGCAGTAGGAAACCTCAGGCTGTAAATGAATGGGCCGTGAACTTATGTTTGGCTGAGGACAGCGGGGCCGATATGGCCGATGAGCGAGATACCAAAACATCCTTTGTTGAGTCGAAAACCAGTGGCAACAAGGTGAAATGTGGGATCAGGACTGTACTTATATTCACCGTTCGCCTGACATGACCTGCACAGAAAAAGCCCTCTGGAAAAACGATCTGAGCAGGAGCTGAAGCTGGATGGAGTGGCGTTGAGTTGTCAGTAGGAGGTTAGAACATCAGACAACAGATACCGCACAAATGGCCTGTGAAAAAAGCTGATTGAAGAATGGCTTTCCATAAAGTGTGTTGTAACCATTAAAGATAAATCAAATGCTTCTAACAGAAATTTCAATAAGCAGTATGAGTTAAACCTTTTCTGAAATGTTTCGACTTGGGTGTCATGATCATTGTCGTGCCGGAGAGGTGATTTAGAGTTTGGTTTGACAAGGCAACATCATTCTTCGAAATCGGGAATGAAACCAAGGGGAGACAGATATAAAGCAGGGATATAATTTGTTCTGCAGAACCTGTGACATGCTGGTTGTGTTATTTCTTATATCTGCTGGTCTTGATTCTGTATTACAAAGCAGAATGTTTTCACGGCTGCCTTGTGCTGTTTGGTTTTTTAGGGTGAATTCAAAAGCACTGTGTTGAAAATTTCTCGCAAGCTATTTTTCTCAAGAGAGCATGAGACACGTTTGACAGATAAGAGCTGACTAAAGGATTGGTAGAGATTAAGAATCTGAACACAAAGCCTACAACACAGTTTATTATCTCAGAACAGGAGACTATCCTGTTCTCTTGACACATAAGTGATTAGCAAAAGATATGTACAAGTAGGAGCACTAGTTTTCTCCACCCAACTTTTTTGTTTTCATATTGTTGGCTTGTCATCCTGCGTTGCGAGAGATGATTTATTGCTTCTGATTCTGACTTCCTTTAAATACCAGCTTTCCAATCAGAAGGCATTCCAATGCGTTGTGAACAGGAGCAGGTCTGTGATGACGGCAGCACAATCTGGCACATCAACCTACTTAACAACATTCATTACAGGCTGACAGCCCAAATATTTTCTCAAATTAACATTCAGCAACATGGGAAAACAATTCTCCATAGCTCACACAGAACAACTTGGAAGAAAAATCTTTTTAAGCTTTACTTTTACAGAAGCCACTTACATTTTAGGAACTGTTTGGTTGTATAGTAAATTACACTCATTTTCAAGCTTTTTTTGTTCTGGACAAAGGAGAAACTTGAAATCTCCTTCAATAGATGCCACACTTTTTATTGTCTTGTGTAATTTTATTTAATGTTTTTGTTTTAAGTCCATTAAAGTGTACTGAACAATGAACAAACCTGCAGTTCGGGGTAGCAGGAACACTGGAGGCACATTACATGGCAACCTTGTGAAAACCCCTGGTCCTTCAGCAGTGGCTTACCATAGAAGGAGAATGTGCCGCTCTGCTGTTTCCTCCCCCTGGTGACTACAGCAGGAAGTGACCACATTGACCACGCCTATTTGGCAGCGTTGGCTGGTGACTGATTTCCTGTCTGTTGCCCCTGGAGACCAAGAAAGGCAGTCCAGCAGGGCTCCATTAAAGCCAATTAGCGAGAATGCGTTCTAAAACTGCCATCAGAAGCCAACTCCAACCCACCAAATGTCACTAATTATGGTGCTTTTTTAAAGCTGAAATTACAGGAGCGGGGTGCTGTTTCTGTGTGTTTAGGAACTGCATCGTCATCTAACTCTCGCTTTCCTACAGCAGGGTCACTGAGGTTATGTGAGGGGACGTGCCGTTGTAGCCTCCACAGACTAGTAACTTGGGGTTTGTTTTCTAGTCAGCCCACCAAATTATAAATCTCTCAGCTTGGGGTATGTTTGGGGTTTTTGGTTGGGAATTTTTCCCCTGGCAGAAATCCACATGGCAGATTTTCCTTGTCACACACCAGTTAACATAAACAGCATGTATCTAATACCCAAATAATACACTGCTGGACTAAACAAGGCCCCACACTACCCAAACAAAATGCCCTGGGCTCTTATATAAAACTACACAATGTGGCATTAATTGAATAATCTGACCTCTATTTTAATGCGTTTTTGTTTCTATTATGACCAAGCCGCTGCCAACCCAATCCCCGCTTATCAAACAAAGAATTGCTGGAGCTGCCAGGTTCAGATTATGGGCAGTGGTTTTAATTCAGCATCTTTTCACCAAGTATTTCCTTTATCTCCTTTCTCTGACTGTTCCAGGCTGCTGACAGCATGGAGCCCAGTCCCACCCCCAGTCCCAACCCCAGCCACAGCCCGGCCTCCTGGAGACGGCAGGCACCCAGCAGCGACTCACACCACCTGGGGAGCTCCTACGACCGGGCGTCCAAGACGGCGGGGGCCTCCTCCAGAGGGGAGCCGTGGTCCAGTAGGGGTCAGGGGTCAGGGGCTCGGGCCGAGGGGAGGAGCGGAGCGGGGAGCAGACCTTGGAGCCACCGTCAGTCTGAACACTAGACTGAGCCTGGGCTGAGCAGGACATCCACAGCATCGAGGACAGGTAGGAGAGAGCAGCTCCTCTCCTCTTCCCTTCTCTTGGCATTAGAGTGAGAGAAGGGCCGCCTCCTGACCAGACTGAAACTCCTCTGAGCTCTAATTAAAGGAAAAAATGATGTTAATTACTCTTACTGCAATCATGTCACATCTCTTAGGGGGGTTTCACACCAAACTAGCTGTATCAAGCTGAGCAGAGCTGAGATGTAACACACTGGGTGTAGTCCATTCATCATGGTTGCGGCAACAGGGTGGTGTAGGGAGTTTTGGGTTCAATCCCCGTAACGGCAAGCGTCCGCCCTGCTGAAGTGTCCATGAGCAAGACACTGAACCCTACCAGCTGCAGGGTTGCTGCTCTGTAGCTGAGCCTGCACTCTTTCTCTTCAGGGATCAATAAAATACTGTAAAAAATACATGGAAAAAGCATGTTCCTGAAGATGTGTAGTTATGATAAAATGCCAACAGTGATGATCAGTTTGATTATATGTCACCACTGAAAAGAATATTAAGACCTTTTTCTTTTGTTTCTTTCACAGCACTCCATTAATCTCTCAACTGCACACGGAGGGCCAAACCCCAGTCTCCCATCAACCAGTGGCTACATCTGTTACCACCTATCTCCATCAGACAACATCTGCTGCTTTTATAACGAGCAAAGAAAAGAAAAATAGCAGTTGCAGCCATACAGAACAACAAACCACTGACTCGACATCCTCACTCTGACCCTGAGCGTACGCCGAGACGCGGACAGCCCCTTCCTCTCCGGAACCTTCCCCCGTCCCGGAAGAGGCATAAACCCACAGACAAGAGAGTCCAGTGCCTCCGCGGTGTTTTGGAGGTCGCCTCACCAGCCCATGTATCCTCTTCTGCTTCTTGCGTTGGATGTATTATAGTGTAATCCCGAGACTTGACAAGGGAGAGGCTGGCATGCTGGGGATGGCTGGAGATCCTCCTGTGTGCCAGGGTTTAAAGGGAGGTAGAGCAAGAGAGAAAGAGAGAGAGAGAGAGAGACGCTTAGGATGCCTTTCTGAGAGGACCATGACCGCGACCCCAGTGGAGTTTTGGAAGTATGTCGCTTTCCCCTTGAGCTCACGCCACAATTTCAACGACTTTTTATTACTGAAACGACCCCCGATGGATGTGGAAGATGCGTCTTCTCCTCGCAGGGTTGGAACTTCATGCAAAATTCTTCACAAACTAAAGGATTTGTACCTTAAATGTGACCAAAAACAGGAAGCAAATTACCCACATTGCAGCCGTGTGTCATGATATTAACATTTTCTTACTGCATTCGCATTTGCTTAGATGACAATACCAGCCGTTATTTCTAGAGTTTCCTTTTTTCTCACAATCAGACACACACCCCCAAACACACACATACATATATGCATGCACACACAAAGACGCAAACACATGCACACACATGTTTAATCTTGAGATTCAATTTCAGCCCATACGTCACCACTTTTTGGCATGCAGTGACCTCAAACTGGATTTGATGTGTAGAGAGCATTTGCATGTTTGTAAGTAATAAATGAAGAGCACTTGGAGAATTGTAACTCAGCATGCACTCTGCTTTAAGGATGACTGGTTGGCCTCATTTTAGGAGGACACACACACACACACACACACACACACACACACACACACACACATTATATCTGTTAGACCTATTACCTTATTTATGCTTTATGCCATTTTCACCAGTTATTTTGACTCTTAGTAATTTGCTTCCTGTTGTGCACCATCCTTTCCCCTTCTACTTAACCATATCAAAACAAGAAAACTGATGTTTGCACTCTTCAATGGATTGCAATGTGCATATTTTAAAAAAGGGGTTGGGGGAGGGGGGTTGTTTATCACTTCAAACCATGCTACAGTTCCCATGGTGCTTTGTTTTGCAGTGGTCGCAACTGTCCTCCTTCATGCAGTTTGAGAGAGCAATAGCAAAATGGAGTTTCTGTTTCAACTGAATATTGGAACTTGGAGTACCAGCAAACTTGGCCTGGCAAGGCGGACGTATTTTCAGCGCTGCTGTAAATATACACGCCAGCCAGTCATAGGAAGATACAAGTTTGGTTTGGTTGGACTTGGGTATTGTACCTCCAACCACAAGGAACTGTCAGTCCAGCTTGTGTGTGACTGGGTTCGCCGTGCGAATCGTCGCAAAACTTCTCTCCTTTTTTTATTTCTATAGAGGTGTATTATTTTGTTACAATATAAAATCTGAACTTCTGGTTGGTGGGCTGGAGGAGTATCTCTTGTCTCTCATTGGCTGGGGCCATAGTAACCATGGGGGTGCCATAGAAACACAGATTTAGTCATTGGCCAGTATCAAATGGGATGTATTCATTGAGGTAAAATGTTTTAAAACGTGAAGATAGAAATCTGGTGCGTCTCTGTGACAGAAACCTCTTCTACATTGCTGAACTTTGTCTGATTGTTCTTTAAAGTTACACTCTTTGAACAGGCTCCTGCTGGCTTTCATGTCTGACACACAAGATCCACTGTAATACCACGGGCAATGTGAACTTTGATCTCCCAACCAAAACCTGTTGTATGATGAGATGGGATGCCATGTTGCTTTTGGAATGCAGCTTAGAATGGCCTGTTGCTTGACGGCTTGATATTTGCCAATGGAAAACAGAACCAATCCCGTACCATCGCCTTCTCCATCTCCTAAAAGGGAGACAGTGCACCGTAACCATAACTGTGACATTTTGGGAGACGTGGGATCTGATGAAGAACTTGTGTCTTTTGAAGCCCGATCTCCATCTTGTTCCTCTGCTGTCATGGATTTCAATGCTGTTGTGTCAGACTCTGGTGGGAATGACCTGTTACATTTCTCAGTTCTCCTGTATTCTACCAGCCTCCAACTTTTTGCACCATACCATCTAGCTGTAATATTTATTAGTCTCCATATATAGATATATATATATATAAATATACATGTTCTTTTATTGTGAAGAAGTCAGCTTGGTGACAGGACCCCAGCCTGTGACAGTCCTGTAGCTTTGACAGTTTACTGTTTGTGCAAGCAGGAAATAGTCATTATATGCAATCAATAAACTCTCCACCCATGCAATGTCTGTAACTATCTCAGAGTTGTCATGCAGTACTTCATTATCTCTGTCATGATAGGAAGGGATGGCTGTATAGCGACTAGGCCGCTAAGTCCAAACTCACTGGTTCGTTTCCCTTCAGTATGTACATTTTTATATTCTGTCACTAATCGTTCATGTTGTCGTCGTTACTCTCCTTTTGCCCCTTTCTAGAAATATCTATGAACATTGGTGCCTTGATTTAGGAGGGGTGGATTGTCCCAACAAAGTCAGTAGTATTCCAGTCACACTATATTCCTCCACTTGCTGTATGGACAAATGACATGAATATTGATTGTACGGTTTGATTTTTTTTTTTTTTTTTTTAAACGTTATATTGTTGAATGGAAGATTGTTAAAGTATTTTGATTCAAGTGAAGAACATTTTCAAAAAAAAAAGCTCCCTGAGAAAATTGTTTTTTTTTTCTAACCCAACTTCAAAGGACCCCTTACAAGAATGTAGACCGCACCGCCCAAACAGTTATGTCCTTTGGATCTGTCTGTCAGAGTCCCAGGGTGCAGCGCAGCTTCAGAAAGTCTTAGTGTTGCCATGTGGCCTTTTCATGGCTACTGCTGGCTTTATGATATTATGTGTTCAGAGCAAAAACAGAACAACCACACTGTGCGGAGCTCTTATATGCCAAGACTTGATGATCACATGGTCCTTTTACTCTGCTCTCCTTTGGAAAGCTTTCCCTGTTATTGTTGCTACCACCACTTTTCTCATTTACTGAGAGAAATGCCATCTCTTTCCTTTCCCAACCCATCTTTTCAACTTTTTCCAATCTTCCTTTTAGTATTTTGGAAAAGCCAAGTGTTACAGCGCTCTCTCCCTCCCTCCCCTCTTCCTCTCCTTCTCGATTCCTTTCTCCACATCTTCCTTGGACCCTTGTTTCCTTGAGGTATGCCTTGATTCTTAACAGCAGTGATATGTGTTGCTGGTTCAGAGAGCGGTTTTATTGACGGCCAGAGGGCCGTCACCAGATAGTGATGGACGGCCCCCTGGGTAGCTGAAAGGTCAGAGGTCAGTCCTGCATCTAATCCTGTCTCTTCTTCTTGACTCAGGGCTTCTAAATACAGGAGAGAGGAAGATGGACAGCTTGGCAGTGATGTCCGCTTTAGGGATGATTAAAACAGGAGGAGATCAAGTGTCCAGTTCCACCAGTGCTTGCCCTGCCAGAAATGCACGTGGCTGTTGTCCATCAGTGTGTTTCTATGCAATGTTGTTATTAATATGTCAGTGAGGACTCTCGTTTAAAGCTTGGCATGTGAACTGGAGTGTCATTAGCTGCTGTAGATGGCCCAGACTGGTGAGAAGGTGCTGAATGACAAATGTGTGTGTGCCTGTTTGTGCGCATGTCTATGTGCATCATGCACGCACGTGTTTTTCAGAGTTTGGCAGAGTGGCATGTGGAGCTGGGAATTTTTCTTTTTTAGAGGCCGACATCACCCTGGCTCGGGCTCATATAGCACCCTGGTGATGTAAGTCCTGACACCCAATGCCCTCCTCACACCTTATCCTGTTTTACTAGCACACATCTTCACCCACCCACACTTCTCCTGCCTCACCTGTTGCCCTCCACCCACCAAATCCTGCAGTCTCCCACGCAGGCAATCCTAGTTTCCCCCATTCTCACTCCCAACTGTCGCCGCTTCATTTCTCCTCAAATCCTCTGTCTCTCTCCTGTCCCTGCCCTCCTCTTCCCACCATACAGCCTCTACTACCTTCCTCACCTTCTACTCTACTAACACCACATCTAAAAGACCCCCCCATGACCCCCACCTCCCCTCCCCCCACCCCACCCCCGTCAGAGTCGGGGTCCCAGGAAGAGCCCAGCTGTCGGAAACTGTAGGTTTTATGTGCGTTGGAGGGTTTCCCCTCCCGGAGACGGGCTTCAAAGAAAGCCAGGGCTTTTTAAAGGGCAAAGCTGAAACTCCATCCTCTGCTATGCACGCCGGCCGTTCTTCCTTACCAGGCCCCAAAGTACACTAACACTATTGTGGTAACTGTACTATACATCCACTCCGTCTGTGGACACTGTGTGCCGGGACGCCTTGACGTGAACTTGGTTGAATCCTGTTGAGACCGTAGTCTGTGTGTTTTGGGCTGCATTCCACTACCCACATAATACAGGTTTTATCCATTGCTTCTAATGGTTAAAGAGTGTTGACATGATGGAATGTACTGACTGGTCATCTGGGACGCGAGTGACGACATTACAGGTTTCAGGACTTGTATAAAGACCCAACTGGATGCCGTTCAGATTTTGTTGGCTCCTTTTGTCCTTGACTGATGGTGGTGTTGCCACACATTTCTTGGCTCAGATAATCAATATAATAGCTGCTGTTGGAGCGGATTATTTAAGATATGGCTGTGGATGATGTGATTTAAAATTCCGACGAGAGGAGAGGAGGCGGTTAAGTCGAGCAGCGAAGACGCCAGCTAAACGGTTAACAGAAATCCTCTGAACTTCTGGTGGTGTATGTATAAACATCCGTTACTTACAAGTCATTGTTGTTTCCCTCTTTATAAAGTTAGTCTAGAATGTACTTGGTGGAGATCGGAGTGGCTGGGCGGAAGTGGCTCTCGGGTAGTGAGCTGGCGCTTGTCCTCAAAGGCCTCCATTGTAACGCCAGGGTCATGGTGTCATTGGGTGGCGTAGGCCGTAATCTGCACTTAACCAGCACTTAACTTTAAGACCTCAAACAAGTAATGCCCCCTTAGTCCCCTTTGTCAAAAGTTGCCCTGCTTTTTTTTTTTTTTTTCTTGTGTGTCCCGAAATTGTACTCCAAGTCTATTTTCAGTAGTTGTTCGCTGAATGTACCATAGTCAGAGATGTTAGTGAGTTAGGTAATTGTGTTTTTGCACCGGCCAAATTGAATTTTATCTAAGAAAAGTTGCTTAGAGTAACTGTTTAGAAAATCATCTCGTCAGATTGAGAAAGGAATCGCGTGGACTCAGTAAATGAACGTTTTGAATACTTCTGGAGGCATGGCACCCTATTGTTGCCCTATTGCCTCCGTCTCAGCCTTCTAACATTGTGCCAAAATCATTCCACAGTATTTCTAGTTTACAGATGGAGACGGTGCCAATGTTTCCCCAGATGGATACCCTGTCTCTAAGACTATTATTACTGAAATAAAGGGGAAATATTCAATTTGAGGGTTTTCTTTTTTTGTTTTCTGCTTATGTATGTTTTTTTTTTCTTTGTTAAACAAAAGATGTCTTATTTTGGAAGCTATATCGGATAGATTTTATTTAAGGAAAATCTTGTAATTTTGTAAAGTGGGCCTTATTATTGAAATATATTAAGTATTTGTCCTTTTTTGATTTTAAGAATGATATTTTTTGCAAGATAATGCATCTTCCTCGTTGTTATTACACTCCTGGAGAGTACTTTTTCCTGTATTTTGTGTTCGTTGTTTTAATGCAAGACATTTCTCACGACCTGGAGACATGATGATACGCCATGGATCAGAGAGAGAGACCGTTTATGAGAGAGAGAGCGAGAGAGAGAGAGAGAGAGAGAGAAAGAGGGGCCAGGGTTGTGTCATAGTCATTGAAGAATGAGAGCTATGTGCGTTTTATCAGAGCTGAGCAGGTCTGCAGTGCTGAGTGGTTCACCATGTGTTGTCCTGTTTTATCGGGAGCCGCTCTGTGTTCCAGGGTCTCCGCTGCCCCGTTCTCCCTCGCTCATAAATTCAGGGTTTCTGCATCTTGTGTGCTGTATGTTTGTAAGTGCTGCCAAAGAAAGAAGTGTGCAGGCCCTCCGATGCACAGATACTCACTCAAACACACACACACACACACACACATAAGTAGGAATAAAAAAATACATATACTTATGTAAAACTGGATCTCCTCTCTCTCTTACACACACACACACACACACACACACACAGACATTACATGCACAGACACAAGAATTTCAGGCCTGTACAATCAAACCCAGGAGTTGGAACTGTTTTTTTTTATATTGCTGTGTGTTTATAAATGGATTATGTCTGCAGAAGAGGGAGACAGACAGACAGACAGCGGTGTCAAACACGGAAATGTATGTAATGAAATCAGATCAAAAGGGTTTTATGATTTATTATTGTTGATGTAACGAGCGCTGCTGCTCCAAGCTTCTCAGTGTGTCAGCGATGCGAGGCGGACTGCGTGGGGATGCTGTTTTTCTGTTTTAGACTTAATACATTGTGCATGTTTTAACCTTACTGTGGCTGGCGCACTCTGCATGTAGGTCTCTTGAAGCTGCCAACTGTACAGCGGACTATGTATTCCAATAAAAATAAAAACCAACCTGTTTGTAACACGTCTTCATGTTGGAAATCTGTGTCAGTATATGTATGTGTGTGTGTGTGCCTGGCTGATCTTGTGTGGTTTAGAAAGTTCACTGCTTTCACCTCTTTAGCTGAACAAGCTCAGCAAGTTTTGATTTCGTAGTGGTACACCCTGTGTGTGTGTGTGTGTGTGTGTGTGTGTGTGTGTGTGTGTGTGTCTCTAGACTTTCTCCAATCCACAGGCATGTATAGAAGAGAGAGAACTGCAACTGACAGCATGCAAAATAAGCAAGCAGACAAATGAGGCAAATTGGTCAGGAACGAGGAGGAAAACCACAAGCTGTTGTGGAATGCAAAGTCAGCGCCCACACCTTTCTGTTAAACAGCTAAGCCTCGCTGTGTGAAGGGTCCTGGTCCCCCACTGCACAGATGAACCTTCAGTACAACCGTGCATTCAGCATTCACAGGCCACACACTTCACACTACCTGAAGTGTTCGTCTAAAATAGTCATTTAATCTAGTGCTGACTCAGATACTCTTACACTCTTATCTGTGACATTCAATGCATCCCAGCAGTTATTTTGTGATGAAGTATTGTAATTTACTTTTTTTGGTGTACTCACTTTCCCTCAACCTGCCTTCTCTACATTTCCCAAAATGCCTTTGGACAAGGTGTAGGTGGTGTAGGGTTTTGTGTAGGTGGAGAGAGCGATGGGAGTATTTCATTGAAGTGGTGCTGGAAATATTTCACTGTGATGTCACGTTGTGTCACGTTGTCTACATTTGGCCAGTTATCCACGAGAATGAGAAAAAACAAACAATAAAATGGATCCAGAATTTCAAGGTACATTACCAACAGCTGTTTTTAACAGAGCTGGATTTTCCCTTTTAAAGGTCCCATATTACTCAGTTCTTATGATTTTGTTTTCAAATATACTATGGCTCAGGATCAAATTTTAACAATATTTATAATTATTTGATCATATATGTATACAAATAGAGGAAAATTGGAATTCCTCTAATATAGCCCCACTTGTTTCCACAGCAAATCAACTTGCAAGATTTATTTTTCCATTAGGCGACAAAGTTTTGCTACTGGTGCAGAGATCTACCGAAGAAAGAAAAATACACTTAAAACAAAAAAAGACTTAATACAAGATTAAATCACTTAAGATTTTTTTTTTTTGCAGTGCATTCCACATGAGGAGAGCCTAACTATTCTCACTGAGGAACATGCCACACTGGTTCAGATCTCTCCCTTTCTCACACTCATACACACACACACACACACACACACACACACACACACACACACACATACACCCTGCTCATGTCACCAGAGCAGCACACAGTGTGACTCAACTTCATCAAAATAAACTTTGCATTGGGACCCTCCATAGGATTGCAAAATGATTTTAGCGTTGCAAGATGATACATTTGACAATATTATTACATTTCAAATCATGAATATACGCAGCCTCAGGGCTTCTTCTGCTAATTAATGAAGTAAAAAGGGAAATGGGATAATAAAAATCATTTGATGTAAAAGTTCACCATTGGGCACACCTGCAAAAGAGGGTCTAGAGTATGATTTGTTTTGTTTTTTGGGGAGAATCACTTTTGTACAGCGCAGTGATGCTGTGTGTGGAAGTCTCAGGGGTTAACGCTGTCTCCTGCCTGTGTGGTTTAATCTGTCCTAAGTTCATACGCAGGGAGGTGCTGCCTAACACTGTGGTGCCTGCTTGGACCCTGGTACTCATGAGCCTCAGTGCTGATGCCTGACCTGAATTAGTGGTGTGAAGTCAACCATGGAAATGACTCAGTCACACCCCAGGCAAATCTATGCAAGTGGAGGAGGAGGAGGAGGATGGCAGAGTGAGAGAAAGAGAAATAGGCTTCACTGCCTACAACAGGTTGTGTGGGAAAACGTGAGAGGAATGTGACTGTGAATGAATGTATCCAAAGAGATTTATTTTAGGAACTACAGATTTAAAAACTGCTTCATTATTGTGTTAAATACATGCAACATAGTTACCCCCTTACATAGTTACATTTCAGACTGTCAGTCATATTAAAGCCAGTTCAAACCATGGCAGAGTGACTTGATCATTCCTGGATCTATCTTTAATTTCATACTCATGGATGATGTCCAGATTATGCAGAAGAGTATGTAGGTGTGTGTGTTTATGCTTGTGCGTGTGTGTGTTGGAGTACATTCCTCCCCACACCTGTGGCGTCTGCACTCTTCTCTATGAATCACACGGCTGCTGCAGGAGATGTGCTCAGACACGCTGCGGCCTCCCATCCAAAAGACTTTTATAACTCTTTCTATCTCACTCTCTCTCTCTGTCTCTCGATCAAATAAGCGGTGGATGTGGGATTCAGGTTATTATATGAAAAATAACCTCACCAGTCAACGGTTGCACGCTGCTCTGAGCCTTTGGTTTACCAGCGAGGTGAAAATACCCCGATGTCGTTCAGTCCAAAACCCCAGCTCAAATTACTGTTGTTAGATCAAACCTCTCCTTTGGTCACGATAATAATAACCGCAGCTCCGGGGGAAAAACAAGGGTAGTGACGCTGAGAACACATGGAAACAGAGGGGCACAGAGCCCTGAAATACAACTCCACACAAAGCTCATAGCTCATGGTTGACCATTTTAATCTCCCCCCTCATTCATCAGATCCCCCACTATGCAGGGCTGCTGCCAGAGACCCTCTCTCTCTCTCTCTCTCACACACACACACACACACACACACACACACAGAGTACCACAGGCCCTGGGGAGCAGCCAGACCTGCGATGAGGGAGGTCAGTGGGAGGTCACAGAACAAGCAGCCATGTTAGTTTTGTAAATGCATGTATGGGCACAGAGGCAACTCCGCATCACCAGGGGAAGGCAGGGCAGAAATTAATTTATTCTGCATTGAAGATGGGGATGGGACGATTTGTTTATCTCACGATACACAATATGGGGTTCCGATTCAATAAAAACACGATACACTGTAATAAATAAAAGTTCAATGACAACAAAGTCTGACTGTGCAGAATTATGTTTATCTCTGAGCCACAAATCTTTCTAGTGATGGCACTGGCTTGCTAGAATGTAAACAACAATTTAAAAATGTCCTTGCAAAGTGCAAATAATATAATTTGGATGGAGAGCTTGTGAAATAGTGATGGGCAAGCCGTCTCATTTGTGATTACTACAGCAGAATAAAATGTAGCTAACATTCATTTTTCTGCCCCATGATACGTATTGTCACATTTTTGTATTGCAATATATTGAATTTCGATATTTCATCCCAACCCTAGTTGAATATCACCAAATTAGCCAGTTTACACACTTGTCTGTAGCCTTGACAAAGCCTGAGGTTATATATCAGTTTTGGGGTAGCAGGTCCATTCATTTCTCATTAGCAAGAATGAGTAAGGAAAAAAGAAATGAGTGAGGAAGAAACACACTGATTTCAAGATGCATTTTTTTTCTTTTAATAACAAAAAAATGACCATATAAAAAAGTATGTAATGACAACTACAATAAAATAATACACTTCAATCAAACTGCTATGGTAACAAAAACATTCACAATTTTTTCAACATATCTATCTTTTTAGCATTTAATTCAAGGAAACTATTTTCACTAATCTTTGCAACCTAAATGATAGAAATAATATTTAGGAGGCGTACGAACTACCGTACATAGCGATGTTATTCAGCCTTAAGACAACCAAGACAAAGCTCTTGGAGCATCGCCAGTGGCAAATGTCTTATCCAAAGAAAAACAAAGAAGAAGTTTCAGTGGAGTGAGACAGTGCTACTGACGTATATAATCTGCTTTGTATGATCTATGGCTCACAGCTTGTGTGTGTGTGTGTGTGTGTGTGTACATATATATACCACTTTTCAGCCATTCCTCAACGTTCAGATAGGGCACATAAATAGATGCTGAGCTCTGCAAACACACAGAATCACTCAAGTACTTCAACCAATGCCATGCTTCTGTTTGAGACTGGTAAATCATTTCATAATGCTTCAGATGCATTAGTCTGTAATAAAAACATAATTATTTATAACAGAACGGCAAGTCATTTCGGTAATATCTGTCTGCATTGGTGACACTGTAAAATGCTAATAAAGAATTAAATGACTGATGGTACTTTCTCACATCTTACTGGAAATGTGGACAGTCATCAACATTCCAAAATAAAAGGCGAGTAAGATGCTCCGATGAAAGAATTTCAATTCAGAATTAGATCTTGTCTGCATTCAGAGAATCTCACTAACCCTAGAAATGGCTCATATTTGAGCCAATGCTAAGATGTTTCCACATACAGATATGTCAACAGCATACGGGTAAACTTTAATGCTTTCTCATAGACTGTTAAGGTAATACCGCAGAGTTTGAGGAGGGGGGAGGAGCTAGGAGAAGCAGTTTTAGACAGTGGGTGTGGGCTGGGCCTGCTGAGGGTTGTTGGCGGCAGTGGGAGTGGCCTGTCGGGGGAGCGTGTACATGGCACCCAGGAACTGATCTGCGATGCGTCCCGCCTCTCGGAGCCCGCTGAGCAGGGCGCCGTGAACTGTGGCCGGGTAATTCCTGATGGTGTGCTCCCCGGCGAAGAACAGACGAGGGACGGGCTGAGGAGGAGAAGGAATCAACAAGACGTTAGCGTCCATGCAGAATTGGTTCCTAACATGACAGGGAAGTATGAAACGGCGTTTAGCTGGCAGAGGAGCGAGCGAGAAGAGGCAGAAAAAAAGCAGGAATGGTGAGAGAAAAAAAAAGTGGGCTAGTAAAATGTCAGAACTCATCAGTCAGCACATAAATATGACTTGTTCACATCAATCAGCATGCCAACATCAAAACAGCCAAAGAACATCTGGGAACAAACTGGTTTGCCTCGGTCTGGTTGAATATTGTGGGCTGGCTAGGATGCCTTCCCTCTCGCTTTCTCACACATACACATTTTGACACACACACTTACACTGGGACTAATAGCAGGCAGAGGACTAGGATTCACAATGAGCATGTGTCCCTTCATGCATGTTTACGTGCGTACCTGTGAGGCTCCAGGTATGGCGGGGCCGGGGGTGATGGGCTGTGCCATGAGGTCGTAGTCGTTACCCGAGGAACCTGCTGCTACGTACGAGTAGGAGCCCCGTGCCCAGGGGTCGGCACGCCAGCGAGTTACCACCGTTTCCTTTGGCTGCCATGACGACAAACAACAACAACACAAACAAGGCATGTTATGAGTTTCCATGCTGATATTAGAGGGACCTGTAAACAGTTGGATGGTAAACAGTTCCAAAGCTGGCCTCCACGCATATGATTTTCTCCCATATGAAACCATAGCGAATGATTCATAATGACGGGTGGTTTGGATACGACTCCAGATACGAGTGCCTTTCACATACGCTTGTTGCATAAAGCTGTGCTGGTTAGGGGTCAATTCAGGAACCAATCTGACATTCCAGCTGAAGAATTGGAAGGACCCGAGAAAAACCTAATGATGGATCACAAAATGTAATCCACTGCTACTTTACTGTAGACAGCAAATACAGTGAACGTGATTTAGAACCAAACATATGACCAGCCATATTTCCTGAGGCCTTTTAACCAATACAACACTGAAGCTATGAGAATACCTTTTTCAAGAGAGGTGTAAGTTGGAGGAATTGCACTAAGTGAAGGGTCAAAGTGAAGGAAGATGGAAAAACATGTGATGTGTGCGTGAGTCTTTGCTTTTCACAGATGATGCACAAACATGCATACCTGTGGTACAGCGCTGCTTCCAAATATTCCTTTAAGGATGGCCAGGCAGCGTCCGACTATAACATCATCACTGATGTTCTCCATGATGCCAGCGGCCTCGCCAGCCATTAGTGCAAGTAGGATGGGGGCTGACAAGGGATAAACAGGACAACGGTTAAAAATCATAATAATAAATCACATTTCTTCATAGAGAGTTATTTTTGCCGTCTAATAAGAGCGTTTTCTTCTGATAGTTGAACTACCTAAGTAGGGCTGGGTACAATACCTACTGGGTCAGTAACAACTATATTATCAATATTTATTTTAAAGTATGGAAATATGGGATCCTTACAATGGTATCTGTCATCTTTTGTTTATGTGCATTTTAAATGCAAGACAAAAGTGATTCTGTTTAAAAAAGCAAAAGGCATGCATGGATGTTGCACAGAAAATAATTCATAATACTACATAACAATACAGGCTTTTAACCATAAGTGTAAAAAAGTAACCATTTAGAATGAAAAGTATTGGAACAACTAATGGTATAAAAAATAATCCAAATGATATCCGGACTGTCATGAACTAAAACTAGTATTAATCTATGGTCACCTTTGTAGAGGTTCCAGAAGAGGAACAGCTCGCCTCGACTGGCTGTGGTGGAGCCGACATGACCAAACAGGTTGACACTGGGATCCCAGAACACACGGTCAAAACACAACACCACCTACAGGCAGGGAGGAACGAACAGTCAGGAACAGTCACACATATTCAACATTCAGTGCACACTCAGCCACACATCGCTTATTCCTCTGTCCCTGTGCTCTGCTGTGCAGCTGGTAGGATTGGAGAACGGACATGTGACTGCAGTAACCACAATGCTCATTTTCCTTAATAACTCAACTGACTATGAGATTCATATTATGTCAAAATCTGCTTTTTCTCCAAGCTCTAGTGACCATCAAGTGACAGCAGTGAATGTGATTCTGAGGAAGAGCCCCCTCTGCTGGTTACAGAGTGGTACAAGCAGCTCAGATTGCATAATAATGCCGCATTCTCCTCTATGCTGCAGCAGAAATAGGAGATAAACTACTCTGCTGCTGCGGATGATGCTCAGTGCCAGAGAGAGAGAGAGAGACAGAGAGAGAGAGAGAGAGAGGAAGAGCGAGAGATGACGGGATGGGAGTGACACAGAGCGAGCACTCTGATCGGATTACTAACACATTGGCAAAAAAACATCTTCCACCTGAACGCCAACAGGCTCTCCGACTCCCTCTTCCCTCCTATACTTAGCACTCACTCTCAGCATCCCACCCTCTCTCCATCCTACTCCCCAAGCCCAGATGTAAACCAGGATGAAGAGTTATCCCCTAGGCTATTTAGATGAAGGAGGGGACTCCTTGTTCTCTGAGCACGTTATTAAACACCTGTTCTGATTTATGAGAGAGAAAGAGAGAGGGAGAGGGAGAGAGATCTGTTGAATACAGCAGGGATGCCATAGCCTAATGGAGAAGTGGAGTATAAAACTGCAGGGGACGCAGACTGTACAAATGAATTCTGACTGCCCTTCCTGTATCCATTGCAGGAGCCCACTAGCAGCTGAAGGTCAAGTTGGCAGCGTAAGGACACTGCAGCAGAAAAGACTCCCTGAGGAACCAACAACTCAGTCCAAGAGCATTAAGAGGAATTGGGTCTGATAAATCCTAAGCTGAACCAAACCTGTACTGAACTCTACTGTTTTCAATGTCCACTGTAGGACAGTGTATGTACGTATGCATGTATGTATTAGGGATGGGACAATGTGCTTATCTCATGCTATGATTTGATATGTGATATGGGCTTCACGATTCAATACAACCATGATACAATGTAATAAATAAAAGTTCAATGACAACAAAATCTGACTGTGCAGAATTATGTTTATCTCTGAGCCACAAATCTTTATAGTGATTGCACTGGCTTGCTAGAATGTAAACAACAATTTTCAAAAGTGCTAATAATATATTTCAGTGGAGAGCTTGTGAAATTGTGATGGGCAAGTCGTCTCATTTGTGATTACTACAGCAAAATAAAATGTAGCTAATATTACGTAAGATACGTATTGTAACATTTTTGTATTTCAATCTATTGAATACCTATTGAATATATCGTCCCATCCCTAGTATGCATGTATGTGTGTTGAGAGGTCAAACCTTGTTGAGGTTGCCAAAGCCCATCCTCTGTATAGCAGCGGTCTTCCACTCAGGCAGAGGGGGGACAAACTGCACGGCGGGCGGCTGCTGCTTCATCACACCCAGCGGCAGCGTGCACAGCACAGCATCGCACTTATATATGAAGGTCTGGGTGGTGGAGCGAGTGTTGACCGCTATCACCTCACAGCCTGGGGCAACGGACAGATAAATAACCGGTTAGACACACTTTACATCCATACAAACATGCATAGATTACTGACTCAACAGTGGAATTCAAGGCCAAGCACACACACACACACACACACAAAAACACACAGTCTTGTGTACATACCAGAGGCTGTGTATCGGACCTGCCGCACTGCTGTGTTTAGTTTGATGTCCAAGCCCTCAGCCAGGGCCACAGGTACACACGAGTAGCCGTTCCTTACTGTCAGGTGGCTCCCAGTGAACTCAAAGTCATCATCCTGTGCATAAGTTAATAACTCATCATTACAATAACACAGACAATGAGCTTTCAAACTTAGAGATTAAAGGGAAAAATTAGCTCGTAGTTAAATTGACCTTAGCGTGATCCACATGGGACAGTCAGAGGTCTTATACAAGACCGTTGTCAAGACTACTGTGAGTTATGAGATTTTTTAAAAAGGGATACATGTATATACCTGATCCCAGTGCTTGAGAGAAAGGGTGGAGAGGGGCGTAGCGTTGGCAAACTCCAAGTTGGCAAAGTGCCAGTCTAAGATCTGTCTGTCTCTGGATGACAGGTAAACATCACTGTGGGGAAAGAGAGGGAGAGAGGGAGTTTGGTTTTAGGGAGTCATACTGACAGCTATTAAGATATCAGAGGGACAGGTTCACTCATGCAAGAGCTAAAAACACTTTAGTTGTCAGTTAATAAATTGTCAGACAGGTTTTACTGTAAAATGACACTATATGAACACATTAAAAAAAACATAACATTAACAAACAATAAAAAAATTTAAAAAAAACATCTGCCGCTCGCCACAGCATCAGTTCAAAAGACCAGGGAGTCAATCAGGGTGGCAACAAAAGATTATTTTGCTAACTGATTAATTGGACGATTATTACGATGAATTAGCTTTATATGCAAATTACTGACTTGCAATTAGGAAGGGCTACAACAAATTATTGTTTTCATAGTTCAATACGCAGTCAAAATTATGAGAGAAAGAACTAATTTTGAAAAACTAAGCCTGAATAGCTCCTGATTAGAATAATGGATGACTGTAGGCAACCAGAGATGAGCATGCAGACTGTTATGTCAGTCGCTGGTGCACTGACCCAAACTAGAGCCACAAGCTGCTGCTGCCACTGCTCCCAACTGCACTAAAAAGAATTTATTAATGAAGTGGCTCATGACTTAATAGGATCATGAATCTAATGGATGAATTTCTGAAGAATTTCTGAGGAACAACAACTTGCATACATGTAAACAGAGTAACAGGTCATCATTACAAAACTGTTTATAGCAGCTCCAGAAGAAACATTGTGATCGCATCATCCTCATCACCCCAGGGGATAGAAACTGAAACTAACTTTATCGATACTATTACTGCTCTAAGCTAACATCAGCTTCAGATGGCACCGTACTAGTGCTTGTTGAGAGCTGCAGTGCACAACAATAGTCTTTTGTCTAAATAGTAAGAACATTAGTTTCGGTAAAGTCCTGCAACTGTAGGTGAAGCAGAGCAAGTAGAGATGGTGCTGAAACTAAGTGAGTGGGTGGATGGATGAATCAGTGAGTTACCTGGGTGGATTGGCCTCCAGCTCCTGAAGCTTCTCCTCTAGTTTGACCTGCATCTCCACCAACTCATCATACTCCTACACAGGGAGACGGACAGACAGACAGCAACGAGATTTAGATTGAGTGTTTGTTCATCTTCATTTCACTGGCAGTATCACTGCCAGAGATCTAGGGCTGCACAATTATTGATAACATGAGAATCCTGATTATTTTTGCTAGGTATTGTGATATATTGTAGATAGATATTGTGAATTAGTAGTTTTAATGATTTAAGGAACAAAATTATTGTCATTATTATGTTACATCAACATCTTGACAAATTTCAATTACAGCTGACATTCAAAATTAAATTTCATGAGCCAATATTCTATAATTATTATTTGTTGAAACTAAAATCGCAATTATACATAATTCATTGGCAATAACATCCAACAGATATTTCACACTGAAGCCAATATAAAGTCCAACTTTAGGAGCTAGAAACGTCTTTAGCGAAGTGAGAAGAAAAACTGGCATGCCGGTGCATGCGTGTTTTTGTGTACAAGGTACACACCCAGAGGGTTTCAGGTCATGTAGAAAGGACAAGCAGAAAGGGCTGACTCAGCCTGTTCACAGGTTCACCACAATAGAACGAACTACCAAACCATCCCAAGGAGCCGGCTATAATAGCACCACCTAACCCGGAGAAAGCTGCACTTAATAATACCGCCTACCTAGCCGGGCCCCTGGAGCTACATTAGCAGCAGCACTTAGCCAAGTTCAGGAACACTGACGTTATGAAGCCACAAAGCTAACAAGCTGACCTGGCAAAATACTTAAATATGGCAAAAAGATAATATTGGAAAATGTCCCACCAAAAATGTCTGGACCAAGGCCTTAAATCTAAGATATGCGTTATAGTCACACATGTCACACACACACAACCAGAGAGCTAAATTCTCAGTGTGTCTCACTAGGAATGTGTGTGTGTGCACAACTCCAGACAGACAGACAGTCAGACCGTGATTCAAGGCCTTGAAGTGGTTTCTCAGACAGTGGATGGGTAAAGGACAACTCCAGTTCAGACACCAGCTGTGTTTAAACCAGCTAAAACCACCTTCTAAAATATACACATCCCACTAACGGAGGCGATTTATCTGCACCAAAAATAAAACAGCAGCACTCACTCTAATAACACATCCTGCTAAGGCATTAAACCACTTAAACACAGCCTGTCTGGTTTACTTAGAGACAATTACAATGGCACGGCATTAAAATTCTGTGAGGCTTCCTCCCTGACCTGCTAGTCCATAAAATATCCATTTTACATGCTAGTAGTTCTTCTGCATTCTAATACACCTACAAATTATTTTCTCTTAATTTATCCTGCAGAGCAAAGTTAGTTCCTACACAGGAAATAGTGGCAGTAGGCCTTTTATAACTATAGGCATACCTAATAACCATGCTGGGAAAACCTCATCTAAAACTGCCTGAAAGTTGTTCAAACTAGTGCATTTCAAAACACAGAAATTATGTAAGACCGCAAACACAACTGAAAAAATTAGCAGTGAAAATTTTACTGCTTTGATGAGAGTATTTTAACTCCTGTAGTCTGATGTCTGCCTGGTTCAAGAGGACTGAGGGAGTAATGAAAGTGTCACATTTGTTTTGGAAAATAAACTGTCTAGGTAACGGCTTGCAGCTTGAAAATATCTGCAGGAAATTTAAGGTGATATGAGAACTCCATTCTAACTTTCTGCCATGTCACTGTTCAGCCTGCCAATAACACAAAAAAAAAAAAACACTTATGCATTGTTTTTTAAAATATCATATTTCACACCGCCTGCATCTTTTCTTTCTCCATTCCTCATCCCACACTCATCTTCTCGCCTACTTATCTTCTTCCCTCTTTCTTTTAACCCACTAGTTAATTTGGGATGAGGAGGCCATGGGTAGACACCTCCTCATGGAGACTTGGGGGAAAGCAACGTCAGAGCAGTGAGATGCAGCAGTGGTGTTTGAGCTCACTTTGCAGAGGGCGGTGAGGTCGCGATGCTTGCTCTTAACCAGAAACTCCGCTGTGATATCTCTGGGTGGTTTGACCTCACTGGCCTCCTTATACTGCTGATGGAGCTCCTTCACCCGCTCCTTAGTGGTCACCATCTGAAGGGAAGAGAGAGGGAGAGAAAGACAGATAGAAGGAGGAGGTCAAAAAACAGGAAAAAACAGGGAAAACACATTCATAGAGAAGGCAGACATGCAACATTGGAGAGGACTATCTCAGTGCAAACCTTTTAAAAAAAAATACATATTGTTAAACTTTATCTAATCGTGGAAGATTGACTGACAGAGAGCTTTTTTTCCAGAAATGCTCTGTTTTGCACTCAGTTGCACACAGTCTGGTACAGGTACAGTCTTCTATTGCTGGCCACAGCTCGGCCAACAGCAGGGGGGTTAGGTGCCTTGCTCAAGGGCACATTGAGAGTGGCTGTTGAGGAAGGGGAGAACGTTTCTTATTCACTTGGCTGGGATTCAAAGCGATGACATTCCCGTCTCAAGACCGCTCCTCCACAGAGAAAACATAACTTCTCCTCACCTTGTTGAGCAGCTCCTTGAGATCCTCCTGAGTCTTCACAATCTTCTTCCAGTGTTCTATCTGCTCATCCTTTACATGTTTCTCCTGCAGCCTGCACACACAGACTCAAGATTAGCATACCTGTGTGTACATTTATTGTTTCTTTGCACACACATGCAGTATTACATCTGTTTTACCACCTCCTGTCCCATAGAAAGAATTGTGGTTGACTGTGTGCGCATGTACAACACACTCACTGTATGACCACCTCCAGGGCCTGTCCCAGAGAAACAGGTTTGTTGTTGAGGAAGTTGAAGTCCAGCTGGTGGCTGAGGTAGGAGGTGGCCTCCAGCAGTCTGTTGAACTCCTGCTCCACCATCTCATCTTTCTCCTTGGGCACCTGGACACAACAAGAACATTGGACAATCAGTCTCACTTTAAGACAGTGGCGAGGGAATCTATAGAAAAACAATGACATTTTCTAATCAGTACGAATAGCATGGCAACTTTGACTAAAGTAGAAGGCAAATGATTCACTCATACCAAGTACAATAACAGACTGTGGTTCATTAACCACAATCTGCTATTCACTGGCAGAAGCAAATTTTTGCTTCATGTTGTCTTTGTCTTGATGTAACTTGTTATTTTTACACCAAACTCCATATTCTACCTTCTAAATCAGCGTCTTTACTTTTCTCTTT
The DNA here is from genome assembly GCF_048128805.1 of Centroberyx gerrardi. Classification (NCBI taxonomy): domain Eukaryota; kingdom Metazoa; phylum Chordata; class Actinopteri; order Beryciformes; family Berycidae; genus Centroberyx; species Centroberyx gerrardi. The sequence goes on along the minus strand of NC_136013.1, from coordinate 11,164,282 downwards.
TCATTGGGGAATGCATTTAAGACAGTGAGCCACTAATATAAGCAGCAGAAGATTTAATTACCCTGTCATTGTCCCTCAGTTGCCAAATGAATGTTTTTTCTATCTAGTCCATGTCTTCATCAACATGCAGTGACAGAGTTAATAACATGCTTTCAAAATCACTTAATACAGACGTCATGCTGGGATAGCAGCAGCTCTGGACAAACCAAAGTATTATTGAAACTCTTCACAATTAAGGGAAAATCCACACCTATGGTATTCCAATGATCTGAGACAACCAATCAACATTTTGTGAACACAAACCTCATCTCCAAAAGCTAGAAACCTAAAATGGAGCTCCAAATGAGCTCCAAATGATTCTTTATCAGAAGGTGTACCCATAAAATTCACCTGGTATAGTCAATGCCAATATTATAAAGGAGCAAGTGTCTCCTTACGACATCAATAATTTGAGTCTTGCCCTTGGGTCTTGTTTGTAACCTTAAGGAGACTTAACAACCTAACCAAGATTTTAGGAATACAATTAAGTTCTGTTATTGTGTGGATCTTCGCTTTAACGAACAGCGCAATTAAGGGCATTTAAGGGATTATTTGGTAATGACTATTCCAGAATAGAGATATAATGTGAGCTAGCAGGGCTACCATTTATTCCCCTCTTAATCTCCTACATAAATGCGAAATGATGGGTTATACAAAACAAAAATGAAATGGAGCTTAAATCGTGAGAAGATTTTTTTTAAATGATTTTTACAAAAAAAAAAAATCACAATATTAAAAAAAGGTAAGGAATATAGTATATAAATAAACCAATACATACACTTGTGCATCGTTCACCCTTTAGTAGTTCACCAAAAGATGAACATGGGAGGGGTTGGGAAGACAAGAGGGGAGGGGGAGAGAGAGAAAACATATTAAGTAAACAACTTTAACCTCAAAACAGGTTTGCACAAAAGTAAAACATGTACATTTAATTAGCCTTTTCCTGTGGAAGAGGAAACCAGTTACACATGATGTGGATGCTTGAAGAGCCCCGCTGGCTAGCGTCTACTTCAATGGAAATGCCCTGAACATGAACCTAAACATCGTACTACTGCTGCTGCTGCTTGACGGACAGACGAAAAGAGAGAGAAAAACATTGTTTATTTCCAATTTAATGACATTAGCCTACATCCGATTTCTGCACTATGCTCTGCTCTGAAAAGGACTGGAGCTGTTGTTGATGACACGCTAGGGTAAACAGTTAAATGAACCCACCATCCAATGTTTTTTGTAGCTCATGGAAAGCTATAGCCCTGCCTGAGGACAGAAACAGGTCTGGAGGAGAGCTCTAGACCCAATGCAGACACAATGCAGTTCTGTGCTGAGAGGGAATCTTGCACATATACAAAACTCTTCTGTTAAAGGATGTAAACAACAAAAGGTTCTAGTTTTTTTGTTTTTTTTTATATACAAGTAATTTGAATACACATATCTAATGCAGCTGTAGCTACACTGGCATGATCGGTGGTTATTTCCGTGGTTAGTTGATTGCAGGGGAACTTAACCCAATGCAGAGCCAACAAAGGCTAACATATGCAACAAAGGATGACATATGCAGTTAGCAGCCAGATATTTTTCATTCGCACAAAAGTTTTAAATCAGCTGGCTAGAGCATATCACATGCATGCCTCCACTGCCATTAGCCTCTCATCATCTATCAAGCCATGTGGTCATCTCTTGGCTTCTTACAAGAAACGCTAGGATTTTTTAGGCAAGTAACAATCAAAACAGAATATGAAGCCTTTTCAAAACCAAATAATATAGCCTACGTTATCTCAGACTTCAACTTGTTCAGTGCAAGAATGCCCTGAAGAGCTCGGCCATGGTAGGATAATGGACAAGAGGCAACTGATCACCCAGTATATTGATCAAGACATCTAGTTATACTCACAGCCTGGCCATTGGCTTCATACAGCGGACACTTCTGTTTGATTTTGGCCAGCTCCATGTTCACCTGCTTACTGATCACTGCCATGGGATTCCCTCCTGAACAAGCACACACACACAAAATTGACTGTGACAACATTTACATGGACAACGCCACCCTCTACAGATGGATCTTAGCAACTGCAGATTCTCTATGACCAAAGAAAAATAATCTGGCTGCGTCTAAAGCAACTGTGTCAAATCAAGTGCCATCGAGAACCGAGTGTGTGCAGGGTTTCATTCCAACCAAACACTACTCCAGCTGATACCACTCATTAGCTACCGCCTCTCTGGGTGAAGCTGTGTTAATCAGTGAAATCAGCTGTGGTAGTGTTTGGCCCTCGATGGCACATGACTGGAGACCAATGGCCTACAGGATGCTTTGACTTTTGCTGTGGCTGACTTCAGTATGGATAGGGATGACATGTATGTGTGTCTGAATCTTACCCAGCCCTGTCACCACCATGGCCCCCAGATCGGCCACGTAGTTGCCTTTCCTAAATGTGGCCACTCTGCCTCCAACACGGTCCTGCAAGGGAAATCAAGTACAGTAGATGACTATAGACCTAATTAACAGTTTATTTGAATGTGATCTCAGCTCTCTGCTTCCCTAGTTGATTAGCTATGGAGAATACAGTAATGTTAGGCTACTTGACTTAAACATACCTTATAGCATATAGAGCTAGATTTTCACAATAATCCAACTTTTACTTCCTTTTATTAATTAGATACTGAATAATAAAGCACAGATATGATTTGTAGAAAATTCAAACTGCAATGAAGTTTGATTGTGCACAGGTAAAAGGATTGAATGTCTCAATCTGATTTACTGAACAGAATTTGGCGACTTTACCATGGTAAAAACCTTACCTGGAGACTTTGACATGATAAAAACCAACTATGCTACAAAAACACTATGACGAATAAGTCTAGCTAAATACCCGAAATAACAGATTTTTTTAGAAACCCTGTCTGTGACTTACCCTGGCCTCCAAGACTGTCACATCCATGCCAAAGCTCTGCAGCTGCCTGGCTGCAGCGAGCCCAGACACACCTCCACCAATGATGATTACCTTCCCTGTCTTCTTAGCTGCATGGACAGAACACAGAGCATGGTAACTGGATATTATTACACCACTTAAATACCCACACTTACACAATGAATTAAAAGACCATTTCAATGTCAGTGTCTAGGAATGTTTTTGTCTACAGGCCACAGTGGCTGCTAAATCTCAAACTTGACCACCCACTCTCGCCATTGTACAAGCCAACATGATTTTTGGAATACAACAGGACCTCCGAATGATGCTTGGTTGCCAGCCAAAGAAGCTTGTAGAGTGCACAAACTGTACCAAACTGGTGAATGAAGTGAACTCACTGGGTAAAGGCTTGAGCCTCTTGTAAATGCCGAAGTTAATGAGGCCATGCCTTTCTAGGTAGCTGTGTATCCTGTGGACCAGCACAGCATCACCTAAGAAGAGAACAAAACAAATTAGAACTCAGTGCCCAGACAACTTACAATCTTCTTGCAGAGAAAAAGGAAAAATAATGGTTAGAACTCACTGTTGTATGGAGCTTCAAGCTGCTGTGCTGCGGCCTCAAATGTCAGCTGGACCTTAGGGTTGTCCAGCCACAGTTGGAGCTGGATGAGATCAATATCAATTAAGATACATATATATGTTTATACACAATTATTTATCACACTTGACATACTGTCAACTGTTGTCTAACTCAAAACTTTACGTGTGTGAATGTAAAAAAAAAAAAAAAAAACTTGGGTAGTTCTTGGGTGTGAAGGTACTGTATGTGTGTGGATCTGCACTTACTGTACGGTTGCGGATGTAGAGGAAGACCTTCTGCGTCTGCTGGGGACCACTGATGATGTCAGGGAAACAAGCAGCCTCCTGTGATGTCATACGGTCATGAGGGAGACGGCTCTGGAAGGCAGCTCCTTCCACACCTGAAAATGTACATATATATCGCTGTTGTTAACACCATCTGCAGGTTTCAGCAAGTTAAATTTAAGGCTTTTTCAAACCTTTTAGAATAAATTTAAGACCATTTTTCAAGGAAAGTGAAAAAACAGTAAACCTATCTAAATATGGTGCAGTGTGACTGGATAAATATAGAGACTTCCATTCCAAAGTGAAATGCCCACCATTCAAAAAAGAAAACTCAATTTTCAAAAATTCAATTTTTAAGACCTCTGAAACTGTATCTACGACCTTAAGGCTATATTTATCTGTATTTAGACCTTTCAAGGCCTTGCATTTAGATCATTAAATTAAGAATTTCAGGGACTTGTAGAGACCCTGTGTTAATTATACCAAAGCTCTCACATACACAATCTGTTTCTTTCCTCCACAGAGATATCTGTTGTATTTCACTGCTTTGACATGAAGCATCAAGATTCAGACTCACCAGATGGTTTCTCTGGTTCGCTGTCGTTCTCCTCCTCTACAGAGATATCTGTTGTATTTCACTGCTTTTACATGAAGCATCAAGATTCAGACTCACCAGATGGTTCCTCTGGTTCGCTGTCGTTCTCCTCCTCTACCGGTGGGGCTGGAGGAGGGATGACCTGCTTCCGCTCTTTCTCTGCCTTGGCATTCCTCTCCTCCTCAGAGTAATATTCGTCCTCAGACAGATTGGCCAGGCTCTCATCCATCTCGCGGTACTCCACCTGCAACAAGAGGCACAATAAAAGCTCCATTAAAACCATGTTCTGGCATGCTGGGAGGGAAGCGATATCAGAGCTGGATAGCTGGCTGGCTGGAATCACAAAGAAGAAAACAACCCAGAACACTGGGCTGCAATGAATAGTCTGGAGAAATGATTTCTAACTGTTAGGCTCAACACTGAGACAAACATAAATGTCAGAAACTGTGTACATATAGTTTAAGTGATCACACACGTATCAGTCCTTTTATAAAACTCATGGTAAATCTTCTTTCCCTAGAATAAAGAGATTTCAGACATTACAAAATACAACTGTTTTCATTTCTTGCAACTTATTTTCCCCCTAAGGATAGAGGGAAAAAAGACATAAGATGTTTACTTTTGCTCGCTTGCGCCGACTAGTCCTGCGGACTTCAGCTGAGTCCTGGTCCACCCCCCCAGGGCCTGCCTGGTGGGGCAGAGGGGGTCCTCCTGGTTCCCCACTTGGGGAGGACCTCTCCTTCTTCTTTACATCTGCAGGGCCTGCGACCGAGGCTGAAGGACCAGACTGGGCATCAGAGCACGGCGCCCTATCACCTCCTGCTGCCCCTGCAGAGGATGAAGAGGAGGAGGAAGAGGAGCCAGCGTCTGACTTCTTACTGGACAGCATCATTGAGGACGTTGGAGGCCTCTCCTGGGAGAAAGTGGAACAAAAGTGCGATGAGTACCATCAAATTAAAACAAACAATAGTTCAAGCCAAATTTGTTTTTGGAAGTGAAATGGTTACAACTTGAATCAGACTAGCATAAAAATAATGATAAACAGATTAAAAAAAAATATTCCTAAAAGAAAAGATGAAAATGATGAAAAGCGTGAGCTGTGCTGAAAAAAAAATCATCCGTTTACATAGTGTACACTTAGTTATGGCATACTGTTTCTTTTTTGCATGTTGAATTCCAAATTAAGACTGGGATTGATGTATTCCAATGTATAGCCTACAACAGTTAAAAGTGGGGTGGAACCTAGAAAATTCATGGCAGTTGGTTCTTACACTGTGAGAAATACTTCCAGACCTTATTCACAGTTTAAGTCATAGCTTTATGATAGTCTTTATTAAACAAAATTACATCCTTGGTAGATATGTTTTTATTAAAAACACCAGTTATAATCCCTGAATCTCAGTTTGACAATTTGCTGTTGGGGACAGTGAATGCACCTGCTACAATGGGCTTTCAGCCACCAAGTAGGACTGGGCTTTGGGGGTGCATCACCCAAAAGCACTGCTATAACACTGGATGCGATAAGAAACTGTGCATGAATGTCATGGTTTTATGAAATGAAAGTTCCATGGTACAGTAACCTTGTCTTGTTTTACCCATTTCTCCGTGCACCTGGTAATATCCATTCAAACACTAAGAAATGAAGACAGAACCAGAGATACAATTATGAACAAGACCGACCAAACAAAAAGGGTTGGCCTTTCACATCATAGCGAAATCCAATAACATCTTAGACATTTTGGACAATTGGTAAACTTCACGAATATTCACTGAATCATACATCAGATAAATTCTGTTGTATCGTGGATTTTACCTTTAAAACTAACCAACAGTTATTAAAAGAGAAAAGGTGTCCTGTTAACATATCTTGATTGTCTGGATTTTTAGCTAGTTAGCATAACGTTACCCACTCGAGTATAGCTGGAGAAGCGAGTAATGTCCTATAACGTTACTAACGTTAGCCCGTACAGACCCTGGTACTAACTTCGTTCATTTGCACGAAGTAGGTAGTAGTCTTATACCGAATTTACTTTACTTGATTCTGATGAGACCTGAAGTTGCCGTCCTGACCAACTGAACTTGCTAGCTAGCTAGCTTGCTAACTAACGTTACTGTCTGCAAAGCCAACAGCAGGTTGGTATGGCCAGCAACGTTAGCTTGCGTTTACGTTAGCTTTATTCTTGACAACAATATTCACAAATTATCTCTAAATATAAAAATGTTGTTATTCAATTTTAGTGCGGGGACTCTTAAAGTAGCGTGGTCGTCTACCTCAAGTTTTACTTGTCACAGAAATGTAAATCAATTTCTACATTTCTTGCCATGTAGCTTACGTTTCTCCAGCTAGCTAACGTTAGCTAACGCCGCTAACAATGAGACCGGCTAGCAGCAACAGAGGCACAGTACAGTAGCAGGTGCGACCTGATGAAGAAAGCATTAGCTTCGCTTACAAACGGTTGTGCATTGATATACTGACAATAAAATGTATGGTAGACGTTCCTATATGCATGAGATTTTTTTGAGAAGTAAATGTGCATGTAAAATAACGGAAATACTAATATTACCTCTCGATCCCCGAAAATGTCAACACAAAGGCAGCAGTGGCAGGTCCTCCCTCACAGAGCTCTCACATGATTGGTGAAGCTAGAAAGTTGCCTAACACCTCTGAGCGTAGTGATTGGTCGAAGAAGTAATCAATCTAAAAGAAGGCGATGATTTATTACTCCACTATTTTCCTGGATTGTTCTTCTGGTTTCCCCGTCTTTTCATTCATTGTGCTTTTCACTTGCTTTCAAAGACATTATCTGCATTACTTTCAGGTAAAAATGTGGAGAAAGCATCTGGTTTGAAGTTGCCTTTTAGCGCTGACCAGGATTCAGCCCTTCCGCCCACTTCCTACCGTTTACCATCGGTGGAGAAATCACAAAACTGATCCCAAATCAGCGTCATCGTCAGCCCTGCAGACAAATTGACGTCATCTTGTGAGAACTGGCTGGACAGGAAGATAGTACAGGTAAAGGTGGTGATCTACACCGTCGCATCTACAACAGGGCTGCGCCCAGTAGCCTGCGATGTTTGGTTGACTCCTTTGTTTCTCCATTGTGCAGCCTAATATCTGTGAGTACCACTGGAAATTTAGAATCAAACAATAAATAAGAAATGTTTGCTAATATCAGTGTAATCACTAACTTTTTTCTTAAGCAGCGAGTTTCACTAATGTGAGCGGAAACTCAACCTGCCTAACACTGTTCCATGTTTTGCTCTCGGCTATGGCCCGGTAGTGTCTGTAATAACTGGAGTTGTCTAGCTTTTTGTGTGTGATATGAATGATCTGGGGGGGCATGTTGGCCTGTATTATGTAAATAAGTTATATTGATGGACCTTTATGGACTGCATTCCCCGTACATTAAATCAGAACAAGAGTAAGATACTTATAGTAAAGGGAATGAGGTAGACTTTGAGTGCAGGGCCAAGAAAGGCTCATTTCCCTACATTAGGAAAGATTTCATGTGATTTCCCCTCTTTTTCTAGACATAAACTAACTCCTGATGAACCGATTAATCCAACAGAGCCAAGAGAATGGTGAAGGAAGAGCCAGAGTTTGTGAACCGGCCCGACAACACAGCCTTCACCCAGCAGAGGCTTCCTGCCTGGCAGCCTATGCTGTCTGCTGGCATTGTCATCCCAGGGTTTGTCCTCATCGGTCTGGCCTTCATCGGCATCGGCATCGCCCTCTTCGTCACCTCACAGAACATCCAAGTATTGGAGGTATGAGTGTGACTGCTGAACTCATGTTAAAACTGCTCTGGTGTCGTCATGCTGAGAAATGAATAAGGGGTCAAATGTCACAAACAAAAAGAGAGGAGGAAAAATGTTTGTTTTTTTTTATTGGGAAAAGGTAAATGATCAGCCAATCTACATTTTCATGTAAGATGAAACAATATGATCCTGCTCATTTCTGGACTTCTGGTCGCAGGCTTGATGCCGGTAAACAATATCAGACTTTTGAGGTTGATGAGGTGTGGTGTGACGGTGTCAGTAACACAACAAGGAAGATGGGTGATGATCAATATTTAATGCTAATCCTTTCTTGTGTGTTTTTTTCTCACACAGAAGGACTACACTGGGGTAGAGCTCAACTCACCATGCTACAAATGCTCTGACTCGAATGTCAAGAACTGTGAATGCAAGCTGGACTTCTCCCTTGACAAACTATTTGAGGTGGCCATCGAGCTTAACACACATTCACACACACATACAGACCGTTTTAATATGTTAAGCTGAACACCACCTACCTCTAACCTTTGGCTGTGTTTTTGTGTTTCTGCTGTCTTTCACAGGGTCCAGTGTTCTTTTATTATGGTTTGTCCAACTACTTCCAGAACTACAGAAGGTATGGTGTTTCCAGAGATGACGACCAGCTGTCTGGAGACCTGGCCAACTTTAAGGTGAGAGTGTAACATAGGATATGAAACTTACAAAAAAAGACAAAACAGACTTGACAATCTGGTTTTGATTTCCAAGGCAAAATTAAACTCACATGCAACGCAAGTTTTTCTCAATCAAATGTTTCAGTTGTTCGTCACAACGGGTTGCTGTTTTTAGAGGTTTTATAAATACAGCCCCGGTTTGTGCATCTTATAATCATCTACAATAAAATGGCATTGGTGGTACCATTGACCATGGTCGCACCACATTTCAAGACTTGAGGCCATACAGAAAGGGCAGAGTTGTGATCTTTTATCATACAAAATGTACTAGCCAACCATGAAAAAACTGATGCTCATTGAAGACTTATAATCCAGAACATGAACAGCTCTCTCCCACACCCACAAACCAAAAACTCAAAATGTCAAGTTGCTCCATTAAAAATACTTAAACTGCCTCTATGGACAATTGATGTGAACCAGAAATTGATACTCTTAAAGTCACCTTTTTACATCTTTTTGAGTTCATTCTCACAAGAGCTGTACACTGGTTTGACATCACCAGTTCGGGGTCAATTATACTTGTCTCTAATTTCTAGCTATAGAGGACAATAGTAAATACAAAGTTGTTCTTTGGTTTAGAAACCTTCATTTGAGTACTGAAATGCAGCAGTATTCCCCTTTAACATTGTTTTCTGTCTCTCTTGAAGGAGCCTAGTGAAGACTGCACTCCCTACCAGTACGACTCCAACAATAGCCCAATTGTACCTTGTGGATCAGTAGCCAACAGCAAGTTCAATGGTACAGTGATGGCAGTTAAAAAGATCATCCAAATGAATTTGAATTGTAGTTTAATTGCCATGTATGCTGTATTATTGTAATATTCATTCTTGTCTTTTCTTTTTTTTTTTTTTTTTGCAGACACCTTCGAGCTTTATCAGATCGTCAATGGGGCAAAGAAGCTGGTGCCCTTTGATGGAAAAGGGATTGCTTGGTGGACAGACTACAACGTCAAATTCAGAAACCCCGATGTCGTACCTCTAAGGAACGCATTCAACGGTAGTCAATGACTTCAATTCCATTTACCATGACTTGCTGTCTGTTCAATTTAACGCTGTGATGCAGGTTAACTGTGTAACGAGGGATCCCGAACCTCCTCCAAAAGTGTCAGGTGGCCACAAGGCTCAAAAAAATGGGGCAAAGGAGCCACACTGGAGAGAGACTGAGAATCTAGGACAAAAGGAGTAGCTTACTTTTATATAATATGTTTCCTATCTCTTGTAGAATACCACTGGGTTGGATTTAAGGGCTCCTTTAGGAGAAAATGTTGGCAAATACTGTTTTAGACAAGAATTGCTAGCTGTAGACATTAATGAAATGTTGATTTTGGATCAATCAAATCAGAATGTGTGCTGTTTGACTTGGAAATCATGATAGCTGATTCAGAGTTTCTCCTGCAGGTACTGTGAAGCCCATATTTTGGTCCAGACCGGCTTATGAGCTGGATCCTTCAGACCCAGCGAATAACGGCTTCGTCAATCAGGATTTCCTGGTCTGGATGAGAAGGGCAGCCCTGCCAGACTTCAGAAAGCTGTATCGACGAATCACAGAGGGCGACTACGCGACGGGCCTGCCAGCAGGAAACTACTCCCTTGAAATTGCCTACAGTATCCTAATACAAATATAAGACTCAGTGAAGAGTTAAAGGACAGAGCTTGGAGGTATGGGCAGCTACAGTTGTTTAGCTTGAATCATGTGCTTAAAGCTTACACTGGCCATTTTGACCTGGACCCTATTTTCCCATAATTTTGTCATCATACTGATAGATTCTGACCAAAATCTGGTCAATTGCTTCCCCATAAAGCTACTTGCATCTTGCTTGCTTCGGTGCAAGGCTCTCCAGTACAGTCCTTTTGGGCCAATGGATACTTCAAAAATCAACCTCAAAAGCACCCAAACATGTATTTTTCAACATATTGATGCTCAAGCAATCAAATGTGTTGAAAAAGACTTTGGGTGCCTTGTGTTTGTATTTTTTTGAGTGTCTGTTGTCCTGTATTGGAGAGCCGCAAACCCAGGCAAGCAAGATGTACAGTAGGTAGCTCTATAGTAAAGCAATTGATGAGATTTTGGTCAGAATCAATTGGTATAATGGAAAATAAGGTCCACGTCACAAATGGCCAGTTATGCTTAAAGAGAGAGGTTCTGCACATGAATAAGGGATGAGAAATTATCCAAACATAAAACCATTACAACGTGTGTTATTCTGATGGTTGTATAACACATAGTACCATTGGTTTTGGTGAGTATGTGGGGGTTTTTATTTGTTTAAAACAGGATATAAGCCTGAACTCCACTTACTTTTTTTTTTTAGTTAAATTGAATTGAAAGCATTGCCCCGGTATAAGAGTAGTATGGTATAAGCAGTGTTGTTAATGGGCAGGCTTACAAGGTTTTCCACATCCACCTTAAAGGGGTTGGCCATTGAACTGGCCACAGGTTGTGTATCATGTTACAACACACTTTAAGTTAGCTCTATGATTGTTTGCTACAGCAGCGTAGACTAACTTGTTTTACCAGCTGGGTGTGGTTCTTCTTTTGAGCTGTGGGGAATGAACACAATGACTTGGTATTTCTTGACTAGGAAAAAAAGCCCAGGCAAATATTTTGAAAGAAGTAAACAAGCTATGTAAATAATATACTGCATGATTGATTGGCCTATGCAAATTCCACAGGTCGTGGTTTTACTGTGCTTAATACTTTCACAATAGCTTATGAACTTCTAATACATCTGTGAGAGTCTGTAAGCATTAAGTCAACAATTTTTTCAGTTGTGTCTTCTATATTTCTCAGCCTTATATTCCCATTGCTAGTGAATGAATTCCTTAACACTTTGTCCTCCAGACTACCCAGTGCTGAGCTTTGATGGGAGAAAGAAGGTGGTGTTCAGCAACGTGTCCTGGATGGGTGGGAAGAATCAGTTCCTGGGCATTGCCTACCTAGTGATTGGCTCGATGTGTGTCGTCATGTCCATGGTCATGCTCATTGTCTACGCTAAATTCAAGTTCCCTGAGGACGAGTGATTACCTGGTCATGGACTTGGGGGGGTTGATGCATGTGCGGGCTAAGAAAAAAAAGAGACTGGTCAAAGCGAAGAAATGAGAAATACTACTCATGTGCTCCTTTGTAGATTTTTCAATGAGCATATTCCAGTTTAAGTAAAATAGTAGCTCTTGCTCCTTCAATTAATGCTACTTTAAATATTTTTGATGCTATTTTTATAACTGTTACCGGCACGGCAGGTCATTTTTCTCAGGCTCTATAGGCAATATCTTACATTTCTGAAAGTTGTAGTGGTTCTGCCACCTCAAAATGAGACGCCTCCTTCCTTTCAGCCAGTGATAATGTTAAAGCCATATTATGCAATTCGGTATAGGACAAGCAGTTGCATTTGATGTGTATAGGATGTGTTACTTGGAAATTATTGCTGTAACTACTGGGAATATACTGCTCTACTAGCTCAGGGATATGGTGTGTAGGCTATGCAACCCAAGTTGTCTTCTTTTACATAAATCTATTTATTACATGTCTCCTATATTGCTTTTAACTGTGGCCATTCTTTGATATTGAGATTTTACTGCATGTTAATGTTTTCTTTAATAAATAGTACCAGAACCATAGGGTCGGTTTTCTCTTTGAATCATGGAGATACTATGACACATAAGATTGCAAACCCAGAATGAAAGGTCTTAATTTGTCAGTAACAGCACTAACAAGTGTCTAATCTGGTAAAGATGGCCTTTCATTTCTGGCTCTTTTCCAGTCCAGCACCAAAAGTGCTGGACTGGACAGTGGGACTAGGCTTTACTTGGGATGAATTCATTGAACTTGTTGGATCAGATGATGACAATGTTGAAAGCAATGTTATTTATCAGGGTAATTAAAATCCTGTTTATGGTTCTGTGAGAGTCTCAGACTGTACAATAAATACAAGGAGAGTTGCACAAGAAATCACTGGTAAAGTTATTATTAAACTTTTCACAGCATCCAAATTGAAACAAATAAATAATTCTGTATCTGTATTGTTTTTCTTTTATCGGCATAAAAACAATTAGCGATTGGTTCATCTGGAACATGTAAAATCTGATTTTGTAAACAAAAGGATGGAGATGTTGAATGCAGTCATTCAGCTCAGGCAGGACTTGGCCATGAAGCGAGCTGTGGTGAATGGCTTTAAGTGCAAGAAGGACGACAGTTGCTCCTTCATGCACTTCCAGCCAGGCAACCAGCATGTCTGGTGTTCCCTCTACAGGCAAGAGTGGGAATAACACCATGACAATCATGATGAAGATTACATGTCTGAATTAAATCATGGACATACACTCAGCCAATAAAATAATGTTAAATTTTATTATTTGCTCTGTTGATAAAATGATGGTGGTGATATAATGATTAGCCACAGGTTAATAATCAGCATATGACAAATGCAGTCATATTTAACAAAGAATAGTATGTTCTAAAAGTACTTTAATCCTTTGTTTTGGTTACTGAGATTGTCAGCAGATGTCAACAGCATTTGTTGCCAATTCATAGGCTCAAAGCCATCTTTCTGAAAAATAGAATTTTCTTTGATCAACTGTATCTCTGATAGATAAATCATAGTTCATGATAGATCAGTAAATCTACCCTTTAAGTAACTTAAAAATTTGTCTTGTATCTTGCTGTATCTCAATTTAACAAGTGCAACAGGCATGTGGTGGTGGATACTGGTGTGCAACAAAGTACACTCCCATCCTGGTGAAGAGGAGGGTAGGAAATCATTCAGATTAGCTGAAGAAGGTGCTGTAGAGCAGGGTCCTCAGTTACATTATATGCATAGTGCACTTATGCATACGAGAGCTACATATGTGTCTTGTCCTGTCTCAGGGGCCTGTAGCACTCCAGGCCTGCAAATCTAGCTTTGTTATTGTATTACACAAAGTGCTAGAAGGACAGCCAGGCCCTTTCTTAGCCAGTATAATATTGTCCATTTGACCTCTTGTAACTGTTCCCACACTGATGCTAACCCCTCAGGCACTTTAGCAGCTGCATGTATTATTCCTTACTTAATTGCAGTAACAACTTGTCATATTGGTTTAAACAGATGCAATAATTCACCTGCATTTACCTACTTTCTTCAGTGCCCCTGTCCTCCATCTTTCCTCTCATCTGTGCTCCCATGGGAAATCTCTTTTCCAGTGTTCCAGGTTTCCAGTATCTTATAAAATTGATTTTACGGTTTTGATATTTGTTTTTAAAGCCCTGAATGGGCTGCCCCTGCCTATATATCAGCCCTATATGCAATCTCCAGGTCTCTCAGGTCTTCCATGGGGCTTCCTGGCTGTTTCTGGCTTAATGTCTGAGCTCAAGCATGACCGTGCCTTCACAAACCCTACACTGTGGAATAGCCTCACTATCAGATCCTCTGTTGACTCAAGTCCCAGCCCAAAATACACTTTTATTCCCTAACCCGTCTTGATTTGTCTGGGTGTATGTGCATTGCCAGGCTATGTTCATAAGAATATATTAGGCTACAGTAAAACTACAAAGAAATATTCAGGTGGTTTCTACGGTTATTATCCTGGCTGGGTAAAAACTATTACATGCCATATTTTGCAGTGCTAGTCGTTTTTTTTTCAGGTAGAGAGGAAGTGGATGGTTTAGGACTCTGTGGGTTCTCTCAAATGTATTCAGTCAGAAGAACCTCTAAACCCAAACCAGTTCACATATAAATTAATGAATAGACAAATAGGACAGAAACAACAAAGCCGATTCACAGTGGAATACAGAGACAGACAGAAGTTTTTTTTTATTTTTTTAGATATTTAGATATTATTATTATCATTATTATTATTATTATTATTATTATTATTGTTGTTGCTGTTGTAGTTGTTGTTGTTGTTGTTGTTGTATTTCCTTTTTATTATAGCAGTATTATAGCATTAGCGGCATTAGCACTAGTATTAATGGGTTTATCACTTTGTCTTGGATAATGGTTTATGGAGCCAACTCCCTTCCTCCCCCTGTCTGTCATACGTGGTAAAAAAAGAAAAAAAAATCAGACTCGCTGAACGGTCCGTCTGAACTGCATTGTGGGTATAGTAGTTTTCCATTTATATAGTCCATTGAATTATACCTCCTTTGAACTACAAGTACCACAGTCCTTTGCACGAATAAATCTGACGGCTACGGGCTGCGGCGTTTTGACAGCAGCCACCTCACTTCAGTTGATGCGGCAGCCAGCCACACACAGCCTCACTTCTTTGTTCACTGTTCAGTCCACCACCCGTCGTTGTTGACCGCTTCGGAAAATGTCCGACGGCGGAGGAGGAGACGAGAACTCTGGCACCATGGAGGTGTCGGCTGTTCAAACGGTCGCCGACACCTCGGTGCTGCAGAAGCATATTCGTAAACTGGTTCCGTTGCTCCTGGAAGATGGCGGCGAGGCTCCGGCCTCACTGGAAACCGCCCTGGAGGAGAAGAGCTCTGTGGAGCAGATGAGGAAATTTCTGTCTGATCCCCAAATTCACACAGTCCTGGTCGAGAGAAGCTGCCTCAAAGGTTTGTCTCTCTGTCTAAATTAACACGGAGCAGCCAGCTAAATTAATTTGGATAAAATAATCTATGTTTCATAGAGTGAATGTAACGTGTCGTCATCAAGAATTACTAGCCAATTTGTGTTTAACCCAATTTGACTTTAGCTAACGTTGTCTGTTAGCTAAATACTTTACAGTTATCCCTCAAATCGTTATATTGTAGCTAAGGGACTATAACGTTTGCTAAGCTAGGCCACTTTGGGTGTGGAAGAGATTCAGGGCTAATGACAACACAGTACCTGCCAAGAGGTGTGTGGTTTGAACGTGCTTGCTAGCAGTATGATTTCTAGTATATATCATTAAGGCATGATGCCAGTTACCTTTAGCCACAGGTAATGGACATTTTTCCTAAGACAGTGTAGAATTTATGTAGCCTTGCATTTGGTAAACGGGCCACACAAGAGAGAATGAATCCTTTGTTATCATATTTCAACTCATGCTGTGTTATTTTCAGCGTTTTTATCATGTGAGTCAGCTTGTGTCAATGAGCAGATTATCCTCAGATCCCTAAAGGCGAATTTATACTTAGCTTCAGACCTGCTTGCCTGTATTAATGTTTTATGAGTGCTGAACTTAGATCCCTTGGTCCTTCACATGACTAGCCACTGAGTCTGCCGTTTAGTTTAGGTTTTCCAGCTAGGGGATGACAGCTACAACCTATTCCTGTTTTGCACTGAATAAGAATACTGATGCTGCGCAATGCAGAGATTGCAGTGTCTGCAGATGGGTATCTTTTCCTGCAAGCCATGACCTCACTTGCAAGGGAGGGTGGGGACCTGGGTGGATGGAAACAGAGAATCATCTGACTGCACTGTCATTGTGCTGCATCATGGTCCAGTGCAAACAAATAAACTCTGTGTTCCTGGTGTCCCATATCTAAAACGTTTATTTTTACCCTAGTCAGTAGAATAATTATGTTGGGGGTTAAGCAGTCCTTAACTGAAACGATACTTGGTGGTTGACATGTAGGTGATAGTCCAACTTCAACACACATGCTGCAGTATGTTACAGGGGATTTCTCTGGATTTTGTGACTTGATGATGCGGTCATAGTTAAATCTAGTGATATTTCTATTAAAAGAATCTACTGTGGATTCAAGGTAAATGTCACATAGTGGTGCTAAAAACTGACAAGATATTGCTGTGCCTCTGTTAACTTGTTATGGAACAGTCTTGGTTATATCTAATAATTGGCTATCAGTGTGGAATAGACTTGTGCAGATAAGACTTTCATTTCATTCTTTCTGTCACACAGAGGATGTTGGAGATGAAGGAGAGGAGGAGAAAGAGAGCATCACCTATAACATCAACATTGATATCCACTATGGGGTCAAGTCCAACAGGTAACTGATGAATCTAAAGCGGTTGCCTGAGGCCTCTGCTCAATCATGACATTTCATGTGATTTAATCTGTAAAATTGATAACGAGTTTCTTTAAATCCTGTCTATCTAAGAGTACCTTGCTTATTTATCCCTGCATAAAGCTCTGCTGCCATTTAAGCTCTGTTAATTCTGAACTATCAAGAGGTTAACATAGGCCTTATTTCTCCCATGCAGCCTGGCTTTGATCAAGAGGACCGGTGTCATTGATGCAGACAAGCCCATATCGACCCAGGTCCGTGTCCTGACCTTGAGCGAGGACTCTCCCTATGAGACACTCCACTCTTTCATCAGCAATGCCGTCGCTCCTTTCTTCAAGTCCTACATCCGGGAGTCTGGCAAGGCAGACAGGTAATTCTGAGAAAGTGATTTATATTTTCTAATAGTTTCAAAACTATCTGTGAAATGAACTGAACCATGAACACAGGAATGACAGAACAGTCTGAAGGTGGGGCTGTGAATTCATTAGCAAGTTTGTCAGTAAGTCTTTTTTTTCTGATGGTAGGCGGTGATGATGTGAATGATTATCTCAATTGCAACTATGTATTTTGACAGCCAACAGCGCAACACAACATTATTCTTGATGTCTCCATTCTTACTTTATGGTTTAGATTCCTGCCTCTCCCAGACGTGCTCCTCTCACCCATTGTGCTTGTTTTGCCACCACTGTCAGCTGTGGCATGTAATTCATCAACAGTACTATAATTTCTTTCTTAACCCATTAGAGATGGGGATAAGATGGCTCCCTCAGTTGAGAAGAAGATTGCTGAGCTGGAGATGGGCCTTCTCCATCTGCAGCAGAACATTGAGATTCCCGAGATCAGCCTGCTCATCCACCCCATCATCACCAACATCGCCAAGCAGTGCTATGAGCGTGGAGAGAAGCCCAAGGTCACCGACTTCGGGGACAAAGTGGAAGACCCCACCTTCCTGAACCAGCTGCAGTCTGGGGTCAACCGCTGGATCAGGGAGATCCAGAAGGTAAGAGGAAGATGTTCAAGAAGCTGAAACAGCTTGGAGTGGATATTGGCACACACATTAATATTGGCTGCTAAATGGGAAAAGTTATATCAGAACATATATGTAAAAATAAGGCGAACTAAGAAGCATTCACTTTTTTTCTCACATTTAAACAAACCAGAGCTATAATACTTTGGGAAATTAAATAATAGGTGTATGGTAGAATCTTCCTCTCCTCATACTCATCACTGGGTTTGTTCTTGTTCCCCTCCCCCCTCCCAGGTGACAAAGCTGGATCGTGACCCGGCTTCAGGCACAGCCCTGCAGGAGATCAGCTTCTGGCTGAATCTGGAGAGGGCCCTGAACAGGATCCAGGAAAAGAGAGAGAGCCCCGAGGTTCTGCTCACCCTGGACATCCTTAAACACGGCAAACGTTTCCATGCCACCGTCAGCTTTGACACTGACACTGGTGAGATTCATAGTCAAAAGTATTGTAGCTGCTTTGACAGAAAAAAGTTAAGTTATACTTGTATTCCCTGAATAAATGTTTATCCTTCCTCTTCCTCCCATAGGTCTGAAGCAGGCTGTGGAGACAGTCAACGACTACAATCCTCTGATGAAGGACTTCCCTCTCAATGACCTGCTCTCTGCTACGGAGCTCGATAAGATCCGCCAGGCTCTGATGGCCATATTCACACACCTGAAGAAGATCCGTAACACCAAGTACCCCATCCAGAGAGCCCTGCGCCTGGTGGAGGCCATCTCCAGGGACCTGAGCTCCCAGCTCCTCAAGGTGTTGGGCACCAGGAAGCTCATGCATGTTGCCTACGAGGAATTTGAAAAGGTTGGTGTGGGTGGCTTCTGGGTACAACTAGATCAAATGGTTTCTATCAGTGCATGCTAATTCAAATGCCTCCCCATTCAGTGTTTCCCACAAGTGCTGCCTTCCAGCCAGATGGTCAATTACTGACTCCTTTCCAGTTGGCTACCAATCCAACAAAGCCTCCTACTGTGAAAGCAAAAGTGAAACTTGAAATTCAATGGCTTTCTACACACTGCTCATATGTGATCGTAACTTCTGTGTGCAGGTGATGGTGGCTTGCTTCGAGGTGTTCCAGACCTGGGAGGATGAGTATGAGAAACTCCAGGTGCTTCTGAGGGACATTGTGAAGAGGAAGCGAGAGGAGAACCTGAAGATGGTGTGGCGTCTGAGCCCCGCCCACAGGAAGCTCCAGTCTCGTCTGGACCACATGAGACGTTTCAGAAGGCAGCACGAGCAGCTGAGGGCTGTCATCGTCCGTGTGCTCAGGCCTCAGGTACAACACACATCTTTGGAACCAGTAAAGTTTCTTTGGATTTATGCAATACATGATTTTCAAATAATTGTCATACTGTTGCAGTGTGCTCTTTAGTTGTTCTTCCAAATGGCACCATCAGTGTCAGTGATGGCCACATTTCAGCACACCAGCATGTCTTGTCATTATTTTCTTAATTCATTATATTTGAATCTTCCTTTGTTTTTTTTCTGGAGCCATACATTATAGGAATTAATATGATGTCTGGTTGTTTTATCGATCGTCTGTCTCTAGGTTTCTGCTGTGCCACAGCACGCCCCTGGAGAGACCGTAGAGCCTCAAGATATGAAGGTAGCCGAAGTTCTGTTTGACGCCGCTGATGCCAATGCCATCGAAGAGGTCAACCTGGCGTATGAGAATGTCAAAGAGGTTGATGGCCTAGACGTGTCCAAGGAAGGCATGGAAGCCTGGGAAGCTGCCATGAAACGCTATGATGAGCGCATTGACCGTGTGGAGACCCGCATCACCGCCCGCCTGCGTGACCAGCTGGGAACAGCCAAGAACGCCAATGAGATGTTCCGCATCTTCTCCCGCTTCAATGCTCTCTTTGTGCGCCCACACATTCGCGGTGCCATCCGGGAGTACCAGACGCAGCTCATCCAGCGCGTGAAAGACGACATTGAGTCTCTCCATGACAAGTTCAAAGTGCAGTATCCTCAGAGCCAGGCCTGTAAAATGAGCCATGTTCGGGACCTGCCACCTGTGTCCGGCTCCATCATCTGGGCCAAGCAGATCGACCGTCAGCTGACTGCATACATGAAGAGGGTGGAGGACGTCCTGGGAAAAGGCTGGGAGAACCATGTGGAGGGGCTGAAGCTGAAGCAGGATGGAGATAGCTTCAGGGCTAAACTCAACACACAAGAGATATTTGATGACTGGGCTCGCAAGGTATGGAGTTGATGAACATTAATGTTTTTTTATTTTTACATTATTTTTCTCTAGATAATTTGGAAGAAGTTAACACTTTTTGTTTTCCCCTCTGTTGCATTGCATGTTTTCATTGTTTTCTTTGTCAGCTTCCATTTTAAAATATCTGTCATCCCTTTCTTTTGAAATCAGGTCCAGCAGCGTAACCTCGGTGTGTCTGGGCGCATCTTCACCATCGAGAGCAGCCGTGCCCGTGGACGAACAGGAAACATGCTCAAGCTTAAAGTCAACTTCCTCCCAGAGATCATCACCTTGTCCAAAGAGGTCCGCAACCTCAAATGGTTGAGCTTCCGCGTTCCTTTGGCCATCGTCAACAAAGCCCACCAAGCTAACCAGCTCTACCCATTCGCCATCTCTCTGATCGAGAGTGTGCGCACCTACGAGCGCACTTGTGAGAAAGTGGAGGAGAGGTCCTCCATCTCTCTGCTGGTGGCTGGGCTGAAGAAGGAGGTTCAGGCACTGGTTACTGAAGGCATCGCCCTGGTCTGGGAGTCCTACAAGCTGGATCCCTATGTTCAGAGGCTGGCAGAGACAGTCTTCAACTTCCAGGAGAAGGTCAGTGTGGAGGAGTGGACCAGGTCAAATGTCCAAGCAGCAGATTGCTTTTTGATCAGGATTTATCTATTCTTAATGCAATCTCAGTATAAGGGTATTAATTTATTGGTCACCATACATACATACTGTGTCAGCACAAACTCGTTTCAAACAATGTAATTTTAGCA
The DNA here is from genome assembly GCF_048128805.1 of Centroberyx gerrardi. Taxonomy (NCBI): domain Eukaryota; kingdom Metazoa; phylum Chordata; class Actinopteri; order Beryciformes; family Berycidae; genus Centroberyx; species Centroberyx gerrardi. The sequence goes on along the minus strand of NC_136013.1, from coordinate 11,143,473 downwards.
CCAAACATCCATAGCACACATTCTAATATCCTTTTTCTTACTGTTTGTTCTTTCCAGGTGGATGACCTCCTGCTGATTGAGGAGAAGATAGATCTGGAGGTTCGCTCTCTGGAGACCTGCATGTTTGACAACAAGACCTTTTCTGAGATCCTCAACCGTGTCCAGAAGGCTGTGGATGACCTCAATCTGCACTCCTATTCCAATCTGCCCATCTGGGTCAACAAGCTCGACATTGAGGTTGGCACCACAAATTATCTAAAATAAAGGATTATTCACATTACCGTCAGTTAGATACTGAGCAATTTCTCTAATTTGGCCAAGACTGGAAATATTCTATATGTTTCAAGCTATATCTAACCACTTGTGGCTTGCCTGTATGACTTTAAAACAGGATTAAGAGATTTTTTCCTCTTCCTCTGCCCTATAGATTGAGCGTATCCTGGGAGTGCGTCTGCAGGCTGGCCTCAGGACCTGGACCCAGGTGCTCCGAGGCCAGATGGAGGACAAAGCTGATGTGGACATGGACACTGAGGCTCCACAAGTGAGCCACAAGCCTGGAGGCGAGCCCAAGATCAAGGTAGGAGTTGTGGTTTTCATTCCCCTGTGTTTACCTTTTGTCATCTTGTGTAATGCTTAGACCTCAGTTATGAAAGCTTGACAAATATTTATTTGAATATGGTTTCAACTACTGAAACCACTTGGGTGCTTGATTTATTTTGGCAGACACTTAAACAGGCTCAGGTATTGTTTTCTTCCCCAAGTACTCAGATGGGAAAGGATATGAGTATGACACTAACTCCTAAAATAAAAAGTGAACTTCAGTAACTGCTCTGAATGTACTGGTTTTAGTAAAATAAAAAGACATCTTATTTTCAGAATACCTTCCTGAGACGCAGTTGACAGTTTTGTATCTTTTTTTTGTTTTTGTTTCTAGAATGTTGTCCATGAGCTGAGGATCACCAACCAGGTGATCTACCTGAACCCACCGATTGAGGACTGTCGCTATAAGCTCTACCAGGAAATGTTCGCCTGGAAGATGGTCATCCTTTCCCTGCCCAGGATCCAGAGCCAGAGATACCAGGTAGGGACTCACCTACAGTTTTAGAAGTGGTAGGTGGTCCTGTAAAGCACTACCTTAACCACTAACACTTCCAGGGTTAGGGGTGTGATTCCCACAGGGGCCAGCCATGCTAAAAATGCATGCAGTCATGCAAGAACAAGGTACTTTGGGTATCTACCAAATAGCATGTCAAATATATCATCATATATAGTAGTATTAACTTGGTTGCCTTTTTGTTCAGCTGTTCATATTAATTAAATGAACAATGTAGGCCAGATTCAATATTTGAATAGTTATTACACAGAGTATATAGATAGGTTGGTTGTTATATGAACTGGACAGACAAATTGATGCTTCTGTTGCAGAGTGGTGGATGGATTTATCTAAGCATTTCTGTGTTTCATCACCAGGTGGGCGTCCACTATGAGCTGTCGGAGGAAGAGAAGTTCTACCGGAACGCCCTGACCAGGATGCCGGATGGCCCTGCGGCCTTAGAGGAGGCCTATAACGCAGTTGAAGACAACGTCAACGAGGTGGAGCAGTACGTCAAGGTAAGAGTCATCATGCTTCAACAACACAAATAAATATGTACTAGTATATGTTAGGCTTATTCCTGATAGTGACATTTGTTAGTTACAGATTTAAAGAAAGTAATTCATTTAAAAAATAAATTCATTTTAAATGCCAAATCACTGTTCATTGTTTTCTTTTTTTATTGTTTCTTTCTGAGCATATATCCTTAGATTATGTCATAAACATGTATACACATGTGCAATATTTGGCATGAGTATCAATCTCTGATCTTTGTTGACCCCCCTCCAGGTGTGGCTGCAGTACCAGTGCTTGTGGGACATGCAGGCTGAGAACATCTACAACCGTCTGGGTGAAGACCTCACCAAGTGGCAGGCTCTGCTGGTCCAGATCCGCAAAGCCCGTGGAACCTTTGACAATGCAGAGACACGCAAGGAGTTTGGTCCTGTGGTCATCGACTATGGCAAGGTAATAATGAGCTGGCTGATGGCTATAGGTTTTGTATTTGATGGGTTTTACTCCAAAAATTGATATTTTCTAAATTATACTTTGATACCATTAATCATTTTGTAAGGGAAAGCTCTGTTCAGATAGATAGAAAGATACTTAAACTCATTATTTGTGCAAGGTATTTTTTTTATTAAATGTTAGTATTTGTTCCTGACCCCAGGTCCAGTCCAAGGTGAATTTGAAGTATGACTCCTGGCACAAAGAGGTGCTCAGCAAGTTTGGTCAGATGCTGGGTCAGAACATGCAGGACTTCCACTCCCAGATCTCCAAGGTAAAGTCACATTCTTTGAGCCACTTGGTTATATTGATTGCTAAGAGATATTGACTTCCAAGTGATTCAGTGAAATAATTTGTTTTCCTTATCACTTCAAAATTTCCTGTTCCTCTCTAGTCCCGTCAAGACCTGGAGCAGCATTCTGTGGACACAGCCAGCACCTCTGATGCTGTCAACTTCATAACATATGTCCAGACACTCAAACGCAAGATCAAACAGTTTGAGAAGAATGTGGACGTAAGTACTCTTTAAAACATTCAGTGTCCTCTTCTTCATCCTTTTGTACCACTCCATGCTTTAAGAAAGACAATGTTGGATTTTAAATCTAATTCTCCTTCCTCTGCCCCCCAGTTGTTCCGTAATGGGCAGCGTCTGCTGGAGAAGCAAAGGTTCCAGTTCCCACCCTCTTGGCTCTACATTGACAACATCGAGGGCGAATGGGGTGCCTTCAGCGACATAATGAAGCGCAAGGATACCGCAATCCAGCAGCAGGTGGCCAACCTGCAGATGAAGATTGTCCAGGAGGACAAAGCTGTGGAGAACCGCACCACTGACCTGCTCAATGACTGGGAGAAGACCAAACCAGTCGCTGTAAGAGAAATGGAGACATCAAATTGCTTTTGAAATGAGAGATACAGTCACACTTAGAAGTGCTTCCTACTTTCTATGAATGCATAACTGGTGACTGCTAATTGTTGCACTGTTAGTTTATCACAAATGTCTGAAGTTACTCTTTTTTTTTTCATTTTAACTGATTAATTTTGCGTTCTTTGTGATGCCTAACTGATGATCTGTTCCATTAGGGGAACCTGCGTCCAGAGGAGGCTCTGCAGTCTCTGGCCATCTATGAGGGCAATTTCGGCCGTCTAAAGGTTGAAAGGGAGAAGTGTGCCCGTGCCAAAGAGGCCCTGGAGCTCACAGACACTGGTCTGCTCAGTGGCAGCGAAGAGAGGGTGCAGGTAATGCCAGGACGCATACATAAATACTATTAAAATTACTCAACCAAGTCTTCTAAATAACAGGCAGCAAATCACTCACACATGCTAATTAGGAATATGATACATGTTTTTTTACCCGTTATGCATGGTTTATAGCTCCAACTTTTATACCTGGTCCACAGCAACACAGATGGCTAAACAACAGATGCTTTGAGGGTGTTTTTGACTAGTTTGCATCTCTGTGGTCACTTCAAGGTGGCATTGGAGGAGCTGCATGACCTGAAGGAGGTGTGGTCTGAGCTGTCTAAGGTCTGGGAGCAGATCGACCAGATGAAGGAGCAGCCATGGGTGTCTGTTCAGCCACGCAAGGTAACGCGCACACACAGTTGTCATTCAGATCATCAGTCGGACCATTACATCTCTCAGTACATTGTATATTTGTCAAATTCTGTCGCAAACAACTGTGCTATTGTTGTTCTGTGTTGGTGTTTTGTATTTGTAGCTTCGTCAGAATCTGGATGGTCTTCTGAACCAGCTGAAGAACTTCCAAGCGAGGTTAAGACAGTACGCTTCGTACGAGTATGTCCAGAGGCTGCTTAAGGGATACATGAAGGTCAGGCATCTAGTTGTTCCCCACTAAACACTAATTTTTACTTGAATGCTATTAAAAATGAACATGGTGTCATTGCTTTGAGTTTTATGTTTTTCAAAAAGATCACAAAATTTAAAAAAATAGTCTGTCACTGTATTTAAAAGAAAGACAATGTGTACATTCTGAAACTAAATAGTCCTTTTCTTTTACCAGGTCAACATGTTGGTGATTGAGCTGAAATCAGAGGCTCTGAAGGACCGCCACTGGAAGCAGCTGATGAAGCGTTTGCATGTGAACTGGGTCTTGTCAGAGCTGACCCTGGGACAGATCTGGGATGTGGATCTGCAGAAAAATGAGATGGTGGTGAAGGATGTTCTCCTGGTGGCCCAGGGAGAGATGGCTTTGGAAGAGTTCCTCAAACAGGTGATTTTTTTTTTTGGGTGGGGCTTGATAGATCATACAGTGTAGTTGTTATGTTCATAGGTTACAATTTAAACTGCACAAAGCTAAGCGTCTCCAACTCAGATTGATCAGTGTTTGAGATGTGTAGATTCTACCCAGCATGTGTAAGGATTTTAAGGCCAGTGTAGTGGTTCAGTCATCCCTCTCCCCTGGGTGATGGACAGTGGTTGTTCATAAAAGTTTGAATTATGATCATTATATGTTTATCGGTCCTCAGATCCGCGAAGTGTGGAATTCCTATGAGCTGGACCTGGTGAACTACCAGAACAAATGTCGTCTGATTAGAGGCTGGGACGATCTCTTCAACAAGGTCAAGGAACACATCAACAGTGTGTCTGCCATGAAGTTGTCCCCGTACTACAAGGTAAGTAGAACTTTACATTCTACGTTCATTAAAATGGTATTTTTCAATTTTGGAAATTTTTCAGAACTGCATCAACACCATTCTCTCGTTCCTGTTCCTTCCAGGTGTTTGAAGAGGACGCCCTGAGCTGGGAGGACAAGCTGAATCGCATCATGGCACTGTTTGATGTTTGGATTGACGTCCAGCGCCGCTGGGTCTACCTGGAAGGCATCTTCACAGGCAGTGCCGACATCAAACACCTGCTGCCTGTAGAGACCCAGAGGTTCCAGAGGTAAATGGAGGGCACTTGAATTTAGCACGATTGATTTTAATTGTAAATACCCCTAGACATTTTAAGGAACCTGAAAGGAACTTAAGTAACAAAAGTATTGACACTTGCTACATGAATGCTAAAAAAAAAATATTAAAACCTAATCCATCTCTGTCTTTGTCTTCATTCCCCAGTATCAGCACAGAGTTCCTGGCGCTGATGAAGAAGGTGACAAAGTCTCCTCTGGTGATGGATGTGCTGAACATACAGGGAGTACAGAGGTCCCTGGAGAGACTGGCTGACCTTCTGGGGAAAATCCAGAAGGCCCTAGGAGAATACCTGGAGAGGGAGAGGTCCTCGTTCCCCAGGTATGAAGACGTTACTGAGGGCTCAACAGAGAAAGATGGAGAAAATAATGTGCAAGATCAGAGTGCAAGGCAGACTCGGACGTTAATTAATATGTTGAATATTTGGAATAATTTTTGGGATTAACATTTCTGCTCTGATCCATGCATTCATTATTGACTGATGGACTCAATTGATCTATCACCCTTTCCTTTTGTTCCCAGGTTCTACTTTGTTGGAGACGAGGACCTGCTTGAGATAATCGGCAACAGCAAGAACGTGGCCAAACTCCAGAAGCACTTCAAAAAGATGTTTGCCGGCGTCTCCAGCATCCTTCTCAACGAGGACAACACTGTAGTGCTGGGAATCTCGTCCCGTGAAGGTGAGGAGATTGTCTACAAGACACCAGTCTCCATCATAGAGCACCCCAAGATCAACGAGTGGCTGACGATGGTGGAGAAGGAGATGAGGGTGACGCTGGCCAAGCTGCTAGCCGAGTCCGTCACAGAGGTCACAGGATTCACAGCCGTTGACCTGAGCCAGTACATCAACTGGATCGACAGTTACCAGGTTGGCATTGAGAGAATTAATTGTACACACAATTAAGTGTGTAGCCCTAATACAGCCATGAAAATGTGGCCATGTGTTCAAGTAATTTAACTTGATCTGTCTCTCCTCGTTCCACAGGCCCAGCTGGTGGTCCTCTCCACCCAGATTGCCTGGTCTGAGAACATTGAGGCAGCTTTGACCACCATCTCCGGCGGAGGGGACATGGCGCCCATGCAGGACGTGTTGGCGACTGTGGAGGCCACCCTCAATGTGTTGGCTGACACTGTGCTGATGGAACAGCCTCCACTCCGCAGGAGAAAACTGGAGCACCTGGTCAGGGGCAATTTTTCAAAGTATATTTTCAAAGGAAAGTTGCACAATGAGAGCTTACTGTCTGAAACCCCTCTTCTACTCTATTTCAGATCACAGAGTTGGTGCACCAGCGTGATGTGACCAGGACTCTGATCAAGAACAAGATAGACAACCCCAAGTCCTTCGAGTGGCTCAGCCAGATGCGCTTCTACTTTGACCCCAAGCAGACAGATGTGCTGCAGCAGCTGTCCATCCAGATGGCCAACGCCAAGTTCAACTATGGCTTTGAGTACCTGGGCGTCCAGGACAAGCTTGTCCAGACCCCTCTGACAGACCGCTGCTATCTGACCATGACACAGGCCCTGGAGGCCCGCCTTGGAGGGTCACCCTTCGGTATGGAAATTGAATGTAGCACATTTTTGTACATACACACACAAAAGAAAGAAAAAGTGGTTTTAGGAATATTGCTGTTTTGTAAAAGACTCAACTTCACTGTGAATCTGTCCTTCATGTAGGTCCTGCCGGCACAGGAAAGACCGAGTCAGTGAAAGCTCTCGGCCACCAGCTGGGACGCTTTGTCCTGGTCTTCAACTGTGACGAGACCTTCGACTTCCAGGTACATACATACAGTATTCAGGTTCTTTAGTTCTTAGGTTAGTTTATAGCCAAGACAAACAAGAACACCCTGAGATGAATAAAACACATCTTCATTTGTTTATATAGGACTTTTTTTTTTTTTCTAGAAATTGTTTTTGTTGACCTTTTCCTCTTCTTTAGGCCATGGGTCGTATCTTCGTGGGTCTGTGCCAGGTGGGAGCCTGGGGCTGCTTCGACGAGTTCAACCGTCTGGAGGAGAGGATGCTGTCTGCTGTCTCCCAGCAGGTCCAATATATCCAGGTGGCCTTGAGGGAGCACAGCAACCCCAACAGAGACAGGAGTACGTACCCTTGAGGTTGGGGAAGCAAAAAGAGAATTTCCCTTGGGGGATTGATAGAGAATCGCAAAAAAACTCACTACTTCAGGGTTCTAGGAGGTCCAATATAGTACTTGTCGAATCCACTTTGTACTGAGGGAGTACAACAAACAAAGTCTTGCAATATTAAAGGATAAGGCCGGTGTTTTTTGATGCATTGCTTACCGTCAACAAATCCTATGAAAATAACAAAATCAGCAATGATTTTGTTTTGCCAGCAAATCTTGTCCATGTAGCCGGTGCCCAATGAAGCCATGTCCTAGCAGCCACAGAACTCCATTGTATTAAAAAAATGATTCAAAACACGTCAAAGAGCCATGCCGGTGCTCAGGGCAGCATATTTCATCATCACGATGCACCGGGCCAGCCGACTTTTTCCTCAAACAACTTAATAAGCCGGCTGTAAACACTTTGCCATCTCAGGAAAGTAGTTCCATAGCGCTGAAAATAGTCCCCGGCGTAATGAAGAATTTGTTCCCATTTGAATTTGATTTGGTAATAACTACAACAGCCTGACTTTTCGTGGTAACAGTTAGCGATTTTTAAAATTGAAACTATGTCTTTGTGAGCCGTATTTCAAGGTTTTTAGCTTACAATTGGAGCCAATTACTTCCGGGTTGACGGCTAAAAACGGTACGTGGGAAGTCAGAAAGTAACGGGAGTAGAGCAAACGCATTGTTGATTTTGTTATTTTCATAGGATTTGTTGACAGTAAGCAATGCATTAAAAAACACCGGCCTTATCCTTTAAGAGCCCTTGACATATATTCACCACTGTTGTGTTAATTCTATTCAAGAACTGCAGTATAAATAAATGAACTGACATTGTCTCTCTTACCCTCCCAGGTGTGCCCATCACCACAGAGCTGCTGAACAAGCAGGTGAAGGTGAGCCCAGACATGGCCATCTTCATCACTATGAACCCTGGCTACGCCGGCCGCTCCAACCTGCCTGACAACCTGAAGAAGCTGTTCCGCAGCTTGGCCATGACCAAGCCTGACCGCCAGCTCATCGCCCAGGTCATGCTGTACTCTCAAGGCTTCCGCACTGCTGAGATCCTCGCCAAGAAGATAGTACCCTTCTTTAAGTATGTACTTTGTAGTGCTTGTCTAAATAAAAATTGGTTTGAGAAGACTCGGTATGTTGTAAAGGGCCCTTCTCTCTTTTTCCTCAGGCTGTGCGATGAGCAGCTGTCATCCCAGAGTCACTATGATTTCGGCCTGCGAGCTCTCAAGAGTGTGCTGATCAGTGCTGGCAATGTAAAACGTGAGCGCATCCAGAAGATCAAGAGGGAGAAGCGTGAGCGTGGAGAGAATGTTGACGAGAACGAGATCGCTGAGAACCTTCCTGAGCAGGAGGTAAAAAATAGATTGGTTGATGGTTCAAGTTTAAAAAGTTTCCATATTTCAAAAGAAGTTTCCGTATTGTTTTAATGTTGACCTTTCTTACAAAAAGATTATAACCACAATTGGTGCGTTATTTCATGGTACCATTACTCCTCATATGCTAGCTAGTTTAACTTGATTAAAACAAAGCAAGAGTGGAGTCCTGTTGCTGTTACGTATATTTTCCAACACAGATAATTACTTGTAACAGTGATTAGCCAGGCTGATATATGCTGATATATGACATTCAGAGGATCCTACCATAAATAAAACAGTTTATTTCCCCCCCCTTCAGTCCCAAGGCATTTCAACTGTTTTTTTAGGCTCCCCCTAGAACAACTCTGTAACAACTGATGCAGGGGAGAAATTTGGGGAGCTTGATGGTTCATTTCATGTCTCTCTCCTTCCCTCTAGATCCTGATCCAGAGTGTGTGTGAGACCATGGTTCCCAAGCTGGTGGCGGAGGACATCCCTCTGCTGTTCAGCCTGCTGTCGGACGTCTTCCCTGGAGTGCAGTACATGCGCGGGGAGATGACCGCTCTGAGAGAGGAGCTGAAGAAGGTCTGCGCGGAGATGTACCTTACCTATGGAGATGGAGACGATGTGGGCAGCATGTGGGTGGAGAAGGTATGTAGCTGAACGCGGTTTTCTTAAGTCATACACGGTGTGTGCCCAGAGATAATGGTGGTAAAGTCTGTCACCTCTGGAGACAGTGTTGTTTTCTAAAACATTATCTAAGTGTTATTCACTCTGTTTCAGGTGCTCCAGCTGTACCAAATCACCCAGATCAACCATGGACTGATGATGGTGGGTCCCTCAGGCAGCGGGAAGACCATGGCCTGGAGGGTGCTGCTCAAGGCCCTGGAGAGGCTGGAGGGCATTGAGGGCGTGGCCCACATCATCGACCCCAAGGCCATCAGCAAGGACCACCTGTACGGAACCCTGGACCCCAACACCCGCGAGTGGACCGATGGCTTGTTCACGCACATCCTCAGGAAGTGAGTTCTTTTACACATGCTTATATACATATATGCAGGGCGTACAACTCTATTCAGTTCGTCTTGCATTGAAAAGAGAACTATTGTTTAACAGCAGCAAATAACTTGCAAGAACAAGAGGTGCTGTTTTGCTCCAACTTGTAGACTACATTTGCTATTATCCCAACTCCAGGATCATTGACAATGTGCGTGGTGAGCTGCAAAAGCGCCAGTGGATCATCTTCGATGGCGATGTTGACCCAGAGTGGGTTGAAAATCTCAACTCTGTCCTGGATGACAACAAGCTGCTCACCCTGCCCAACGGAGAGCGTCTCAGCTTGCCGCCTAACGTAAGAGCATGGCACCTCACCACATTCATTACATCACCACTTTGTTGTTGTGGATTAGCAGATAGGTGCTTGTCATCATGTGACAGACAAATGTATAAATCTAGTACAGAGATGTAACTGAAGTTACAAGATGGCCTTTTAGCCCTTTCATATTAAGTTACATAGTTTTCCCAAAGTTTTCTTGATGTTCTAGCTAACAGAAAACCTAAAACTGAACCCTTTGTTTCCACATTGCATTGCATTGTTCCCGAAGTATCGCAGAGATCTTGCTTGGCCTTGGTTTAAAACCCTGTGAGTTACTCCCTCTCTCCCCAGGTACGCATAATGTTTGAGGTACAGGATCTGAAGTACGCAACCCTGGCCACCGTGTCTCGCTGTGGTATGGTCTGGTTCAGTGAGGATGTCCTCAGCACCGACATGATTTTCAACAACTTCCTGGCTCGCATTCGCAGCATCTCATTGGATGACGGAGAGGATGAGGCTCAGCGCATGAGGAAAGGCACAGAGGATGAGGAGGAGACTGCATCACCCATGCTGCAGGTGGGTTTGTGCTCCCAGTTTGATACTTAATTTATGTTCCACAATCATGTCCACTTTTTTGTCAAATCTTAAACAATCCTTTAACATCATAACATTGTTTTGTTTGTTCTCCACCAGATCCAGCGTGATGTGGCATCTATCCTGCAGCCTTACTTCACCTCCACAGGGCTGGTGATCAAGGCCTTGGAGCATGCCTCCAAGATGGAGCACATCATGGACTTCACCCGGCTGCGCTGCATGGGCTCCCTGTTCTCCATGCTGCACCAGGCCTGCCGTAATGTGGCTCTGTACAACAACAACCACCCCGACTTCCCCATGCCTATTGACCAGCTTGAGAGATACATGCAGGTAACGTTCTGCTTTCCATTCATCTGAAAGAAACTTGGGTGTCTTTTATGGTTTGTACCTTACATAACTTAAACACCTTGGAATTTTATCAGTACGTTGTAACTTAAATAATAGTGCTATAATGTAGTTATCATTAAAACAAATCACCCCATTATACCACAATCCTTTTAAAGGTTTGATCACCCAAATGTTACTTTTTTGAAATAAGTACAGCACTGGAATTTTGAACAAAACAAAAAATATCATTGTCTCATAGCTGATGAAATTTGTGGTGTTATCTCCCTACAGAGGTATCTGATCTATGCCGTGCTGTGGTCCTTCTCTGGTGACGGACGGCTGAAGATGAGGGCGGAGCTTGGGGAGTACATCCGTCGCATCACCACCGTGCCCCTCCCCTCTGCTCCCAATGTCCCCATCATCGACTACGAGGTACAGAGGAACTTTGAACTGTTTAAACATGAGATTTTATGCTCCCAGAAGTAGTTATCAAGCTGATCATCATTTAGACTAAACCTCAGCTTCTTTCAGTCAAACAGATGTTGATAATATTTGGTTCTCTGTACCCACAAGTCATTGATAACAAACCAACAACTGTTCCTTTCCACCCAGGTGTGCATCTCAGGCGAGTGGCAGTCTTGGCAGGTCAAGGTGCCCCAGATTGAGGTGGAGACCCACAAGGTGGCATCCCCAGACGTGGTGGTTCCCACCCTGGACACCGTTCGCCACGAGGCCCTGCTCTACACCTGGCTGGCTGAGCACAAACCACTGGTGCTGTGCGGACCTCCCGGCTCTGGAAAGACCATGACTCTGTTCAGCGCCCTCAGGGCTTTGCCTGATATGGAGGTGAGAGACTGCATGAAAGAATTTTTGAAGTTGATGAAGAATCACTCTAGCCAGGCGTCTTTGAAACTAGGATGAAACTGTAGAGTTGTTTTCATATCCTTGTATCAGTATTGGACTTACATGGATCAGAAAGCCCCTCATACACAGGTAAAAGTAAAAATCTGTGAAGTTGGATCGCCCTTACACTGACAGATTCTGAACTGTTAATATGCTTAGATGATGATAAAGTGATGTACATATTCTGTAACTGTCAAATTTCCTCCTCCACTCTCTCCCAGGTCGTGGGTCTGAACTTCTCCAGCGCCACCACCCCAGAGTTGCTGCTGAAGACCTTCGACCACTACTGCGAGTACCGCCGCACCCCCAACGGTGTGGTCCTCGCCCCTGTCCAGCTGGGCAAGTGGCTGGTTCTGTTCTGTGATGAGATCAATCTACCGGACATGGACAAGTACGGCACACAGAGAGTCATCTCTTTCCTCAGACAGGTATGGTACAATGTTTGCAAACACACAGTCACAAGTAGGGCTGCACAGTTATGGCTAGAATGATATTCCCAATTATTTTGCCATATATTGTGATGACGATTAGGCTATTAGTCTGATTTGAGGACGAAAATGTTCTTTTTTGTATTCAACAGCAACATCTATTTTCAACGATGGACATCATTATTAATATTATTATTTTTTAATTGTTTAAACTAAAATCATGACAACATAAAAAAAAAATACTATCCCTCCTTGTATGTTAAAGCTCCCCTGTTGTGTTTTATTTGCAGATGGTGGAACATGGAGGGTTCTACCGCACCTCAGACCAGACCTGGGTCAAGCTGGAGAGGATCCAGTTCGTGGGAGCCTGTAATCCTCCCACTGACCCTGGCAGAAAGCCCCTCACACACAGGTACAGTAGATAGCCTTAACATCTGTGAAATTAGGTGATAATTCTGTTTCATAAGAGTGGAACTTTGAAAGGGATTACCCTAAAATAACTGCCTGAAGTTAACAGTATATCTAAATGTGGATATTATATTAATGCCGGAAAGTTTTCAAAAAAAAGATACTAGGAAGGTAAAGATTGCTCTTGTTGAGTACTGACAGTGGCTGTGTTGTGTTGTGACGTATCTCAAGGTTCCTACGTCACGTTCCTGTGGTGTACGTGGACTATCCAGGACCGGCCTCTCTCACCCAGATCTATGGAACCTTCAACCGCGCCATGCTGCGCCTCATCCCCTCTCTACGCACCTACGCTGAACCCCTTACCGCTGCCATGGTTGAATTCTACACCATGTCTCAGGTAAAGGATACACCAAACTGTAGTAAACAGAGTTGAGGTGTTCATGATAAATCTTGTGTCATTTATGATCGTCATTAAGTTTACTTAAGATTCTTAAAGCCTGTGAAGCTCAAAAGAAGTGTCCAAAGAATAGGATATAAGTATGGTTTTCCACATACTATGAAGAGTAGAATCACTTGTTTCATTCTCCTATACTCAATCTCTTGTCATTCGCTGTATTCATTTTTATCCACGTAATATCTTATCTACCTTCTTTGTTATTCCTTCAGGAGCGGTTCACCCAGGATACCCAGCCCCACTATATCTACTCCCCCAGAGAGATGACCCGCTGGGTGAGGGGAATCTTTGAGGCCCTGCGGCCCCTGGAGACTCTGCCTGTGGAGGGTCTTATCCGCATCTGGGCCCACGAGGCTCTCCGCCTCTTCCAGGATAGGTGGGTAGAAGTTTGTGTGAGGCTAATGACTTTCATCATTCAAAGAGTAGCTCATTCTGGCCCAAGTAGCCAAGTTGGTTGGAAGTGTAAGCATGCTTCTTTTGTCAAAAGTGGTGTCATTGATTTGACAAATTTGATAAGTGCTATTTAAGAACTGCTTCCACTGCCCTGTGGTAATTGCACAAGTATTTTAAGAGTGACCAATATGTTGACAATGCGGTTTGCTCTAAACCTTTACCAGGCTGGTAGGGGATGAGGAGAGAAAGTGGACAGATGAGAACATCGACATGGTGGCTCTGAAACACTTCCCTAACATCGACAAAGAAAAGGCTCTCAACAGGCCCATCCTCTACAGCAACTGGCTCTCCAAGGTAAACTACTGACAGATTGACCATGCTGTGATATTCCTGCTTTGGCAATGGGGTCTTTAGCCTGTTCTAAGAGGAGAACCTGTCCATACTAAATTAAGGGAGTGTGAGTGCTTTTTGGTGTAATGCATATTTTAACTGAGAATCTCTGGCTTGCAGGACTACATCCCAGTGGAGCAGGAGGAGCTGAGGGACTATGTGAAGGCCCGTCTGAAGGTCTTCTATGAAGAAGAGCTGGACGTCCCTCTGGTGCTCTTCAACGAGGTGCTGGACCACGTCCTCAGGATCGACCGGTGAGGAACAGCCTCCTAGCCTCTTGGCCTCTATGCTGCTGATATACTAATAGTCTAGTGTTAGAGTTGCAGTGGACATGGACAATTTTGTTGTGACTGGAAACATTTATGTACATGGACCCATTTGTTGCAAAAGTGGATTTTTAGATCTGGTTTATTTTGAGTAAATCTCACAAGTCCATATCCCCCTCTAGAATCTTCCGTCAGCCCCAGGGCCATCTCCTGCTGATCGGTGTGAGCGGAGCAGGAAAGACCACCTTGTCTCGCTTCGTAGCCTGGATGAATGGACTGAGTGTCTACCAGATCAAGGTTGGTATAGTAAATGTGAACATGATTGGGAACCATATTGGTACAAGTGCCTGTATGTGCTGAGTGATTTTTGTGTGTTTGTGTGTTCAGGTACACAGGAAGTACACAGGAGAGGACTTTGACGAGGACCTGCGTACGGTGCTGCGTCGCTCTGGCTGTAAGAACGAGAAGATTGCCTTCATCATGGATGAGTCCAACGTGCTTGATTCTGGCTTCCTGGAGAGAATGAACACACTGCTGGCCAACGGCGAGGTAACACGCTGCCATTCTCAGCATTTCATACTATTTCTATTATGGTCTACTACACTGATTGCTACGTACTAATATGCAAATCCCTTCCTGGTCCTCTGTCCTCTAACCCTAACCCTCCTCAATTAGCTTTACTTGAGTAAAGTTTCAACCCACCAGTAAAGCAAGATGCTGTTTTTTTTTTCTTTTGCCTTTAGTTTTTACCCTGCATTTGAGATGAGAGTTCTGTTCTGTTTCTGTATGTGTGTACACCATTTTCTGGTTCTCAATGTGGAAATGTTTCCCTGCTCTCTGTAGGTTCCTGGTCTGTTTGAGGGAGATGAGTATGCCACCCTGATGACCCAGTGTAAGGAGGGAGCCCAGAAAGAGGGGCTGATGCTGGACACACACGAGGAGCTGTACAAGTGGTTCACCAGCCAGGTCATCAGGAACCTCCACGTCGTCTTCACCATGAACCCCTCATCAGAGGGCCTGAAGGACAGGGCTGCCACATCTCCTGCCCTCTTCAACAGGTAGGGAGACGCATACATGCACACTCAGCAGGAATGAATACATTACATCAGAGAAGAGCAGGGAATCGACACCATCGACATTATACTAACAGAATGGAGATTCTGTGTTAACCGAAACCTCCCCTCTGTGCCAGGTGTGTGCTGAACTGGTTTGGAGACTGGTCCACAGAGGCCCTTTACCAGGTGGGTAAGGAGTTCACCAGCAAGATGGACCTGGAGAAGCCCAACTACAAGGTGCCAGACTACATGCCCATCATCTACGACAAAATGCCCCAGCCACCAACTCACCGCGAGGCCATTGTCAACGGCTGTGTGTTCGTACACCAGACACTCCACCAGGTAAGGTTATTTTTCCAATTTGCAAGGTTGGTTTATGTATAACGGCAATGATGTATTTGACAACATTGCATAGCAAAGCTAATAAATACTTGATTTGCATACTTATTGCCTATTGTCCTTTTTCCTCTTTTCAGGCTAACAACCGTCTGGCGAAGCGCGGTGGTCACACCATGGCCATCACTCCTCGCCACTACCTAGACTTCATCAACCACTATGCCAACCTGTTCAACGAGAAACGCAGCGAGCTGGAGGAGCAGCAGATGCATCTCAATGTTGGTCTCCGCAAGATCAAGGAGACTGTCGATCAGGTAAAGAGATTAAGTTATATATGTCGTTTTATGTTCTTGCATGCATCAAATGCTATTTTGTTAAGCGTTTTCCTCAAATCCCGATCGGAGCTGGTCCCCACGACCCAAGAAGCTGTCTTTTAGTCAGTTCTTGCCAACTGCTGGTTGATTCTGTGCAAATGCCTGATTGTTATCTATGCTTCCTCACCAAGGTGGAGGAGCTTCGTCGTGACCTGAGAATCAAGAGCCAGGAGTTGGAGGTGAAGAATGCTGCTGCCAATGACAAGCTGAAGAAGATGGTCAAAGACCAGCAGGAGGCTGAGAAGAAAAAGGTGACTGGGTTTTAGTTTTTTTTATTTTATTGTTTTTTCCCAGAAGACAAACCCAGCCTCTTGGTACGGTGTGTTCTTTACCTGTTGGACAGCTATGGACATGATCCCTTCAGCTCTGCATTGCATGGTAGATATGGGTTGATTGGAGCATCAAACTGCTCTTACTTACATTTGTTTCCATGATGATTCCAGGTGATGAGTCAGGAGATCCAGGAATCTGTGTACAAGCAGCAGGAGGTAATCAAGGACAAACAGCTGAGCGTCAAAGAAGACTTGGACCAGGTGGAGCCTGCTGTTATTGAAGCTCAAAACGGTACTATATTTTACATGGTTTATGGTGCATTTTATTAATCTGTTTTCACAGACCAAATATAGTAATCTTTGCTGCAAGGATAGTTTATTATACATTTTGTGTATTGATGGAAAGTATTGTACTGTAGTACCTGTGTATATAGTACTATAATGCCAGAAAATGGGTGGGCATTCTTTTTTTTTGTTTCTGTTTTTTTTTTTTTTCCCAGTGGAGTTACTCCCCTCTACACTCTCTCGTATTTAAAATATTTTTCCTTGACGATGTTTTCTTATGGCTCCCTGTTAACATCTTCCTCTATACTTGCGCTCCCCTTCCATCACTGCCCCCTTCCTCCTCATAATCCCCACCCTTGGTGTTGATAGCTGTTAAGTCCATTAAGAAGCAGCACCTGGTGGAGGTGCGTTCCATGGCCAACCCGCCCGGGGCCGTGAAGCTGGCCCTGGAGTCCATCTGCTTGCTCCTGGGAGAGAGCACCACGGACTGGAAGCAGATCCGCTCCATCATCATGAGGGAGAACTTCATCCCCACCATTGTCAACTTCTCTGCTGACGAGATCAGGTGAAAAGAGAGAATGTTTTCACTACAACTGTTCACTAAAGAGTGCTCTCTCCCTCTCTTTCTCAATCCTTACCTGCCTACCCCTAAATCCCCCTTTTAAACTCCTACCCTATTCCTCACTACTCCTCTCCACTCTCCTCTCATTCCCTCTTTCCTTCAAACCTATTCCTCCTTCCCCCTACCTAGCGGTGAGTTCTATAAAGCGGCAGCACCTAGTAGAAGTGCGGGCCATGACCAACCCCCCAGCGGCAGTAAAGCTGGCCCTGGAGTCTATCTGCCTGCTGCTAGGCGAGGAGACCAGTGACTGGAAAAAGATCAGACAAGTTATTATCAGGGACAATTTCATCAGCAGCATAGTCAACTTTTCCTCTGAGGAAATGAGGTACCGGCGTCGGAACGTATCGCGTCTCTTCTTTATTGTCGGATGAAAGCAGAATCGAATTTTCGATCACTACGTTAATCAATCTGGCACCTGTGATTAGCGCTTGATTTTGGGTTTCTGTTTGGTTTGGAGAAAATCACAAGCGGTTGATTTGATTTGGGGAATCAGAAAATGTGCTGATCATAACTTGTGGTTGTCCTGGAATTAAATAAGCCTATCCAGATCATTGTCTTCTGATCTTCTGGTCATTGTTATGATTTACATTTAAAGTTGTATCTCACAAGAAAAAAATAAATTTGGTAGAATATACACAATCTTCCTATTCCCAGCATTAAAATCCAAACAATTCCAAACATCCCTCACCTACATCCCCATCCCTACCTCATTTCCAGTGGTTCATAATCATCCCTCTACACTTGGCATTTAAGTTTTCGACTGTATAAATGCTGCTATAGTCTTACTTCTTGCAATGTTTCTACTTTCTCCAGTGACTCCATCCGCGAGAAGATGAAGAGGAACTACATGTCCAACCCCAGCTACAACTATGAGCAAGTCAACAGGGCCTCTCTGGCCTGTGGACCCATGGTTAAATGGGCCATTGCTCAGGTAAGGAAGCACCATGGACACTAGCAGCTACCCATCCTATAGCTCAGTTGGAAAGGCAAAAATTCAATAGAAACCTTCCTGTAACTGATATAATACTCCTTATTGTGGGACATCTGTTGTCATCCATTGCTTATAGTTAAAATTTGTATTTGAGCTAGTTTTATCACTAGTCCGTTATGTTTGAATGTGTATAAAGGCTGAATTTTTAGTGTAATGGTATCGATGACTAAACCAACTCTGCCATTTATGGTCTACTGTTGAACTCTGTATCCTCCTCTCCTCCAGCTAAACTATGCTGACATGCTGAAGCGTGTGGAGCCTCTGCGTAATGAGCTGCAGAAGCTGGAGGATGATGCCAAGGACAACAAGTCAAAGGCAGAGGAGGTGGAGCAGATGATCAGAGACCTTGAGGCCAGCATCGCTCGCTACAAGGAGGAGTATGCCGTCCTCATCTCGGAGGCTCAGGCCATCAAGGCCGACCTGGCTGCAGTGGAGGCCAAGGTAACTGGTCATCATATCACTAATATCTAGTTCCCTCCCTATCCTCCCCTTCTCTTCTGTCTGAGGCATGTGTTTGTTATTGAGGCTGAACTGGCCTCGCTAATAGAGTCTAAGGTATTGCTGCTGGAACCATCGGTCTCTCTTGGTGTCTCAAATCCTGAACTTTAAAAGCCAAACCGGCTACTCTTCCAGCTCTATAATTAACTAAAAGATCTTGTAGCATTTTTCTTAACTCTTCTGTTCTCTGTCCCCAGGTGAACCGCAGCACAGCCCTGCTGAAGAGTCTGTCAGCTGAGAGGGAGCGCTGGGAGCAGACCAGTGAGACCTTCAAGAACCAGATGTCCACCATCGCTGGAGACTGTTTGCTCTCTGCAGCGTTCATTGCCTATGCTGGCTACTTTGAACAGCAGATGAGACAGAACCTCTTCACTACCTGGTCTCACCACCTGCAGCAAGCCAACATTCAGGTACTTGCACTGTGTTATAGATGAGGTACACACTCTCTCAGAGGCTGTAATTACTCCAGCTCAAGAGTTGGAGCAGTAATCTGGTGCTCCTGGCCAGATTTTCTGGGGGAATTAATTTCAGTTAATTTAAAAGGGGATAGTTTGATTTCATTAGTGATATTTTTTATATTTCTTCCATTTGAACAAAATCTCAAGGCAGTGTGGCCACAGCACGTAGGTTAAGAACTTGCCACATGCATCACATGTACCACATGTATCATTCCTAATTGCCTTAATTTCTCCCCTAGTTCCGTACGGATATTGCCAGGACTGAGTACCTGTCCAACGCTGACGAGAGGCTCCGCTGGCAGGCCAACTCCCTCCCAGCTGACGACCTCTGTAC
This sequence comes from Centroberyx gerrardi, assembly GCF_048128805.1. NCBI lineage: Eukaryota > Metazoa > Chordata > Actinopteri > Beryciformes > Berycidae > Centroberyx > Centroberyx gerrardi. The sequence goes on along the minus strand of NC_136013.1, from coordinate 11,124,250 downwards.
TGAGAATGCCATCATGCTCAAGAGGTTCAACAGGTCAGTATCTTCCCCATCTGATCAGGGTACCTTGACAAAAGTGGCATTCTAATATCATTCAGTTTTATCAGTACTATTCAATTACTGAGCAATAATTTTTTTGCGCCTTTGGTGGTAAGCGGTCACTGCATTGGTGTTTGGCGCTGTAGGCACTGGCCCAACATATTGTAATAGTAAAGACACTCTGTGTAGACTGCGGCTTCTTATATTTCTTGATCTGTACCCCTGCCCTTTTTAGGTACCCTCTGATCATCGATCCATCAGGCCAGGCCACAGAGTTCATAATGAATGAGTACAAAGAACGCAAGATCACCAGAACCAGCTTCCTGGACGATGCCTTCAGGAAGAACCTGGAGAGCGCCCTGCGTTTTGGAAACCCGCTGCTGGTCCAGGTAAGAGCTGCTTGAGTGTTGCAACCAACCTTTTTCACAGTACCAATGTTTCATCCTGCATGTGCTTCTCACTGTCTTACACCCTCTGTTTTTTTGCTTGTCAGGACGTGGAAAGCTACGACCCCATTCTGAACCCTGTGCTGAACAGAGAGGTCCGCAGGACCGGAGGACGTGTCCTCATCACCCTGGGAGACCAGGACATTGATCTGTCACCTTCCTTTGTCATCTTCCTCTCCACAAGAGACCCGACGGTGAGGAGTCTAAATGGCATTTAGGTTACATGTATACTTACTCTGAGCTCATAAGATGATATTTCAAAACAAATTTTCATGCTTCAAGCTGAAATGGAGCATTTTCCTCCATGAAACAAGCCGGTGAAATCATTGTGGACATGCAGCTAATCTGTGGTCTGCCTTGGCTCTTGTGCATGCAGGTCGAGTTCCCACCAGACCTGTGTTCTCGTGTGACATTCGTCAACTTCACGGTGACACGCAGCAGCTTGCAGAGCCAGTGTCTCAACGAGGTCCTGAAGGCCGAGAGGCCCGACGTGGATGAGAAACGCTCTGACCTCCTCAAACTGCAGGGTGAGAGACAGAAAACTGACTGAGAATCACTTAAATCACCATGGACAATAGATGGACCTCACATGCAATGCAAGCACTGAACAGGCTCCTACTAACTGTAGTAAAATTATAATGACCGTCTCTCTCCTCATGTCTCTTTTAGGTGAGTTCCAGCTGCGTCTGCGCCAGCTGGAAAAATCCCTGTTGCAGGCCCTCAATGAGGTCAAGGGTCGTATCCTTGACGACGACACCATCATCACCACGCTGGAGAACCTGAAGAAGGAGGCTGCTGAGGTGACCAGGAAGGTGGAGGAGACGGACATCGTCATGGCCGAGGTGGAGGCAGTGTCACAGCAATACCTGTCTCTGTCCTCCGCCTGCAGCAGCATCTACTTCACCATGGAGGCTCTCAACCAGGTCTGGACACAACACTGTCTTATTTTCTCACTCTTCCTAAATGTCTTACTCATTCTGTCACACTGACATTAATGTGCAAACTTTGACTCACATTCCGCGACACACACACCCAAGGCTAAGAACCCTAGAGTGCACATGCTGTCCATAATGTAATCTTAGTATTCTGTTAACCATGCCGTTTATTTGTATCTCCCTCCAGATGCACTTCCTGTACCAGTACTCCCTTCATTTCTTCCTGGACACCTACCACACGGTGCTGTACGAGAACCCCAACCTCAAGAACATTAGTGATCATACCCAAAGACTTTCCATCATCACCAAGGACCTCTTCCAGGTATAAACCACATCTGTTGAATGCAAGGGACTCAATTGCATTGGTGCAATGAATGTAGTAGACCCGTACTTATGTTTGGTTTCTGTGTGTGTAGGTGGCATTCAACAGAGTGGCTAGAGGTATGCTACACCAGGACCACATTACCTTCGCCATGCTGCTGGCTAGGATCAGCCTAAAGGGCATGACCAGGTAAGACAGATGCACACATACACTGGTATAACATTCTGAACAGAGTAATATTACATTAAACAAGGTTTCCCAGGAACATTATTCTGACCATTGCAAACTGTCCCTTCTTCTCCAGTGAACCCTCGTTTGATGTGGAGTTCCAGCACTTCCTCCGTGGAAAGGAGATTGTACTGACGGGCATGTTGATGCCCAAGGTGAAGGGTCTGACTACTGAGCAGAGTGAGGCCATGGTCCGCCTCAGCACCCTGCCAGCATTCAAAGACCTGGTGGACAAAGTCGAGGCTGATGAGGTGAGATACAAGAGATACTGTCAGTACTACTATTTACACAACCCATGGCCAGGTTCTGTGCCCAAACTCTCTCTGATTACACGGACCTTTAAGCAGAAGTTGCATCTGATCACACTTATATTCTTAATTTATAAGCATACCTTCTGTCTTAAAGAGCTACTTTCTTTGGATATGAACTATATCAGTCATGCTCATTATGCTTTGTTTTTTTTGTGACTTCAGCAATTCTTCATGTGGCTGGAGAGCAACACTCCAGATTTGTCTGTTCCTTATCTGTGGTCAGAGGAGAAGCAGTCCAGTGAGTATTAAGACTTTCACTTTTCAGATTTTACAAATGATACAGTTAATGGTATAAATACATGCACAGCATTAAGGCCAAGCAGATAGTGATTTCAATATTTTAAATGTGTACATGACCTGCTCTAACCTGTTGCCACTTCCTGCTCAGCTCCCATTGGCCAGGCGGTGCACCAGCTGTTGCTGATCCAGGCCTTCCGTCCAGACCGTCTGTTGGCCATGTCTCACATTGTTGTGTCCAAGGTGCTGGGAGAGAGCTTCATGAACATCATCGAGCAGCCTCTTGACCTGGCTAACATCATAGATAATGAGGTACTCGCGTCCTTGTTCAATCATTTTCTCCCCCTGAAACCCCTGCCATTTCCAATGTTTCCAATGAATCTTTAGCTGACATCCTTCTCTCGTCTCTTGTAGGTGAAGCCCAGCACTCCAGTGCTGATGTGTTCTGTGCCAGGATACGATGCCAGCGGCCTGGTCAGAGATCTGGCTGCAGAGCAAAACAAGCACATCACCTCCATCTCCATCGGTAAGGAAAATGCTCATACTCTTAATTGACTCTTCATTGTACTTAATTACACGTAAGCCAGATCCTGCTTTTGTTCAAGTTAAAAGCATAGTGAGGATATTGTAAATCATGTTTGTCCTTTTCTACTCTCCACAGGTTCTGCTGAGGGCTTCAATAAGGCTGACAGAGACATCAACACTGCTGTCAAATCTGGCAGGTGGGGAATAGTGTTTTTTATTGTATTTTATGAGCATGTACACTATGTTCTGTTCTGTCCTGACTGTTGTCGTCCTACAGGTGGGTGATGTTGGAGAACGTCCACCTGGCCCCCGGCTGGCTGATGCAGCTGGAGAAAAAGCTCCACTCTATGCAGCCACATGCCAGCTTCAGGCTTTTCCTCACAATGGAGATCAACCCCAAGGTAAACCACATCACTCTTACAAATGATCTTGACTTGGAATTCAAACAAAGTTTTGTTAACATTTGACGGCACAGTTATGAATTCATTCTCACCCCTATTCCCAAAGTTCCTTGTCTCTCCCACTCCCCTAGTCTCAATTGAAGTGTTTTGTGTTTCTGCCAGGTGCCAGTGAACCTGCTTCGTGCCGGTCGTATCTTTGTGTTTGAACCTCCTCCTGGTGTCAAGGCCAACATGCTCAGGACCTTCAGCAACATCCCTGTGGCTCGCATGTGCAAGGTGACCAAGATGGGCTCACACACTCACACCTACCTCACCTCTTTCCCCCCAAAAGCTTTATCATTTAGCATCACTGTTGTCTGCACATTTCCTCCAAGGTTGTGATCTGAATTGCTCTTTCTCCTCTTCTCCCGCAGTCTCCCAATGAGCGTGCGCGTCTCTACTTCCTGCTGGCCTGGTTCCATGCTGTCATCCAAGAGCGTCTGCGCTACGCACCGCTGGGCTGGTCCAAGAAATACGAGTTTGGAGAGTCTGACCTCCGCTCTGCCTGCGACACAGTTGACACCTGGCTGGATGACACTGCTAAGGTCGGAGAGAAACGCACATCCTCGTGACGCACATATGTGGCATACATTTTGCTTACATAAACATACAAATTGCTTTCTAGTCAGTAGAAACTAGTTATTACAATGACCCATGATTTAATAAATTCTTACTATCTTAGAAAAATATAAATTACTAGAGTCTGACAGTTTTTACATCGCTTTAAAATTTTAGAGAGTGGTAATGACTTCTTTGTCGATACACTTTCCCCCTACACACACACACAATGGCACACACAGGGTCGTCAGAACATTGCACCAGACAAGATCCCCTGGGCGGCCCTGAAGACCCTGATGGCTCAGTCCATCTATGGCGGCCGCATTGACAATGAGTTTGACCAGCGGCTGCTCAACACCTTCCTGGACCGCATCTTCACCAAGGGCAGCTTCGACAGCGAGTTCAAACTGGCTCTCAAGGTGGACGGACACAAGGACATCAAGATGCCCGACGGCATTCGGTCAGTATTGACTTTTGATTAATGAGGTGGTAGTTAGCCTATAATCTCTCTTGATTGATGGAAACCGCACCTAAGTTTCTGAATGTTGGAATGATGATGCTTCCTGATGACCTAAAGCAGTAAAAATTGTTTGTAATTCTGTTTTCCAGACGTGAGGAGTTCATGCACTGGGTGGAGATGCTTCCCGACACCCAGACTCCATCTTGGCTTGGGCTGCCTAGCAATGCTGAGAAGGTCTTGCTCACCACTCAGGGTATGACTCGGCCAACCACCTTCATCTACCGCACTCTGGTTTTCTGTCGTAGTCACAGGACGACGGAGCCTTTTGATTCTTCTTCCTCATCTGTCATGTGATCATCTCTTCAGACTTTCTTTGGTTCTTCTCTCTCATTGGTTCACACACAGGGGCCGACTGATCCATGAATTTTATGTCATTATCATTACCATCTATGCATCTCTTCCAGTGTCTTAACTGTTCTTACTTTAACAGGGTGCCTCAGTGCCATGAGTGAAGTGGTCAAGATCATTTGTGTTTATTTGGCATCTGCTTTGGGCAGAATACCAAGTGTGTGTGGTTGCTAGAGAAAATGTTAGGACTGCTCCCTCTGCTAAACTTCCTTCCATACATCGACCCACTCATCAGTTCACCTCTCTAGTTAGTTTACTGTGGTAGCAGTAGTTGCCCCTAGTATCAGTCTTGTACATGGTAGTCATAAAGTGTATAGCCATAGTTAGTTGTAGCTCCCAGCTGTAGTGTTAGGAGGTGTTCTGCCCAAAGGAAGGGTGTGTGTGTCCTCACCCTCCAGCAGCTGTATTTCACAGCCATCATGTCGCTTTGCTCTGATACTACCCCTACCCCAGATTAAGTTTGAATAAAGCCACACACTCCCCCACTCCTTAGCATGATGGTAGCATCATGTCCTCCCTCCCTGTTCTGTCAGTTTGATCTCCACACCTCCTCCAAACTCCCACTGTTCCAGCCTCCAAAGCATCCATCCCTTGGATCATCCTCCATACCTCCCCTCTCCTTCATCCCTCAACTGCACATCCCACCCTTTAGTTTCTGTCTCAGCCCCTCCACCCTACATTGGTTGTGTTCATTTCTGTTACAGATCCAATTTGGTCTGGAATCCAGTTAATTTTACCACGAACGAATGCATGATCTCCCTCGCTAAATGTTAATTTTGATGGAAATCTCTGTCTTTGTCTAGTCAGGTCTTTTGCCTGAAGCCTTTTCTGTCTGTGATCCTACTCTGTGTATTCCTGATGTGTTCGTCTGACTGGCACAACTCTTTATTTTGATAAACAAAACCCTTATTAACACATCCTTCAGGTAAGCTATTTGTTTCTTTGTTCCACGATTAATTTCTTGTTCCCCTACCTCCCACCTCGGCCTTGTCTTCCACCTCTCCCCCACCTCCCTCCCTGCTCGCTGGCTCCCTCCGCCGGGCTGCGCAGGCACTGACATGATGGGTAAGATGCTGAAAATGCAGATGTTGGAGGATGAGGATGACCTTGCCTACGAGACGGAGAAGAAGCAGCGCACCGCGTCAACGTCTGACACCCAGCCGGCCTGGATGAGGACCCTCCACACCACTTCCTCCAACTGGCTGCAGCTCATCCCCCAAACTGTCAATCCACTCAAACGCACAGTGGAGAACATCAAGGTAACAGGAAACATGGAGGAAAGGTGGTTGGTAGCAGAGTTTAGATGGTTTTTTTTTTCAGCTTCTGTTGTATGCTCGTATGTCAAACTACAGGTAAAATGAAATCAACAAATGGAAGTACAGGTTTGAATTTCAGAAGATAAATATATTTATGTATTTAACTGCCTTGTCGCCCATGCAACTGCCCAGCTTCTGCATTTGAGTTAATATTTTCTTCTATACACACACACACACACACACACCAGGACCCACTGTTCCGGTTCTTTGAGCGCGAGGTGAAGATGGGCGGCAAGATGCTGCAGGAGATCCGTCAGGATCTGTCCGATGTGGTGCACGTGTGTGAAGGCAAGAAGAAGCAGACCAACGACCTGCGCACACTTATCAATGACCTTGTTAAAGGTAAAATCTTAGTTTTCCAAGTTTTTTTAATTATTTTAATGGGTTGAGCATACTTTTTGCTTCAAGTTCACAGGGAGGCGATACAGGAAAACCCCTCATGTTAACTTTATTAACACAATAACATTTTTTCATGTAGATTATAAATTAATTCCCTGTGGTATGTACATCGGTCTTTCTTTCTCCCCAGGTATTCTCCCTCGCAGCTGGTGTCGCTACACAGTCCCAACATCCATGACTGTGATCCAGTGGGTGGCAGACTTCAGTGAGAGAATCAAACAGCTGCAGCAAATCTCCCAGGCAGCTGCCAGTGGGGGCGCAAAGGAGCTGAAGGTACAGTTAACCCTTTGTGTAAAGCATCAAACGAGCCTGGGACCTCTTCGATAACATGATAGATTCCTCAAAAATAGACTGAAGCACTCACAGCATTGTTGTACATTTGTAATGCTCATTTCTTTTGACTCACGGGTTTCTTTCTCATTCCTTCTCTCTTCCTCTGCCCCCTCCCTTCCAGAACATCCATGTGTGCCTGGGCAGTTTGTTTGTGCCGGAGGCTTACATCACTGCCACCCGCCAGTACGTGGCCCAGGCTAACAGCTGGTCTCTGGAAGAGCTGTGTCTGGAGGTCAACGTCACCAACGCCCAGGGCGCCGCGCTGGACGCCTGCAGCTTCGGCATCAAAGGTCAGACAACCAGCACGTCATCTGCTGTAGTCAGGGGGTACAGGTTGAGTTTGGGATTACAATAGAGGTGCATGTGAATAAGTAAAGTGTGTCCTTCACACATACATGGGGTCAAGTGTGTGTGGGTATACACATGCCTCTAGACAATGTGAATGCTTAATCCCATTTGCCTGTCATCTAAACATGTCCTAATGTACTGCAGATTGGTAGAATTTTGTGTTAACAGTTCTAATGCAGGTTATGTTCAATGTTGCTTCCAGGTCTGAAACTGCAGGGGGCTACATGTGCCAACAACAAGCTCTCTCTGTCCACCTCCATCTCCACTGAGCTGCCTCTCACTCAGCTCCGCTGGATCAAGCATAGCAGCGGCGAGAAGAGAAACATGGTACGAACAACAAACAATCTCATGCATACCCAACACTCACAACTATACACATTCTGGCCTAATTATGGTGACACTTTGGATACTGTCAGGCTAGTTTGTGAAAAATCCTTTGAGGCCATTAAATTCAGCTTTGAAGTCACGCTTTGTTTTTCTCTTCCCTACAGGTGACTCTGCCCGTGTACCTGAACTTCACCAGGTCAGACCTGATCTTCACCGTCGACTTTGACATCGCTACCAAGGAAGACCCGCATAACTTCTATGAGCGTGGAGTCGCTGTCCTTTGCACAGAGTAGATGAAGCACGCCATGAAGACTGAAGAAGTCTTGCTGAATAAACCATACTTAATCACTTACATTCATTAGCTATTAACCACCATTGAATACCTATTAACCACCATTGAAAAGTAGTTTGTAGCCTGTTGTATTCCTATATTAAATGTAGTTGGGAGCAGTCGTGGAACATTAGTCTACATGCATCCATTCTTACTGTTGTTGGAAAGTGTCGTAGAAGGTCTGAGGAATGTTGTCAGTTGGAATGTGAATGGAAAAAGAGATATGGGAAGGGGAAGTTGTGAAAGTAAAGCAATCTGTTTTTAAGAAGGAACCTGTATGTTTTTAAATGGAATTAAGCCAATTGGAATAAAATGAACTGCATTAATGACTTCAGTGTGGTGTCTTTGTGTATAGGTTCGGGTTTGGTTTCTAGTCAATATTATATGCTTTCTGTCTCCCTTGTAATAAGTGCCAAAATTATCAAAGCAAGCAAGTGAAAAAAGCATGGTGCCTAGGTAAATTAATATTTGTATATTATTTGGCCAACAGTTAAAAGGACTACAACCAATAGTATGGAGGTCAAGGTTCAGAGGTCACAGCACCCAAATAACAGAACAAATATTCCTGACAATAGAATAATCATGAATCATATTTCATTATTTTTACCTTACTGTTCCTGTTCCTGAAGGTGACAAAATGGAAACAATCTTGACTTGTCAGAAATGTATTCTGTTGTTTGTGCGTTGTCTGTAGCTACGAGTTCATGTTCTGATTAAAGCGGATCTAGTGATTTCGCTGCTGAAATCCTCGATTTCCTCTTCAGGTCTGAGCTAAGAGCTGTACTTCAGTTCCTGCCCTTCATCAGTGTCTCCATTACTGACATATGACTTAATATCATCCAAACCTTTAATATTGTTAACCAGGATATGAGCTGTTAGACAGAATAGTGTAAACATTATCACTGACAGAGTATTGCTGCCACCTGCTGGCTGGAGAGAGAGAGGCAGATACACTTGTAAAACTTTTTTTTTTTTAGAAAATAAACTAAAAGTACAAAAGGATAAGATAGAACATGAAAAAATTAGCTAGGGCTGCATAACTTAATTACAAGACGCCCTTAACGGGAAGACAAATATTAGAATACTATTAGGGGAGTATTCATATGGTATTCAATATCCTAATATGGAGAGTATAGGTTTTTTTCTCTGTAAACTTATATTTATTAATGATAGACTTGTAAATGTCTGTCCAATAAACTGAGTGGAGAGAAAGAAATGTTAATTGTTTAATTCTTGCCTGTGGGGAACTTCATAAAGACTGAATCCAGACAAACATGGGAGCACATGGAATACATTATCACTGTCGTGGTACCAAAACCAAAAGTATGTTCTTAAAAAAATGAGGGAAAGAATGTGTTTTCTTATTGACGTTCATGCATTTTAAAATTACCCAGTTCAAGTGTCAAGGCTGAAGTTACATGTTTATTCTGCAGCCAGTTTAATAAACCTTTATTAAAGGTTAATTCCACCAAAATTAACTTTTTTTGTTGTTGATGTGCAATAGCCAGGTGATATTTCCCTAAGATTTCCTTTGATTGTTTTCATTTGTTTCAGGAGTTTGGGGTTATTAGCTCTGGAAATAAAGGAAGATACAAAGCTGATGTATTGGGGAGTCAGAATGAAATCAGAATGAAGTTGTGTTGTAGCAGATGCTGCAAGCTGCTGGGATTTGTGCATGAGCTCAGATTTGTGTTTGTGTGTCAACTTAGATCGAAAAAGCTTCTGGTGGGGGGAACTTTATGAATACTTGAATACTTGGTACAAGATTCGGAATCCACTTGCTTTGGCAGAACCAGTCATTTTATTTAATGTCATAATCTACCTTTCTATATGCTACAATTGCCACAAAGTTGAACTTTAAAGGTGCATAACTTGTGCCTTGGTCTATCATGGCGACCCAGATTACTTTCTAATTCTCCCAACAAAATCATAATCATCTTGCCAAAAAAGACAAAGTTCCATTAAATAAAGTGACGCCTGTGTGGGATACTCAAAATCACCCAACTGTCTGAAGTAGAAAAAAAAACTTAAGTGCATCTGTGTGAATTGTTCAAGTCTCTACACTTCCAACTTATCCATACTTGAAGGCCATATTGATGACTAAACAAAGTGCATTGTCCACATTGTCAAATAACTATCATACAGTCTCTCATTTCACCTCTGAATGATTCTAGGCAGAGAATACAACTGTAACATCTCAAAAGTGCTGATGTATTGTATCAGCAGTCCAAACGACCCTGACTGGCTCTTATTTAGTATTTCAGAGGAGGAGTGCTGATTTAGAGTGGAGTTTTGCCTCTATGATCATCATGAATGAGATAGTTAAGGGGGGGGGGTGTAAGTGATCTTTGAATATTCAGCGCTCCTGCTCTGAAAGGCTTAATAAATATGGGCCCTTGGTGCTGACAAACTAACACACTTCAGAAGCAGAGTCCCCTCCTCCTTGCTCTTCCTCCATGTTGGTAACACACTGCCTCTTCCTTTGCCCCAACTCCTGCACCTCTGCCCCGGGGAGACCCAGCTTCCTCTTGTGCAGAGATTTGAGCTGACAGGGGCTGGGCGACCTCTCCGAGGAGCTGTCCGGCAGCTGGGACGAGTTCCCTCCCACGGGCGTGAGGCATCCGGGTGTGTGAGGCGTGGACGATCTGGTCGTGTGCACTCCCGAATCGTCAAGCTGGCGGAAGGCGTCCGCATCCACGGAGCGAGAGTCAACGGACGTCTCGCCCACAGGATCTCTGCAGCCGCTCCGGTCACTGTGGGAGGACAGAGTCTCCAGCTCACACACCCACAGCTCAGAGTCGCTCCCCGATCTCATCTGGACGTCCGTAAGGTGTTGCTGCTCCGCTGCCGGATCTCTCATCCCGTTTCTGTTGGAGGCAGAGTGGTGAAGGATGAAGCGCCTGCTCCGGGCCGAGCAGCGGCAGCCTCCTCCTCCTCCTCCTCCTTGCCTGCTGGGGAAACCTGCGGCGACGCTTGACTCATCAGAATCCTCAGAGCTGCCGTCGTAGGGGTCCAAAAACTACAATCACAAACACACACACACACGGTTACAGCAGTTACACAAATGAGATGGCTGGATATGGATTGTGAGAAGGAGAATGCTTACCAGAGAACAACAGGGATGCCTTCCAACTGGCTTGTGTGACAACGGCAAGGTCATTTGGAAAGGTCCGCTCTCTGGTGCACTGCTCACACATCCCTGCTCACATCAAACAGGAATTCTTACATTTAATTTGCATCAAAAAGACAGCACTTTCTTTTTGATTTGGATAGACTTTCTATTGTATTGATGTAGGATCACTGGTCAGGTCATGACATACTTCAGTCTGACTTAAGAGATAAACTGGTTCCAGATCTGTGCTCCTAACATATTATAGGCATAATGGTCCTGACATGGATTTCACCCATGTACAATCTAGTCAAAATAACATTTTCCTGACTGGCTAAGGCAGTGGTCTTCAATCCTGGTCCTCTAGACCCTTAGTACTGCTGGTTTTCTATCCTACCAGTTAGTTAATTGCATCCACCTGGTGCCTCAGGTGTAACTCAGTCCCTCATTAGATGAATAGAGAAAAACCAGCAGGATTCTGGGTGCTGAGGACCATGATTGAAACCACTGGTCTAAGGAAATGTATATTGTTGAAAGTAGAGTCAGTAAAACACAAGATATTAATATTCAGTGGAGTTATCTAAAGGTCTACTTCACCAGTGCCATTAATTTGAATATCAGTGGTCCTTCTATAGAGTGGTGAATAGTAATTAGCCAGACCACACTCATTCAACCTTGACCATTTTGATATAAAGACTCTTTTGGATGATCTTACTGAAACCTCAAGAGTCAAGTCTATTTTGACATAGGAAGGTGGCATATAGAGTATCTATACCCATCTCCGTGTTATGGGCATTTGGAGTCTACCTACCAATCAACCCAGTTGCCATTGAAAAATATATTGAGATGGGGTCACAGTATATCCATCTCTCCTCCACGGTATACCTCCTCACTTATCAGTGTGTGTGTGTGTGTGTGTGTGTGTGTGTGTGTGTGTTCATATCCAGAACAAAATTACTACCATAGTGCTGGTGTCCGACCACCTTGGACTGATCTCTGACTCAGAATCTGTGCTGGACTCCACTTTACACATCTCCTGATGGAAAACAGATAATCACTCGCTCCACTCTTGTAGAAGTCACAGCGAAAAAAATAATTGCAACTTATTCATCATTTTCCAATGGATGAGAAACCAGAGAGCTCCCAGATGTGGTGACAGCATGTGGGAAGAGCTAACTAATAATCTCACCATGTATTTGAAAGCAAGCTGGTCCATATTGTTGGTAGCAGGTCTATCATTGTGGCCTGTATGGGGGACAAAATGCTGAATAATCAACTCGAGCACCTCACATCCACCTCAAAATCAAGCAGCAAAAGGAAAGCTACCTCATGAAAAAATAACAATTGTAATCCTATATTCTTTTAGAAGGATACAATAAAATATATCAGCAAAACTAAAATATCATGCAGCTACTCTAACTCAAAAATTAGAACAGAAAAAATCCTGTAGTAATACCACAGGAGGCAGAAAATACCATGAAGTATGATAAAGTAACAATCAAGTCGCTGTAGCCTACCATTAAGTCCATATTGGAATATCACAGTGAGTTTTGTTAGGGAAGTTTTTCAGTGTTCAATACCTTGGGGTGCACGTTTTAAAATGAGAAAAATCACTTGAAAAAAAACAAAATACTGGTACCTGGAAGTGATTGTTGTCGTCTCCTCCTTGGTGCCATGACATTTGGTGCGTATAGCTTATTTTTTAAACAATTTAAACTCAAATAATGCCTCCTTGCAGTAGTTACAGGCAAGCTGGTAAATGAACCGAGCAGCCTTGATTGCAGGGTAACAGGTGCCTTTGATGTGATGCAGCCAGATGCCTTGCTGCAGGCAAGTGGGCAGCCGAGAAAAAACATACAACTTTGAATACGATAGACAACATTGGCATGAGTTTCCAACTAAGCTACTGAGTTGATGCAAACCTCAGTATTAAGTCCAGAATAAAAAACATAAGACGTCCGGTCAGAATTTTCAAAATAAAACACTAACGAACACTTGTTGCACTGCTTTTTGAATAATATTCTAATATGTCAAAGTGAAGAAAACATGAAATATTTAAGGAGGCATCTGTAGAAGGCTAAATGAAATCGCAAATGTTGCCCCCCAGATGCCCAACATATCCTTATAGAACATAATGTAAGTAAGTATAATAAGAGTTCAATACTAGGCAATTGGCAGCCATGCAGGCCTATGCATAGGACTGCCAAAAACACAAAACTTCCAGCAGACAACATGGAAAGATAGCTGCTACCTTGAAAAAGTCAATTTTAAGCCATAGCTGTGAGCCCCATTACCCAAGTATGTATAGCTGCAGCCCGGAGCACCTCCAAATGGGGGAGCCAGGATAACTGAAATGCACTGTGCATGGCATAGTCTAAATATAGGCCTGCCAGAAATTCAGACACAACCTATTCCATACAACTTGTAAGGATGTCTACCATCTGGAAAAAGTCAATTTTAACCTATAAAAAAAAGGACTTCCAGTCATTTCCCCCCAATATTTACCATTATTGTCCAACATATGTTGCAATGTTTTTGTCGTAATACAGTGTACCCTACCAAAGCGAAAATAAATAGCCTAAGCAAGTTGAAGTTGGGGGGAACGGGAGAGTGCCCGCTCCGTGCGTAAGATCCGGGCTGGGGGAAAGGATGAATGTTAATTTCAAAGATGGCGGCGGAGGGAGGAGGGAAGGAGATGAACGAAATTAAAACTCAGTTCACCACTCGGGAAGGTGTCTATAAACTCCTCACTCACTCCGAATACAGCCGTCCCAACAGGGTGCCTTTCAACTCTCAAGGCTCCAATCCCGTCAAAGTCTCCTTCGTGAACGTCAACGACCAGTCGGGCAACGGCGACAGGATCTGTTTCAATGTGGGCCGAGAGCTCTACTTCTACATCTACAAAGGCGTTAGAAAGGTAGCTAGCACGCTAATGCAGCTAATGTCAACGGAAAAGCATGATGCTACTTGTCAAATGACATGACTGTTGTCTGGAGTGTTGTTGAACTGCAGGCTTGTGTTTGTTATTAGTAAGTTTGGCAGGTGCTTGACTTTGAGATCAATTGATAGCCAGTTAGCTTGGAGCTAGGAGCTAACATCCTGGTAGCTAACGTAACTGGCTGGCTAGCGAGCCAGCCACTTCGAGGCCAGGGGCTAAATTCTGTCCACAGTCCGTCACTCTGTTAGTTTTGCTGGACGGTAACGTTAGTCAGGTTAGATAGCTAGGTTAAAGTAGAAAGCTTGATTTGATTCAAGTTCTCTTGGTTGAAGTAGCCACTGTAACGTTATAGTCTGCAATCTGACAGTGACAGCGCTAGTCGCGAAGAACACCTGTCGACGCCCTTTGATTGACAGGTGTCGAAATCACATTGTTGCCAACTCAATGTATGGACAGTCAGTTGGCTAGCTAGCTAGCTAGCTGCTGTTGTAATATAAGTCAGCCGTTTGCCTGTGGATGTGTATGGAGGAAATGTTAAGGATAGGTTGTGTGATATGACCTGGTCATACTGAGCTAGCTCGTTGTGCTTGCAGAGTTGCTAACGTTAGCCATGCTAGCTTTGACAGATGAGCCAGTCCGAAAGATTCACGTTGCGGCATATAAGCAAGTCATCTGTTACTAGAAGTTTCAAAGTTTCCATAAAAGCTCCATCACTACACAGTAGACTTGCTTATTGTACGTGGAAGTTTGGTCGCTGACTATGAACTCAGAATAACTCATGCAGATGATGTCTTTCAGTAAAACTGAAGGTGGAGCAGGAAGTGGTTGGCTTTTTTTGATTGCTCATTACGCTAGTTTTTGCAGCAGATTCATGGCAAATACATGTGTATGGCAAACACTAAGGCTGTCCTCTGTATTACAGACTGTACTTAACCAATCCAACAGTTCACGACAGCTTGTTGATTACTAGTATATACCCATAACCTCCTTTCTCTCCAGTGTTTAAAAGTAGACTACGCTACTGACATGGGCTTATTATTTATTCTTGGGCGATATGTCATTCACAATTGGTAGGTCAAAAGGCCAGCCGATATCAGATATGCTGTAGTGTTGGTATGATGCCTGTGTATTTGTAAAGCTTGACTAGGCTCTTGATTTCAACTACATGTATAATATTCTCTGGAACTGGCATTGAGTGTAAATACTGTAGCCTAATGTTAACATTGAACAGCAGTGAAGGAACCACTGAGTCATCATCTTCCACTCATTAAGTATTTTCCGTTCCACCGAGGGTGTAAACTGTAAATCATTTACAAATGGAACTGTTATTATGCTGGTTATCTATATGTCCTGGGTGTTTTGTATATTGCAGCACAATACTGTTGCCCTAACACTAAAAACAAGCTGTACATCATATGGTGGCAAGCCTGGACACTCTAGCCTTATTTTTTTTCTTCCCTTTTCCGCAGAGAAAGGGTATACCTCTATCCTAGAGCTCTTGTTTAATTTCACTCAGTTATAGTCTGCCATTTGATAGGCCGGTATAATGTGGCTCTGCAAGGGTCATACAGTATTCTTTTCATGTTATTTCCTGTACTCTTTGGTTGGAAGACATTTGATTTAAGAAGAATCTAACAAAATGTAGTGTTTTGTTTTCACATTGTAATCCGTGGAATTAATTAACATTTTTCTTTTCCTTTTCCTCTGAGTTCAGTATTTCATGTGTTTGAGATGAAGCACATTGACACATTTTAAACATTAAAAGGTCACTGCTCTCCTCTTTGCAAACTCACTGACTTGGTGTTCGTCCTCCCTCTCTGCAGGCTGCTGACCTGAGCAAGCCTATAGACAAGCGCATCTACAAGGGAACGCAGCCCACCTGTCATGACTTCAACCACCTCACGGCCACAGC
Source organism: Centroberyx gerrardi (assembly GCF_048128805.1). NCBI lineage: Eukaryota > Metazoa > Chordata > Actinopteri > Beryciformes > Berycidae > Centroberyx > Centroberyx gerrardi. The sequence continues at coordinate 11,108,331 of NC_136013.1, read as the reverse complement.
AGAGAGTGTGTCCCTGCTGGTGGGTTTCTCAGCGGGGCAGGTACAGCTCATTGACCCCATCAAGAAGGAGACCAGCAAACTCTTCAATGAGGAGGTAAGTCTCAGAGTGATGGGCTAGATTACTAGGGTTCTGTGTACAGTGTTTTCCACAAGCGCCAGCTGCTGCCCAGACAGCCAATTACTGACTCCTCTCCAGCTGGCTACTTGTTAATGGAAATTTTTGTTTTTAATATGGGCAATTTCCCCTAATCTGATTACTGCATTGATGCGAGGAGCCTTGTAATTGCGCATCAGACCGACATCTCTAGACTTTATTGAGCCAGTGTGGAAGAAAGGAACTGCTCTTGTTGCATCTCATCCAAATCGACAGAGCCTTGTATTGTGAAAACAAAAGTGAAACGCATGATTCTCTGCCCCAAACTGCTCGCTTGTGCTTGTAACAGTGTGATCTTGACAGTAACTTGACACTTCTTAGTTGTCAGATGTGCAAAATTGCTCAACACTCAGACGTAAGGTGAACATGAGTGCACTCACTGGTTTGATTCAATTCAACACATTCCACTGACAATTGGCAAGGGGTGGACCATTAATTAATATGTAACTCATGACAGGCCGTGGTATATTTAAATTTAAGTCGCATTTAAGGTGTTTTGCCTGCCTGACGCACAGATAGTCGGCAAATGTTTCTGTTACAGTTTAGTGGTAACATTAGCATAGGTTACATTTGTAACTCCAGGATAGAGTTTCATCCAAAAGAGTTAACATAATACATACATACATACATACATACATACATACATACATACATACATACATACATACATAATAATACAGTGGTTACACTTCATCTATTAGTTTTTTGTTTGTTTTCTTACAAAATCGTCCCGGTGTCATAATATACAAGTCATAACAATAACTAAAAGTACACTGAATGCATACATTTGTACATTTATAGTGGTGGTAGTTGTAAAGTACTGTTTCTACTAAAACCTACAGTATATATCAATGGTCAACACTATGGCTCATAATTAATCTGTAAGTAATCCATACAGTTTTTGAGCTAAACACATTAAAATTGCTCAACACTTATACTTTGAATGGAATCAAGGTGGCAGAATGGATGGCTACTTTGGTTGCTTGCGGGAAACACTGGTAGTGTCGAAATTCACAGTTCCTTCAGTTGAGAATGTTCTCTTGTGGAATTTCTTCAGTACTGTTTTTTTTTTGTATGTAGACCCATGTTTAATGTCATATTTTCCATCATGTAAATCTATATGTAAAAGTCGCATTCACAAATATAAATGTAGAATCTTGTTTTCTAACAATTAGAAATTAATAATTTGATCTGAATATTTTACCAGAGAAGCTTTTTCACTATTTGAAACACTTTAAGTTTTTGCTGATACCAGTTCAGAGAACTAAAACTTGCCTGTTGTCGAGCCCATCCATTTGTTTTAGACCGTTTGATTGGGGTCGCTGGACAAATATTATTGAGAAATAATCAATTTTACATGCATATCAGCATTGGTATCAGTGCATCCATGTTTTTTTTTATGAAGATGTTATTACACGTCAGCCATGTTTGTCAGGAATATTGTATTACTAGAAATTTTGTTGGCAGTTCCTGTTGCCAATCCCTAAAAAATAGTCCCAGTGTATGGTTTTTGGTAGGACAAAAATGTAGTTGGCCAGTAAAAGTAAATTTGTCTAAATGGTTCACATGTAAAAAAAAAAAAAAAAATTCCTGTATGATTCTTGATATCTTGACATCATTAGTTAAGTGAAATGACTAAAAATTTAAAATATTCAGAATATCTATCTCCTGACTATACAGCTTGACACTGTTTTTCCTCCCTCACTCTCCCTACCTCCCCCCTGTCTGCCCCTCACAATCCACCACCTTCCCTCTCTCCTCCCAGAGACTAATAGACAAGTCCAGAGTAACGTGTGTGAAATGGGTGCCAGGCTCTGAGAGCCTGTTCCTGGTCTCCCATGCCAGTGGGAGCATGTACCTGTACAACGTGGAGCACACGTGTGGCACCACGGCACCGCACTACCAGCTGCTCAAACAGGGAGAGAACTACTCTGTACACACTTGTAAGAGTAAGTCCACGCGGAACCCTCTTCTGAAATGGACAGTGGGCGAGGGGGCGCTGAATGAGTTTGCCTTCTCCCCTGATGGGAAGTTCCTAGCCTGTGTGAGCCAAGACGGCTTCTTACGGGTGTTCAACTTTGACGCGGTGGAGCTTCATGGCACCATGAAAAGCTACTTTGGCGGCTTGTTGTGTGTGTGCTGGAGCCCTGATGGAAAGTACATAGTTGCAGGTGGAGAGGACGATCTAGTGACTGTGTGGTCGTTCTTGGACTGCCGAGTCATCGCCCGAGGTCATGGGCACAAGTCGTGGGTGAGTGTGGTGGCGTTTGACCACTATACCACCAGCGTGGAGGAGAGCGACCCCATGGAGTTCAGTGGCAGCGACGAGGACTTTCAGGATCAGATGATCCACTTCGGACGAGACCGGGCCAACAGTACGCAGTCTCGACTCTCCAAGCGCAACTCCACGGACAGCCGGCCTGTTAGCGTTACGTACCGGTTCGGCTCAGTGGGGCAGGACACTCAGCTGTGCCTATGGGACCTCACTGAGGACATCCTCTTCCCCCACCTCCCGCTCTCACGGACACGGACACACACTAACGTGATGAATGCTACCAGCCCCCCTGCGGGCGCTACAATAATCACTAATACCCCTAGTAACGCTACTAACGGAAACAACAGTGGTGCCAATACCCCCGGCATGAACTCCCTCTCAACTACATTACCGCGCTCCAACAGCCTACCCCATTCAGCCGGCACCACTACAACAGCAAACAATACCAACAAGGCTGGCAGCGGTGGTGGCATTGGTGGAATTGGCAGTGGTATTATGGACAGTGCCATCGCTACAGGTGTGAGTAAGTTCGCCACGCTGTCACTCCACGACCGGAAGGAGCGCCACCACGAGAAGGACCACAAACGCAACCACAGCATGGGCCACATCAGCAGCAAGAGCAGCGACAAGCTCAACCTGCTGACCAAAACCAAAACAGACCCTGCTAAGACTCTGGGCACTCTGCTGTGCCCCCGCATGGAGGATGTGCCCCTCCTTGAGCCCCTCATCTGTAAAAAGATAGCACACGAGAGACTGACTGTACTCATATTTTTAGAGGACTGTTTAGTGACTGCTTGTCAGGAGGGATTTATTTGCACATGGGCGAGGCCAGGCAAAGTGGTAAGTTCTTTTTAATGTAGAAAATGTGGGGAATCCGAAGCGAACACGTTCTGTTTGTCACATCTTTAGGTGTCCCAAAATCAGTTGCTGGGTTGTAACTAAGCAACAAGATGTATTCTGAAACCTTACAATAAACTGTGGACATTTGGAGTAGCATTTTTAGCTTTTATAGTCGGACTGTCAGACTTCGCAGGCAGGCAAGTAACATCTCATACTTTCTTTTATATACATCTGCTTTCCAATGCAAAACCTATTAGGCCTAAGTTTCAAATATAACCAATGCTAAGAAGATATTACACAGTTTCTGATTATACAATACACTCTGATACGGAGGACTTCCTGTGTAGACCTATGAGGGGGAAAGAAGACTTTAATCCTCGTGAAGTGCATTCAGTGGCTCATCATAATCATCCCACAATGCATAGCAGCATAGCCAAGAAGTCATCTGCATACACCCATCTATTACACGTTCAGCTTTTATGCAAATGGCTTTGTATTTGCCAAACAGATCTTTGCAATTTCTGTGCCATACGCTTATAGCTTAATATGTGTAATGCAGCACTGTTTACTTCCCCATTGTCTGTGTTTCAGAGATTTTGCCTGAGCGAGGCACTAAATAGTCTCTGCATCTAGAACTTGCCTAGCGCTCTGAAGGCTAGTCGGTCCAGTGAGACCTTTACTAGCAAATGGTCCAGTCCTGAACATTAGAAGTGCCTTGATCAAGCAATCCTCTCAAAGACAGTCTTTAGCCTTACACTGTACACGCTCAGCATCCACTTTGACTGCTGTGCACAGGCTTTTCATTAAATGCGGGGGAGCGGGACGTGGAAACAAGAGGCTAGAGGCTAACTTTTAATGAGCTATTTGTTGCTTGATTCTGCTATGTGAACTTTCCCAATGCAAATCTCCTTGTTTTCCTTTTCCAGGGTTTATTGTCATCCCAAAACCAAGCCAGCTCTCCCAGTGGAACAGTAGTATAGCCACAATATTTCTGCTGCTAAAGAACCCTGCAACCCAGAGTCTGATGCTGCTCTTCACCCCGCAAGCATTGCAAGTTTTCCTTTTTCTTTTCTTTTACTCCCTCCCCCTCCCTGGTTATGTTAATTGCTTTTCTATTATTTTCGTTTATCACTCACTTGACCTAGAGGAGGAGTGGAGCAAGAAAGGGTGCGGTGCAATTTTGGACTGTTGCGCTAATGTATTGTTTCTCTGGAATTTTTAAAAAGTTTTAGAATTTGTGTCTTTCTTTCACACTCAGATCTCATCAGACTGTTTTTGTCCCCTCTGGAATTTAAGCTTGGCTTTGTTAGATGCAAACCAGTCAATTGAGGCTTGAGATTAAAGGGATAGTTCATTCAATTTTCATAACCTGTTAACCCTTTTTTTTTTTTTTTTTTTAACGTGGTGGTTTAGCCTAGTCTCGAGACTCAGGGTTACTGACAAAAATATGAATATTGGGTGAACTGTCCTTTTTATAACCAAGCGCGTGGGCATCTGAAGAATTTGCATCCATCCACATTCACACACCACTTTTGTCTTTCCTGAGTAGAATCTCCCCATCAACAACTTTGCACTGATTTTGTTAGTTATTTTGTTGTTTGTTTTTATAACTACTACAATGGAACAAAAAAAGAGGGTTGAGGTTTGCCTTGTTGCACTCCGCTAACATCCTCAGTCTTGAAACCTGAATCTATAAAGCTGGATGCTGCAATCATAGTCTTTTTAAAGAAAAAAAATTGTTTGCACTTAAATTAGTTTATTAGAAGAAAATGGCTTTACATTTTTGGGTGTGCTCCGAACTCACAGACGGCTAATACAGTAGGTGAAGAAAATGATGAAACTATTAAAACCTTTATCTATTGAGCATTTATTTTAATATTATTTCAGATTCAAATCTGCTCTGTATCATAATGTGTATATTGTAATTCAGTGATTTGATGGGGGCCTAAGCAAACGACCATTACTCCAGTGGAAGTTTTGTCATTGATAGTTATATTTCTAAAGCCTAAAGTATACATATTAATAATATTAAAATAATCTTGAATACGCAGGTTTCTGTTCTTTTTTCTTTTCGTTCAAGGTTCACCCACATGTACTGTATTTACATAATAGATGCCCCCTGGCGTGAAATTGCTTACTTACTTCTATGAAGCTCAGGAAGTCTTGCAGACAACGATTGAATCTCAAAAGACTCTCCTCAACTTGATACAGGCTCTTTGTGCCTCAGTCTCAAAAAGGATTTTGAGAAGAAAATTTGGAACTTCACTTATCTTCCAATTTGCTAGAATTCAAATAGAAACTTGAGATTCAACCAAGGAAAAGAGTTGACATCTTGTCTACCAACAGTGATGCTTTGTGACATGAAGCAACCCAAGTGTGGAGGACAACAACCACCAGGGCCTTTTCCATTTGACACTATTGAAGTTTTAATGTACTTTATTTTTTTGTGTGATTACCAATCATTGTTGATGCCATGAAGAGTTCAGTGACCCTACACTAACTGGGAGACAGATAGATGGTGAAGCAAATATATTTTTGATTAATGTGGATAACCTTTTACATTTCACACTTTATTCTTCATTAAAAAAAAAATCTCATCAGTTTGATTCTCACCAGTTTGTTCTCTTAACATTTTTGTGTTTGTGTAGATAATTACTCAAAATATAAAGAGTTTGGAGTATTTATTTTTACTGCAGGTTAATTAAGACATCATACAAATAAGACTTGACACATTTTTCACTCTGAATATCCCACACAATAAAGTGCAGCTTGAGTCACAGTCCATTTTAATGAGCGCACAAAGCTCTGAATGAAATGGTACTTTTGTAAGCCATGATGCTTCAAGTGAGGGTGTATGAAATCTCACAGTGGCCAAGCTATAGAATAGCATGTGTGATGAAACCTCACACTATCATCTAAACCTGTGGTTACAAAAGTGTTGGTTTTTTTTCAGGACTTTACAATATTTACATTTTGTCTTCCAAAGGCAATGTTGTGTCTCAGGAAATGGGATAATTCTGAAGCACTTAATGTGAATGTTTTTGCTGTTTATTTTTGTACCGGAGGACTATTGCCCTTGATATGACAGTTTGTCATGAGTTCATTCACAGATGAGAAAGAAATGCTCCGTCACAAGTCTGCACATCTAGCATTTCCCGGGGAATTGAGGACATTCTTAATCCAAGATTTATACCATTTAATTAATTTATGGGAAAGAGCTGTTCAGTTGTTAAACATGAACGTTCTCTTCTTATTGCTTAGCTTGTGTAATAGGCTCAGTTGGGAGTATATTGTAAACATGAAACACCTGACTGTCAGGCAAGATCGGGATTATATCTACAAAATCTCAATCCAATATTCGACAGAACCCAATATTATTTGCGGGGAGATCACATTGAATTTCATCTGTTGTTACAATGAGGGTTACATGTTTTGTCGTAGCAGTCATAACTGCTAAGATGACACGCTTTGCAGTCTTCATTGTCTTATTTCTCAAACATCATGTTTGCATTGCTATTCAGAATTCAGCAGCAGGCCTGTACAAACAATGTCTACATATATTTGTATTTACGTCAGTACAGGTTTGTCCTGTTCCATAGAAACAGCTCTTCAGTGGAAGGTTGGAGTGTTTTTTGGCTCAGTAGCCTCCACGTTTCCGATCCAGAGGTGGCATGTAGTAGGTCTTGAAAGCCGTACGGTGTGACTCATCCCTGGGCTGTGGGGAGAGGAAATGCAGCCTGAATGTCAAATCACACCTTATTAGAAAACACTACCATGGCACTTGGAACTGGTCATTTTTCAGAGCATTATGATTACAGCTGTTTATTTGGCTACCTATATTGAATTAACATTCCTTGTTTTTCCTTTACACAACACCATTGTAGGTAAATGTCTTCTCTGATGTCTGAAAAAGCCTCATGTATGTAGTGTGTTTACCTTGGTCAACCGCGAGTGGCACTTCTTGGATGTGATGGCTGGCAGTGTGCCTCGGTGGGTGATGGTAAGAGCAGGCATAGTGGAGACTGGGTAGGAGATCTGTGGTCCCGGTACAACCATGTTGAGCTTGGGTAGCTCTGCTGCGTAATGTGGGACGTTCCGCCTTATGAGGGGCTCCGCTACATGCTTGATGTTGTGCTGAAAGGTGAAGAAAGAGAGTGTTCGGTTGTAGCAGTAATGTAGTACGATACAATCTTTTGTGAGAAAATTTGGACTCATGAGCTTTGTCTGGGCATTTCACGCGAGTTAGTTTTGATTTTCTTTTGAAGTTGAGCATTAACTCTGTTCCTTCACCATGGGAAAGTTAAACATAGGGTTGAATTTGAGGTAAAGAGATTTGACTTACGCTCATTAAAGGTGTCTGCCTTGTATGTCTTCCCCTCACTTGTCTGCCATGTCTAGCTGGGCGCCAGATGTGGTCTAAGGAATTGGGTGTCCCACCACTCTCTCCTCCATCCACAGTCCCAATAGCTCTGAGAAGGGTCTCCGCTCTCTTCTCTGCCAGCCTGGGAAAAACAAGGACAAGAAAGAGAGATTTCCGTGATAAATGACAGGAATTAGGTTTAAACTGTTCTTTGTTTAGCTGTAAATCTGGCAAATAGGGTCACGCAAATCTCCAAAAAATTGTGTTTTCAGGAAATGAGAAAATAGGCTGTTTACATTTTCAACTTTTTCTACATGTGTGGACAATGTCAGCTTTACTGCCCCACCTGATTTCCCTGAAGTATGTGTGCTGCAGGGCTGTTTCTGCACTGATGCGTTCATCAGAGTCGTAGGCGAGCATCTGATAGAGCAGGGACAGAGCCGGGGCCGGGCAGTTCGGGATGAGCCGGGAGATACCGCTGCCCTTCTTAGGGGGGAAGTCGAAACGCATTGCTCTAGACCTGCCAGACACCGGGACACCACGACAAGTTGAATTTTTTTGTTTTGTATTTTTTCAGCACAGATGTTTGATTTGATCGGTATTAATGTGTGGTGCTTCTCTAACAAGGAGATCAAAGTGTTCAACATCACATTTGAGGCAGAAAGCTTACTGCTTGAACTTTTGAAGGAGACTTCTGTCTGGTGTTCCTAACACATCATGGATCTTGGCAACCTGGTCCAATTCGTTGGTTCCAGGGAATAAAGGATTCAAGCTGAAATGCACAGGCATACGATCATCTCTCTGCGACACCAAAGGTATTTAAATTTAAGGTTAATAAATAGACATTTTGGATATATTGTAGTTGTATAATGCCATGAAATTAAAAGTCCTGTCCTCTAATCCCACCCCAAACTGTAGGCTCATAGTGCTACAGCTCAAACACTGTGCCCTTCCCCAGCAGTGGTACCTAATGATCTCAAAGAAGACACAGCCAGCGCTCCAGATGTCCATCTTTAAGCTGTAGTATCCATCAGTGAGGAGGCACTCGGGGGCTCTGTACCAGCGTGTGGAGATGTATTCTGTGTGCGGAGGCTTCGAGTACACACTCCGACACGAGCCGAAGTCTCCAAGCTTCAGGACATCTTGCTGCAAATTGTAAAAAAAAAAAAAAAATGAAACACCACTGTGCTTAGTATGGCTCAAAAGCAGGATCACATTTGTTATTTTCCTATGAAGCAAATTTCTGTCTCACTTTGATGAGAATGTTTTCTGGCTTCACATCTCTATGAAAGATCCCACAGCTGTAGAAAAGAGGGAGGGACGGTGGGTGGGATACACAACCTCAATACACTTCATGCAGAATTCCATTTTGCCGTTTCATGTGAACTTTTCCATAACTACCTATGCATATGTTCAAGTGACTTGCAAAGCTGGTACATGTAGTGCTTGACAGTACTCTCAGGCAGTGGGGTTTCTCTTCCTGCAAAGAAGAAGGAACACCTTTAATAGCCAGTACCTTAGCACTTTATGGCAAGGCTACATCTGACTTTTTATTGCACTATTGTTATCCTATATCATTAAAGCCCAGTCCTTCCTTGTAATAATTTATATGATTGTATTTCATCATACTTGCACACTCACCCTGTATGAACTCATAGATGTTCATCTCCATCAGCTCACATATCAAGGACAGGGTTCCAGTCTCTTTGTCACTGAAACGTTGAGTTAGATGGGAATGACATGCCAAATACTGTATAAGCCCTTAATAGAGACTAGCTTAAAGTCTAACATGGACTTCACAATGGGATAAAGAGTGAACAACACTGCAGTACTTACAATATCAGTTCATGCAGCTGAATGATATTTGCATGTGGGCTGAGCCTCTTCATGGCCTGGACTTCTCGTAAGTTGTTGGCCTGTTCCAGACTTAATAAGAGGGAACAGATGATATTTGCAAACTGGTGCAATTTTACATGTCAGCTTATTACATTATGTACAGTGTATGGGCATATGTCACTTTGAATAATTAAACAGACAGATTAAAAGTGCATGATCAACTGTAAAAATCAGTGCATTGAGGACAACTCCTGTTTCAGGCACCGACATCCACCTCACCAGTACAAGGTCACAGGCAGAGAGTATGCTGACATCTAATAGGATAGTTAAGGCAAGGGGGTGTCAAGCTGCTGACTCAGGTTTCAAGGGTCCGTGGGTTCATTCATACACAAACAGGATGCAACAGTGGATGGGAAGACTCAAGACTGCTCCCTTGATCGCCTGCGCACAGTTTAACGAAAACTCATGGTTACTGCATAAAATACCTGTTAATTGTCTGCTTCATCGTTTTACACGCGTAGAACTTTCCATCTTTCAGGCTTTGAGTTTTCGCCACCTCAGAAAATGTACCTTCCCCGATTTTCTTGATTACTTTGTAGCCTGTACAACAAACAAACAAACTAACGTTAGTTCGATTACAGGGTAACACGGCGAACTGGAACGAATCTGCAATCTTTGACAAAAACAAACATCTTAACATTATTATTATCATTACAGCATGGTATAGAGAAATAAAAATTGGTGTGAAATAACTCGTTTGCGAGACATAATGAGCTATTTATAGCTGAATGAAGGGTTAAATCAGCTAACGTTAGATAGCAATCTGATGTGCGACCGCTCGTCTGACCTGTCATCATGCCTAGACGCCGAGCGGTTAGCTAGCTCACAACTTACAATCCATTCTTCCAAGCGGCCGCTGCATAGAGGTCGATTATCCATAACACGCCTGTTTGGACAACACATCACAGTGTTTTCAACGGCAAGGTTTCAAACTGATTTGGCCAGCATCGACTTGGCAAAAAGGCACTAAGCACGTCTTACGGGGGCTAGCCTAGCCCGCTAGCAAGCCCTGTTAGCTGACCGTTGCCTTGGTAACCGAGCACGCCTCGCCCTCAACTCTGACCTGAGGAGGAAACTAGAAACTCCGGCTGGATATCTGTCTCTCTCTCTCACCAGCCGGGCTGCATCACTGAAATATTCGCAAATGGAAGACACAATGCAGCCAAATATGCGCGACCATCCATGAAAAAAGCAATTCGTGCACAATTGTGTGTTGCAGGCCCCAAATTTTGACGTGATAACAAAACAGAGCTGCACATTTTCAAAGAAAAATAATTTGCCTCCTACCTTTTTTCCATAGGTGGGTGCTGACCGCCAGCTCGGATGTCTTTCGACTAGGCTGCGGATTATTTTTTTGCATGATGTCCATAACATTTCCTCTGTTGTTCCATTCGGTGTCAGGTGTTTTACATGCATTTCGAATGCACGCTCTGTTTTTAACACCAATAAGCCAGTTTGAGTAATGCATCATTATATGATACAAAACACATTGACTACTGAAGAGCCGACCACACGCTTAATTCTGTTGAATCAGTCCCCGGGCACAGCGGCTGCTTAACTGCATTCATAGCATCACCTGGCAGCATCGCATGCACACACATACACAACCATTGCACTTACATATCTGCGCAGGTTTGCGCGTGCGCGCGACATGCATGTGTGTGCATGCATGCACGTGCAATGCTTCGTGTGTGTACGAGTGCATTTGTGCACGTGCCATGTGTCATGCGCAGTACTGCTTTTTATTTTGCTCCATATCGGCTACCGTAAAACTGGTGTTCTTTACGCATGTGCAGTAGAACCCTGCGTGTTGGTTGTGTTCCTTGCTGATGTTGCACTAGCAATATTAACGTTATGAATTGCTTTCACTATCTAAATAAATATTCTGAATTGTAGCCGCCAGCTAAGTCACCATGAAAACGAGGTTCAACACAGTGGATATCAGGGCGGTCATTGCCGAGATCAATGCCAAGTAGGTGATGTGTTTTTGCCTGCAGACAGTTTGCTAGCCTCCTGTGCTAGCCATCAACTTGTGTACAGATGTTGATCACCCATTCATTTCTTTCACAGCTACATTGGCATGAGAGTAAACAACGTCTATGACATCGACAATAAGACTTATCTCATCCGCCTACAAAAGTAAGGACTGTTTGAACTCTGACCCAAGTTAACTGACATCTCTTTTCAAACCTTGTCAGGTACCAGCTAAGCGAAGCCTGTTGTCAAAGTTACACTAATAATGTTCTACAAGGCACAGACCCCTTTATGAAACCTATTAATATTACCTATTATTATAACCTGTGTATTCTAGTGTCTCACCAGTCAGTCAGTGTGTGTAAATGAGTGTTACACTGCTGTTTCAGGCCTGACACCAAGGCTATTCTCCTGGTTGAGTCTGGGATTCGAATTCACTCCACAGACTTCGAATGGCCCAAGAACATCATGCCTTCAGGCTTCGCCATGAAAGTAAGAACCTGTTGTTGTTGTTGTTGTCACTGCCAAACAGTGTGTTGGATGTTCATTTGATTATTGTTGGATCGGTTGTATTGAAGCTGAATGCCAAAAGCTAATTGTAATTCAAGTTTTTAAATCTGTAAATTAAAGCTTTGGAGTCGTGGATGTCTCTGTGATTGTGATTACTTTCTCCACAGTGTCGAAAACACCTGAAGTCAAGGCGGTTGACCCAGGTGAAGCAGCTTGGGGTCGACAGGATCGTTGATATCCAGTTTGGCTCAGATGAGGCTGCCTACCACTTGATCGTTGAACTTTATGACAGGGTGAGCATGTGTAAATCACACATTAACAGAGGCAATCTTAAAAGTCTGTCTATCCTGTGCTGTTCAGATCATATTGGGTATCATGTGTGTATTCACTGGTCTGTCCATATCCGTGTTCAGGGTAACGTCATTCTGGCAGACTATGAGTACACCATCCTGAATCTGCTGCGGTTCCGCACAGCTGAGGCAGAGGATGTTAAGATCGCCGTGAGGGAGCGGTATCCTGTGGAGAACGCCCGCCCCCCTGAACCCCTCATCAGTCTGGACAGGTAAACACACCTTTATATGTGCTGCTTGTTGGCTTTGTGAACCACATGGACACCCTTCCAAACCCAACAATAATATATAATGCATCCCTGCTGTACCACTGAAAACTTGTTTGAAATTTGCTTCATCTGCCTCTTGGATTGCCTTGAGTGTCCCTACTTAAAAATGTGACAGTGGTATTGAGAGTTGGATGGCGTAAAGAGGTGTAATTGTTCTTTATGATTGTTTTTTTTTTTCATGTAGACTCACTGAAGTCCTCTCCAAAGCACCGAATGGAGAGCAAGTGAAAAGGGTCCTGAACCCTCACCTTCGTAAGTAGCCAGGCAACCAGTTATGAAAAGGTTGAAACTGCATCACAGACTTGTTATGATTTCTTCTAAATTTTAAATGTCTTAAAGTTCTGTTAACATGCAACAGAGAACAGACTGACCATGTTTTGTCTCCTCTCCAAATTTCCCCAGCCTATGGAGCCACTCTGATAGAACACTGTTTGATGGAAGTGGGACTGTCTGGCTCCGTCAAAGTCGACAGCCAAGTAGATGCTGCCCAAGGTAGAGTAGCTCTCCAACACAACAGCTGGAGTTAAGGTTGTTGGCATATGGATTGTAGTGGTGATGGACCAGCGGAAGATGTGGTTTTAGTCTGAGATTTTGTTGGATGATGACTATTATATTGTTTTTCTGTAAATCCGTAACAGTCAAGGTATTCGATGTGTCTGTTTTTTAGTTGCACCTAAAATCCTGGAGGCTCTGCAGATGGCAGAAAACTATATGGAGAAAACTGAGAGCTTCAACGGAAAAGTAAGAGATCGATAATGGCCAGTTTTTATTTTCAGGGTTAATATTGAGGTAGTCTGTGATAGATTTTGTGACATTCACAATCTTTGTTTTATTCAAGGGTTACATCATTCAAAAGAGTGAGAAGAAACCAAGCTTAACTGCTGACAAACCCAGTGAAGAACTGCTCACGTAAGCCTTGTTTTGTCTAACACACGATTTGTTACATAAGCGTATACTCTACATAATACTGTTGTATAATTTTCAGTTGATCTATCTATGTACATCGATTTATAATGATGTTGTCTACTTACAGGTATGAGGAATTCCATCCATTCCTCTTTGCCCAGTATGCAAAGAGCCCCTATGTGGAGTTTGATTCATTTGACAAGGTGAATATTAGTTTTATCTTTGTATATCTTGTAAGGGTAAGAATGTTTTCCAAATCCAGCTTTTTGGTCTGCAAAATTCCAAACTATCACTACAACATTATGGGAAAGCTACTTACCTGTCAGAAAATCTGAAAAAGTCAAATTTCTGCAAGATTGTGATATTAAATTCAAGTGATCCTCTCCCTCAGGCGGTGGATGAGTTCTACTCTAAGATGGAGAGCCAGAGGATCGACATGAAGGCCCTGCAGCAGGAGAAACAGGCTCTGAAGAAGCTGGACAACGTCAAGAGGGACCATGAGCACAGGCTGGAGGCCTTGCACCAAGCACAGGTCGGCATCAGCAGCAGCTTTGAGCTTCCTTTGCCACAAACAGACGCTGCAATTGTTAACTCTATCTTCCCTCCATATATTCATCCCCCTGCCCTCTAAAGTGTTAACGTTGGTATTGATGACAAGAATCATTTCATGTCTGCAAACGTCAGCTGATTTTAGTTTGTTTTTCATGAAATCTAAATGCAAACTAAAGCAATCTTGTCTCCTGTTGTGTGTGTTGCAGGAGGTGGACAGGATAAAGGGTGAGCTGGTGGAGATGAACCTGCCTGTGGTGGAGCGAGCGCTGCAGGTGGTGTGCAGCGCTCTGGCCAACCAGGTGGACTGGACTGAGATAGGCCTCATCGTGAAGGAAGCCCAGGCTGCTGGAGACCCGGTGGCCTGCGCCATCAAGGAGCTGAAGCTGCAGACCAACCACATCACTATGCTCTTAAAGTGAGACCATCATTGATACAGAAACATAAGTACTGTGGACCATTCTGTGCCCTTATATCATTTGAGTTCCAGCTGGTATAATACTCAGCTCACACAGTATAATTTCCTCTCCAGGAATCCATATATTACTGAGGAGGACCAGGAAGAGGAGGATGTGGCTGAGGAGAAGGAGGTGCAGAAAGGGAAGAAGAACAAGAATAAAGACAAAGGACAGAAGAACAAGCTGCAAAAGAACAAGCCCATGTTGGTGGACGTGGATCTCAGCCTGTCAGCCTACGCCAATGCCAAAAAGTAGGTTTGGGTGTGAACATTTCATGTGGTTAGAGTCACAAGTTTTTTTGCACTCGAGGAACCAAATTCCTTCTGCCTTTTTAGATACTATGACCACAAACGGACTGCTGCAAAGAAGGAACAGAAAACTGTTGAAGCAGCACAGAAGGTGAGAAAGCTCTTTTTGCCTCTTCTCCACAGACAGGCTTAAGGTCGGTGTAGTGAGGGGAGCCAGTGCTTTTTCTCTTGCCCACACACAAACCCAGGATTTATTTGGGTTAATTTTTGGGGTTTCACAGTCTCCACACCTTGGGCTTCTAGTTACTTTTTACCTCTCAGACTCTTTTTTTAGCTAAAGGAGGTTTGGGGATTGCTTTAGGGAATGAGTGAAATTTATTAATGATGATAACCTGTTAGGCTACACATAAACCTTCTAAACACATAGCACTGTCTTTGCCTTTGCTGTTGACATTGTGTTTTAGTGTGGTGGGGTTAAAAGGCTGGGCATATGATGACAACTTCTTATATAATCAGAGGAGAACAGTGTCTGGTGAAGTTGATACAAACCAAGGCTTGCACTAGAGATTCAAAGGACCATGCTGTGGACAAGTCGCCTGACCTTTTTTTTCCGTTTTCATGTCTTCGAAGGCCTTTAAATCTGCAGAGAAGAAAACAAAGAAAACACTAAAAGATGTGCAGACAGTGACCACCATTCAGAAGGCCAGGAAGGTCTACTGGTAAGACACACAGCAGCAGCTCATAAGATCAGACCTTTACCATGGGGAACTAGATATACTGATTCAGGCTTTGCTTCAATATACATACCTTTGACAAACAGTGAGATCTTCTGCACCTTTTTATTCTGTCGCCCATCTTGTCCTCTTTGTCAGGTTTGAGAAGTTCTTATGGTTCATCAGCTCAGAGAATTACCTCGTCATCGCAGGAAGGGACCAGCAACAGAATGAGATGATTGTCAAACGCTACCTCAGGGCCGGTAACACATAAACTCTTCTACACACACGCACACACACACACACACAGGCCTGTATAAAGATTCCTACAGACGATGGTTTAGAGTTGGTTTATCCCCTCATGTGTAACTTTACTTTTGTCAGGTGATATCTATGTTCACGCTGACCTCCATGGAGCGACTAGCTGTGTCATCAAAAACCCCTCAGGTAAACCTGCTCACCTGGCTTCACTACTCTCTATCTCTCCTGTTCTCTCTACTTGTGGCTTAACATTGTTCCTTTATGATGACATTTTGTTTAATTCACTCATGCTACGTATCTTTCCTCTCTTCTCCTCCTCCTCATCTCCCTGCTCTAGGTGATCCCATCCCTCCCCGCACCCTGACAGAGGCTGGCACTATGTCTGTGTGCTACAGCGCTGCCTGGGATGCCAAGATCATCACCAGTGCGTGGTGGGTCCACCATCACCAGGTCGGTCATGAATACCAGGCCGCTGCACTGACTTGCTTGATTCTTTTTGTATCCCTCCTGCACTGATTATTAATTCTTTACTTTCTATTTTTTACATTTCTTTGGGGTTGGATGGATCAGTCTCCATTTGTTCTTTCATGTGTCCGTCCGTCACACTTGATTGCTCAGACACCACCTATCGGATTTTGACAAAACTTGGGGAAATGATGCATCTCACCACTGTGTTACGTCATTTTGAAAATTAAACTGATTGGCCAAGGGGTGCGCTACAATTACAGGTCAAAACAAGGTGGTATATCTGTTACTGAATGGCCGAGAGGCTGACTGGATCATTCGTGGGGGACGACATGTTTGCTGTTGCCTTGTTATCATTGTATTTTATAACAGTGTGTGGTCTTTAATCTCCTCTGTGTTTATCACTGGGCAAATGGAGTTGAAGATAAAAACTTAACTAGCCGGTTCAAAGTGTCTGTGTTATCAGAGGGAAACAAAAAGAGCTGAAGATAAGCAGAAAGAAAATAGACAAACTGATCAGCAGAAGTATTATTATTATAATTATTATTATTATTATTTATTCTGATGTTCTCTCTTGGGACAGGTGTCCAAGACGGCTCCCACTGGAGAGTACCTGACCACCGGAAGTTTCATGATCAGAGGTATGAAACACTTGCGTCCAAGGTATATGCATTGTATAAGACACCAGACCCAAAGAGAATAAGTGTGATTTGTAACTGAGCTATGAGGATGTGGATGTGCAACAGCAGAACACTGAACATTTGATATGTTTCTCGTCAGGAAAGAAAAACTTTCTGCCACCCTCTTACTTGATGATGGGATTCAGCTTCCTCTTCAAGGTAAACACTATCATGTTGGTTTAACTACATTTTTTACTCTTTGTAGTCTCACCAATAATACAACCTTAAACAATAATGTGTGTGTGTACATATTTGCTTCTTTGCCTCCATGTAGGTTGATGAGCAGAGTGTGTTTAGGCACCGAGGGGAGAGGAAGGTGAAAACCATAGAAGAAGACATGGAGGAGGTGACATCCAGCACCGCTGAGCTGCTGGAGGAGGGAGAGGAGCTGATAGGTAGGGGACACAAAATCAACCGCAGTTATTATGTTTGTAACTGTTATATTCAGGTGTGCACCGGAAAATGAAAGGAATTCACGGAACACACCTGTAACTATTTCCGTGGCCTTCGCAGGTGATGACAGCAGTAACGAAGGAGAGGGCGAGGACAAAGGAGGAGCAGACGGAGAGAACGGAGAGACGGAAGACGAGACGGGAAAGATAAAAAAGGAAAATGAGGCGGAGCGGGAAGAACTGGCCGCTGTCCCCGAGGAGTCCACAGCGGACGCAGAGAGGATGCCGTCGGAGCAGAGCAACATGGAGGAGGAGGAGGAAGGAGAGGAGGAGGAGGAGGAGGAAGAGAGCGAGGTGAAGAGTGACGGAGAGAGTGGAGAGGTCAGCTTTCCAGATACCACCATCTCCCTCTCCCACTTGCAGTCCAGCAGGTAACGTTTTCACCTGTCAGCATTTAATCTGTTTTTACAAGTAGAATATCCTGCTGCTGCATACTTTATCAAACACATCAGGACTGGAAAGGTCTTTCTCTACTTTTCTCCCATTATCTTTGGATTTCTACAAACCTAATAGCTCTATCATTCAATATGACAATACCCAGTACTGACTTAAATTACCTCTCCCTTTTTCCAGGACTACTCAAAACGCCGGCTTCAAAAAGGAAGTGACCACACAGGTAATCAGTTACTGTCTTAGGCAAACGTTACCTAATGAAGGATATGAATCGTGCCAATTAGAAATGTATGGTTCTCTATAATAATGCTAATATTAACTCACCTTTTGTCTTCAGGCTGATGTAGATACACAGGGGAGGAAACACATGACTGCCAAGCAGAGAAGGTGAGCTAATGGAACAGAAATATAACACCCCAGCATGGCTTACAGTGATGGATGAATACCATGTTGCACTTCCCGCTTAGCTCCTCCAGTACGGCCCACTAATGAGGCTTTCTGCAGCAGGTAGTCTCAAAACGGCTGGCTGGTTGAAATAAGTAGTGGAAATCCCTCCATTTATCAAGAGGTTGAAGAGGACTTTGTATTAGCGCTGAAACAATTAGTCGATAATCAATTGACAGAAAATTAATCGATTATGATTTCAGTAATCGTTTTACTCATTTATCAAGTAAAAACACATGCATACATTTGCTGGTTACAGCTTCACAAATGCTAAGATTTGCTTGCTTTTCTCCATTTCATATCATTAAATGGCTGCTGGTCAGTCATTTTATAGGCTATATGAATAATGGATGAATCCAAAAAATAATCGATAATGAAAATAATCATTAGTTGCAGCCTACTTTGTATCATATAGCCTTTATAATACTTCCCATGTGCGATCTGCCCAAGTGCACAGTATGGCCAATGATCCATTTAATCCTTGGGTGTTCCTCTTTGCCACCAGAGAAGAGAAGAAGAAGAAGCAGAAACAGGAAGGTTGTGAGATAGAGGAGAAGACCGAGAATTCATCTGGTGACTCTGCAGCCAATCAGGGAGCCAAGAGTGGAGGAGGAGGAGGAGCCTCCCAGCAGCCTCTGAAGAGAGGCCAAAAGGTGAGAGAGGACTTTAAAGCACAAAGGATTTCATGGATAAAACTTGGAAACATTAAAGCGTATGTGATGAGATATTTCCATGTGTTGTTCATGTGTGTGTTTCTCCTCTGGTGTCACTACAGAACAAGCTGAAGAAGATCAAGGAGAAGTACAAAGACCAGGATGAAGAGGACAGGGAGCTGATGATGAAGCTGCTGGGGGTGAGGAAGATAAAAACCACAATAAAACCCTCAGCACACAGTCCTGCTGTCATTGTAGTCCACATTTTGGACAGTTATTGCTTTAACAGAGTATGAATATGACATTGAATTATGTTGGTGTGATCTTGGATGCAAACGTCTGTTACTACAATGCCATTGCCATGACAACAGCTGCCGAGAATCTCAAACGTTGTTGCATATCATGTCTAAGCATCTGTCATGTGCACAATCCTTCATCCTGACACAATAAACAATTCAGAACCACTTGTCTCCCCTAGTCGGCCGGTTCCACTAAGGAGGAGAAGGACAAGGGGAAGAAAGGGAAGAAGGGGAAGGGGAAAGAGGAACCAGCCAGGAAAGCCCCTCAGAAACCGCCTCAGAAACCCCATAGTGTGGAGACTGCTGCGAAGAAACCAGAAAAGACAGGAGAAGGGGAGGGTGAGGAGGGACAGCCTGGAGTGGAGGGGGGTCCAGCTGAACAGGAGGACAAGGTAGGAGATGACACACTTCCTGCTGGGAACCAAACAGATCCACTACCAGTGTCTGAAATTAACTATTTGGCTCACTTGCCAAGGGCTACTGAACTAAAAAAAAATGTACCTGCCAAGAGTAAGCTTTACCAGCCAAAATAATGTATAGATTTATACACTGTCCAAAGAAATGTGTTACCCTGCCCATTTTCAGTGCCATTTGGTGTACAGAATTAAGTACTATGTGTTAATTTAAAACTTGCTCACTCACTTAGACAATCGATGAAGTTTATATTTCATTGTGAAGTGCAACAGAATTCATATTACATATAATTTTGAAGCGTTGTTTTGCTTTGATTTGATTGGCTCATTGTCAGAGTGTACAGTGGCCTGCAGGGACAAACTTTGAGACAGGCAAAAAAAACATAGACTGTATGTAACCAAGGCATTCAACTGTTCTAGTCTCAAAAAGTTACCGGACAGTGTGGCAGGTGACCCTTATTGATTTTATCCTCCAAATACAACTTTTGCATTTTTGTAATTGGTCTTTGCTTTAAAAGTATCAAATAAAACATATATTTGCCTTGTCTTTCAGGAAGATGATGTGGACCAGGACAACCCTGGAGCAGAGGTGAGGTCCTTTTATCTCAGTAACTTTATTTACACATTTCACGGTGATAAATACAGGAGCTGTAATAGACAGAAATCATGTTATACTCCTTGTTGAGGTCCTTGTCCTCAATTCAAGGGATGTGTTTGGGAGGTAAATGCATGTTAATGTTAAATCATGCAGTCGCCCCACTAGTACTGTCACTAGTGTGTTAGTGTAAGTTTGTTTGTGCTTGTCGTCTCTCCAGGAAGCAGAGAACCTGCTCACCTCTCTGACAGGTCAGCCTCATCCTGAAGATGTGCTGCTGTTCGCTGTGCCGGTCTGTGCTCCCTACACCGCCCTGTCCAACTACAAGTATGTGCAATACCATTTCTCACTTTTTACCTATTTCTGTGCAAAAGAGAGAAAAATAGAGCTGTAGAAAATGAAGGCTAATCAGTCGTTTTTCTTTTTACTTAGACACAAGGTGAAATTGACACCGGGAACTCAAAAGAAAGGAAAAGGTATTTTAATATTCCGACTTTTTTTGCTTCAAATGCTTTTTCCATTGTGACAAAGATCACCATTAGAATGGACAATAATGTAAATGTATTTGTGGTTGTGTCTCTTCTAGCTGCTCGCACTGCAGTTTTCAGCTTCATGAAAGCCAAAGAGGCCTCAGTCAGAGAAAAAGACTTGTTCCGCAGTGTCAAGGTAAAGAGATTTATTGCATAGGAATGAAAATCTATTTTAAAAAGTCTGTTGTGTAAAGTGTTTAGAATTTAAATGATACAGTGATAAGTTTAGTTTGTCTTGGTTAGTGTTACCAGGCAAGCCGTCACACATCCTCTTGTGTGTTACAGGATACTGACCTATCCAGAAACATGCCGGGCAAAGTTAAAGTGTCCGCTCCGAACCTGCTGGCTGCCAAGAAGAAATAAGAGACGGGGGCGTATACGGGCCTGGCAAGGAGTGTGGGATTTATTCATGGATACAGAACCGCAGACTGTCATACTGTGCCGACTTTCTACATCATATTTACAAACATGATGAGGATTAAATGTTGAGATCTGATTAGTAGTACAGCACCACTATTTGGATTGTTTGGATGCAAGTGGTTTTATCTTTTAGATGGATTGTGTCTGTTATTGACCTTCAGCAGATTATTTTTTTTCAAATGAAAGACATGTAAATTAATAACGATGAATAACACAATTTAATCCAGCATATGTTTATTCTTTCTTGAGTCCAAATTAACATTTTAAAACACATTTTGTGCATTGTATTCTACAATAAAAACACCAAGGGCAGATTGTGCAAACCAGACAAATAAGAAAAAATTCCTACTGATGAGGCATTTCAGTGCAATGTGGCTCAACAACAATATAGCTTTAGTAATCTTTCAGTTACTGATTAAATAGGATTTAAACGCTACAGGAGTCACTTACGAAAATTATAATTTTAAAGGCTTTAAAGCCTTCTTCAGTAAGTCATAATTAAACACTTTCAAAACACAGGAACCACACAATTCCACGCAATATATAAATTACAATATATACATATGAGAACTAAAAATAAAATTGCCACGGCTCCAGAGTAGATAGTCTTTAAAGCACTAGTTTTAGATCTGTGTGAACTGTAGCACACTACGGCAATCAAGATCCTGCCAAACATTAGTAGAACAACTAGAGTTATATGTATCATTAAAGCAATAGTACAGATTTTTAAGGAACCAGTTTGACTTCCAGTTTCAGCCTTGCACCACTGTATTTGGTGTTGACACATGGGAAACAGAAGTTTAAAATGACAAGTGAACATCAATGGGGCTGGAAACTTTCATTAAAACAACATTCAGCACTTTCAAAACAGGAGGCATCTAACAGTTTTACAACGATAACATGGAACTGATTTTCTGTTTTACACAAACATTTTTAGTCTCACTCGATTTCACTAGCAATGTTCACTTTGGTTTCCAATATTTCAACAACCATCTCACTGATGCAGGTGTTGTTTGGGTGGATTTTAAAGGACCAGAACTCTCCCTTTGACCCTACAGGCTGGTTGTGTAATCTCTTTACAGAAAAGGGGGTTGGCTAAACGCACACTGTGTAATGCTAAGACGAGGTTGAGCATCGCTGCACCAATCTACTGAACATTCAACTGGCTTCATAGGTGCTTGACTGATTGATTGATATAAACGACTTTGAGGATCACCTGCGAACCTTGGTGGGACAGTCAGAATTCACTTTCCACAGAGCCATGGCAGTTCACTATTGCTAAAACATTTTAAACCAAATATTTTGTGGCACTCTAAAAAGGACTACCTGCTCTTAGAGTACCAACCAGTACTTTTTCCTCTCATTTTCTCCATCTCTTACATACATACATACATACATACATACATATCATCCCCTGGACTGGACTGATGGCTTCCTCCTAGACTAGGAGCCCAGTGTGTTGACGCGTGCCATTCTCTGCTGGAGGCTGTGCAGGAGGTGTTTGGGCAAGTAGTCCCAGGAACTAGCCAGGCGCTCCCTATGCTGCAGAGCGGCCTCCATACAAAACCTGGAGAGACACAGACAGGATCGAGACGCAGAACATTCAGCGTCAGGAGGAGAATATCAAATACAAGTCCACTTTGTTAAGCATTGAGTTGCCTTCTGCTCATACTCACCGAACTAGTGATTTGGGCTGAACATTGAAAACCAACAACTCATTGCTGTGGGCCTGTTGGGGGGGAACAAAGAGAGACTGTCAATATCAAGAGAATCTCAATATGTTCTCTACAGAGAGCCGGTTTGATTTTTGTGTGTGTGATATGAAGTTATGATGTGCGACTCACTGCTCTGTGATGAGACAACAAGTTGTTGGCACACCCTCCAAACACAAATACCTCTCCGTCTGGACCAGAGCACGCTGTGTGCCACAGTCTGAAACACACAAGCACAACGTCAGGAGATGTCTCCATGCATGTTTCTATTAGTAGTCACAAGCACATAACCACATAATACTGTCATACATTATTGAACCCAGTAGGGAGATTTTGTTTTTGCTTGTCCCCCCTACTCAGGGAGGTCAGAGGTCAGCGCCCCCTGGAGCTGGTAGGCATTCAGTGTCTTGCACAAGAACACTACAGCAGGGCGAAATTATGCTTGCTGAAACACAGTTCTCTGGTTGAAGAACAGTCTACCTACTTAATATGCCACTGCACACACACACACACACACACACACACACACACACACACACACACACACACTATGAGCTGAGATAATTACCTGGGGCTCTCTGTGTGACCATGTTTGAACGTTTTCCACTCATTTTTACTCACGCAGTACAGCCAAGCATCGCCTGTAAGACACAGATGAGTAAAATAACTGGGAACTAACAGGCAGTAAGAACTTGGGTTAGAGATTGCATGGGACCAGGGATCATTTTGGATCATTTGCTACTCCAGGACAAGTCTCACACTCACTCAGTGTCTCTCTGTCTGTGGTGAAACCTCCAAAGAGGAAGATGTGGTCTGGTGACACAGGAGTGAAGGAGTGCCAAGATCGGCCCACGGGACCCTGCTGGGGGACGCTCCTGCAGGACGGCGGGGGAGGAAAAAGAGGAAGATTTGACAGGAGAAACCGGAAAGTGAACGAACTGTAACCCAGAAAAGTCATTGTGAGGCCAGACTGATATAGGCTGACATCTGTGCAACACCTACATTTCATGCCACTCCCATGTGTCCATGTCAATGTAGTACAGGTCATTTAGTCTGTAGTTCTGTGGAGAGAATGAGAGGTGGTGAGACTGACTGATAAAATTTCACTCATCATACATATTTGGCATAATATGCAAAGCTGTAGTAAACTGAATGTTTGCATTTTTTTAATAGTTTGGCTACATTAGCAATACCATGCTTACATGACAGAAATTCTCAAGAAATAGGCTAAATGGGCCCAAATGTTAAATTGTTGCTTTTTTTCTTACCTTGTATCGTCCTCCAAACACATAGCCTCTGTTGCCCACTGTGGCACAGGCATGTGCCGCTCTGGGAGACGGGGTGTTCCCCTACATCAGGTCAGACAGAAAGATTCAAGGGTATTTCTCAGCGGTAAAAACTGGATTACGGCACATAACAGGTACAATGTATTAAAAAAAAAGGGGGTTTATTATGAAATATGAGGCTACTGTTTGCTATTGGGAAGCGCCCGAGGTTCAGAGAAGTTGGCTCTCAATGTGCGCACACTTGTGTGCGTGTGTGTTGACGTTGGCTGTGTGTGTGCACATGTTCACCTTGGTGATGGGTTGGCTCCATGTAGAGGTCTCCAGGTCCAGGATATGGATGTGATTGTTCCAACCTCGCCCAGGACTGTCCCACTGCAACAACCGCAGGGAGAAATTTACATTTCAAGTCATAATAATGCGACAACCCAAAATCCAATTACTATAATGTTATAAAAGAAGTGTCTTTATAGGAGGTGGGCACTCAAGCTTCTTTGAATAACTTGCTATAAATAGCATGAAAATCATATTTTTCTCCTTTTTAGTTTGAATCAAATGGAATTCAAAAATATACACAGAGTAAATGATGTGACACTTGAATTCAGTGTTTCCGTTTACCATATGAAGGGAATTATTGTTTACAAACCACAAATGATGACGATTCATCGTATTCAAACGTCCCTCGATGAGGTCCTTGTGCAGCGTAGCCATAGCCCCCAAAGAATATTAGTCTGTGGGCAGAATATGATGAGACATAACTTGTTTACAATATCTCTCCCGTGAAAACAATCAGTGATTCCTCTGTGTACTCTGCTGTTACTCTTAAGCATTTCTCACTGTAAACCGATTAAAAATAACTGAAATAAAAAATATGTTAATCATGCTTATTACACAGCTTTGTTGAATACTTAATTCTGATTGGCTAATGAACACATTCTTCTGAGTCTGTTATTGCTGAATAACAGGCTGCTGTTTCACATCTAATCGTATCACTCCGCAGTCAAGAAGTCTAGTCCATTATGTTGATTTCTGTTGGCGGAAGCTGGTAAATTACTTTAACTTCTAATAAACAAATTTTAAATCAATATTTCATGTCTTTGTATTTCAAGTCTGGTAAGTAGTCTTGTATCAAGTGGGACTGTAATGTCGCTTCTGCTTCACATTATTCTTGAGTCGCCCTGTGGGGGGCTTATTTTGCAATAATGATCGGCTTGCTGTACTTTATCCCTTACTCGCATGCTACCACTTTCCCAAGCATAGTGGGTGAATACCTGGGATTTGAAACTTATTCATACTTCTTTTACATCTTCTTTAACAGATTAACATTTGGTGAAAAGCAAAAGAGAGAGAGAAACTTTGCATTCATCCCTCACCTGTTCTTCTGAACCCAGCAGCCTAGTTTGTCCTTGCAGGACGGAGGGAGTCCTTTCAGATCCCTCATTTCCTCCCAGACCAGGCTGGGAGCTCTCAGGGGGAGCCGGTAGATCTGGAAACAGCACAGAATACAGTTGTTTACAAGCTGAGACGGTAGAAGATCAGCACAAATAACAGTACTCTTGCATTCGGACTGGGTTGACATCATCTGACTCAGCAAATATTTTGATATTGATCCTGAAAAGGTTTCTAAAGTCTTGACAAAAGATCTTGTGTATGTGTAAATCAGATTGAAAGTTGTGAGATTTGTTCCACCAGACAACTGAATTTAAAATTTTGGTTTCTGAATTTGTATGGAATTATTGATTATAGAAATCAAACTCATGATGCACTTACCAAATTTTATCCTATTAAAATTATATTGAATTGAAAAGTCCTAGATATTTTGTTTTCTTTAAGATATTGATACTGGACTCTTGATTTGTTCTGACTTGACTTGGTGTTCTACATTTAGACTCGAGAATGTGCCTCAAGACTTGAAACTGGCTTGGGGACTTAAGCAAAGTTGACTCGGTCACACCTCTGTACTGTGCACATGTTTTTAAATTAGGATTTCAAAATGACAAGAGGATGTTGCGGAATTTGCTTGGCCCAAACACAAACTTTACCCTGTTTGTGTTTCCCCTGGCGTGATGCCCTCCAAACAGATACAGGACTCCATCGACACAAACCCCACAGCTGCCCGACATGGAGGTGTGCAGGTTACCTCCCGTTATGTGCTTTGTCCTGTAAATACATGGGAATTTTTATTAATTACCCTACTTTCCTTTCATGATCTGCGTCTGTGACATGATAATTTTAGTGTTGATGATGGTTGCTAACCGTTATGTTATCAATACGCAATATAAATGGTTATTACCATACTCCCGACTCCATGTTATAAGCCCAGATCTCAACTCTCGGCAGGTACAAGTCAAAGAATCCGTGGTTTTGAGCGTTCTTGTTGCAGGAAAAAACATAAAAGAATCATTTAGATAAACATGTACTCTGTGGGCAGAATACATAAATATAAGGGAAACACTTGTTAGGCTATTCATGTAATAAGATCCTTACCTTGTACCCACCCCACACATACATGAAGTTCCCATCAACCACTGCAACATGACCACTGCGTTCAGCCGGGGCGTCCAACTCAAACGACTCGGACGCTTCGGTATCCAGCGGCTGTTCGTCCTCCACCTCCTCCTCTTCCTCTTCTTCCTCCTCATCGTCATCGTCATCTTCGGCTATCCAGTCAAATTCTCTATCCTCTTCATCTCTGTCTGAGTCATCGTCATCCTCCCCAGCCGGCGCAAGGTCTCCAACATCTTGCTCCATCTCTGCCATGGTGTCCTGCTGGGGCGGGAGAGAGAGAGAGAGGAGTCAGTCTCTGGTTCAAAGACAAATCACCCACTTATATAGGAACTCTTATTGTCTGTAAATGATGATGTCACCCAGATAGGAGACAATGGGACATAGCCACATGTGCATGCTAGCCAAGGGTCACTGACTTGGCATACTCTGTCTACCAGGGTTGGGGTCAATTCATGAAGGAACTCATCAATTCAAATTCAACTGAGGAATTGGAACCAAAATTTGAAAAAACCTACAGGAAACAGAATTGGAATTTCAGGAAGTTTAATTTAATGCAATGAAATTCCATTTTTTTTTCTTTCTTACCACATATCTGAGATTACACATAGTAATCTAATATTATCAATACTGAATATCATAAAATGTTAAATGTATAACATGTAATCGTAATACATACATTATGACTGAATGTATTTGATTTGTTTTGACTGTCTTTTATTTGATTCATAATGTTTGATTTATATGTTTAGCAAGTCAAGACAACCTCTCTTACAAGTGGAATTTCATGGAATTTTATGGGATCATATTCTGTTGCCCGTCATTCGAATTAAATTCCAATTCTGTTTCCTTAGAGCTAGATGCAATTCCAATTCCAGCTCCAGGGACTGAACTGGAATTCACCATGCATTCTCAATTCAATTCATGGATGATCCAAACCCTGCTGTCTACAGGACTCTAGCTAGACGAGAGCCTTCATCTTTTTAGTCCACGTCACGGCTTTGTTACCAAGATTATAAGCGTTATCCAAGGTAGAAAACACAACTTAGCTTGCAACTTGTGCAGCTACTGACCTGCTTAGGTAACGTCAAACTGACTAGTTCGGTTCCCTAGTAGCAGCTGATAGCTTAGTTTCTGTAATCAAGCGGAGAGAGACAAATGAAGCCCCATTATCACTAACATCTTTGATCAAACCACATAGTTGCTGCTCAGTAGGTCAGCGAGCACTGAACAGCTGTTCATCAGAGAATACACCAGAGACAGGACGGTTTTAAACTTTAAAATGCATTACTCTCTAACGCTACGTCAGGCAAATGAAGTACAACATTACACATATCGTCTCAGCGTCGTATTAAAAGCATATCCAGCTCTAGTAGAAAGTATTCGCACCTGTCTTGGCCTACCTTGTCAGATGTTTGTTTTCGTGCAAATTTCAAAAGCAGCACGCCATTTATGTGAGGTCGCTACAGGCATTCTGGGGGCCCGACAGGAAGATGACGTCTTCTTACGGCCGCCATTTTTAGAAGGTCAATAGAAATCTGCAAGGGGGGTCACGCACGTTCCAGAAAGCCTGTCTCGGTCCCGGATAACTCCAAAACAACTCTTGTAACACAATAATGAAAAAGTATGAATAGTTACTTTGTGTTTATCATATTATAATTTGGGTTTGGTAGGTGAATTCCAATCAATTCAATTACAGATTTTGTGTGCGACAGTAAACATAGCATAACGTAACTGATAGGTTTTGGATAGGAATTTGATTAAGACGGAATCCCTAGTCATAAATCATCTTAACTATTCCCAATCCTAACCCTAAAATACCCGTTTTGCTTCCATATAAATTACTATAAGTCCTGACAGGCAAACCTATAGGTAGCATGAAGGAGGTTTTATAGTAGCCTAAGAAATGTCTCCCAACATTACACTTGTCCTCCAGACAGGTTACACAATGCAGCTGCTTCCAAGCACACATACTCAAACTAGGATTTTACTATGAATATCATGCTCGTGCTAAATAAAGATGTCAGGCAGTTCAGTAAAAATAACACATTCATTTAACGAATAAGAACCTTTATTTTTCATGATAGAAAAGGTACATACAAAATAAAACAACACAATGGGTTCATTACCAGTTCATTTTAAACATATTTTACAACGGCATTGTACAAAACAATAAGTATGAAAACAAGATCCACTTGTAAATCTTGTAAATTTTCTTTAGAGTCCTTGAAGTTTGCTGTGAACACAGAAGAACATGACACAGATTAGAAAGAACACTGTTGAGTTGACGAATAAGTTATAACCAAACAATAGGCTATATGTCTTTTTTTTTTTTTTTTTTTACACCTGTGGTTCTAATAATTACAAAGATTTTTTTTTAAGTTTTAAATTATTTATACTACATAACCTGGAAAGAAAAGTGAAACTTTAAGGCGAATCCACCCCACCTGTCCTCAACAGTCCTGTTGGATGGGTAGTACACCTTGAATGTGAAGCCACTTTTTGGAAATGAGCCCTGCGATAATAAATCAATGACAAAACATATTAGCAACAGGCACTTTGTCAATAAATACCAGCTGAGTACACACTGAGACCATGACAGCACTTTCAAAGGCATAAAGAAAATAACTACCAGCTGGAAAAACACTTTTCTTTCAGTTTCTGTCCGAAGATAATTCACTAAAAATGATATAGGTGGGTTCGTACCGGGTTAATGCAGAGGCAGTCTGTGTTGGAGATGCTGAAGGGATCGTATTTGTCCGCGAAGATGATGACATCAGGGACGGGGTAGACGCGCAGGGCGTAGTCGTACGCCCAGAATACGGGACTGACGTACAGAGGCAGCGGAGTCAAGTGGCCCTGGGACAGGATGGTCTTCACAAACTGGGGACAGACAGGAGGAAAGTGACTGTAAGATCAAAGGTGTCCTGAAGCCTTCGGAGAATGTCAGCAATATTTCAAGCTATGTTTTCTCAGAACATTAAACCAGATCAGCAGGTACAGTTTTCAGTTGAGGTCATGATGACTTTACCAACAGGTTTGGCGTAACAAGCCATCACTACAAGAAATATTACTTAAAGAGGAAAGACGTCTAATAGAGGTTTAAAACAACTCATTACTTGTCGATGTAATGAGAGGTATTTCACTCAAGTCTACACAGGCTTGGATGGAGAAGCTGAAACTCACATGGTTTGGAATGTCAAGACTGTTATTGGGCAACCGGACGCAGTTCCTGCACATCTTGTTGACCAGGTCTTCTCTGACGATGACGATCTCCTGGCTGCAGTACTGGATCCTGACAGGAAAAACATGTCACCAGAATCACAGCCCGGTTTCACACAGTTTCCTAGGTAGAAATACTGACCTAGGATCATGAGTCAGGTCACATGACCCCACAAACGTCTCCAAGGCAAACTGGTGTATGATTAATCACTTGCCAAATATTACAATTACTGCAATATGAATTGTGATATACAGCTTTTTCTACAGCCTTTTCAGCAAAAAAACAAAACAGAACAAAAAAAAAATCTGTTGGATCTCTGATTTACAGCTTAATTTGTAGACTGGGACTTTGCACAGCACAAGAAATGCTTTGTTCAGCAGCTGTCTGAAACACCTCTCCCCATGATGAAAAACTGCAGCCTCTTGAGATCTGGAAATTGCATTGGTCAATATTATGATTTAGATTTTTATGCTGTGGCTGTATCATACAGCCCTAATTAAAGGTGTAGCATTTTATAACATCAATTTATCATTGTCATTATCATTGTCTGTAAACAAACAAGACCATGGTCATGACAACGTGCAACCCTATATATATATATATGTATATAAATGTTTCTGCATTTAACAAAAGCCACATATCTGTCTCACCTGCATGGGTTGGTAGTGAACACGGAAAACGGGACCCTCTGTCTGAACTCCTCAGTGATGTGATCTGCCAACGGAGGCCTGAGGGAAACACATATTCATCTATATTTGTCCAACCCACTGAATAAAACTCACATCATGGACTTCAAAGCTAGATGTCTTTGAATGCTTACCTTGGCAGGATGGTGCTGGGACCAGGGTCTTCAGGACCAGGTACAAACACAAAGCGACTACTGCAGGTTTAAGATGAATACATTAAGTCAAACACAATGTCATGTGAGCTGAAACTTGAATAGAAGAGAACAGAAGGGAACAGAGCAACAACTCCGTCAGATATTACCTGCTGTGAATGCTGGGATATGCACAGATGGCATCGGCAAGAGCCTTTAATGACTCTAAAAAAGAAAAGAATACATTACAGTCGGAAATGTTGTCTATCAATCCCTTTATTGCACCTCTAAATATACATAGAGATCTCAGGAAGAACATTATGAGTGATGAGAATCTAAAGCGCTCACCTTTGAGTGATTTGATCTGTGTTTTCCCATAAGGCGCGGAGGAGAAGTTTCCACAGAAGATGAAGCAGGTGGGAGGCATTGCAGCATAGCCTACAAGAAAAAACATGAAATATCTTAACCTGTATCCATCAAACATAAACAGTGTGAGGCGCTGCGAAGGGGAAAAACACGACCTTTATAAAAACCTTAACATAAAGTTAGAGCAAATCTGAAGTCCATTATCTAGCATTGTAATGCTTGAAAATAAATTGCAGATTTGAAGAAGTGTACCTGTGTGTGTGTTAATAATATGCTTTCAAGTGTGGGAGGGGTGGTTACCAAAGAATATGAGATACCACAGAGATTCTTTCTAAAATGGGTGAATTGGTGGTGTAAATTTGTAATAATTTCAATTTTGTCTTAAGGTTTTATACGTTCCATTGCTGTTCAATTGAGCCTCTACTGTCATTTGCCTTGTAGTATTCAATGCACTAGAAAAAGCTTCACTTATGATCGTACACATAAAAATACCAGTGTGGTCAGTTAGCAGAGAGTATAAAACTGGGTCAATACCAGACCTGAGAACATGAGGTGGATCTTCTCCATCACCTCTACACTGTCCAGCCACACATCAGAGACGACTACAAACATGGCGTCCTCATTCTCCTCCTCCAACTGCTTCAGCTTGGCAGACGCCTTCACCGACGTGGTGGACGGACCGCCAAAGAAGTTAATATTGCCATAGTACGCCCTGGGAACACAGCCAAGTATTCAAACACGATGTTCAGCATGTTGTTAGCTACTTAGGGAAGCAGGGTCGTGTCGTGAGCAGGAACACTGAGCTTCAACGGGACGACCGGAGTTCAAGCTACTGCACTGACTGATACATTAGGTCGCTACAATCTCAGCGCTTTTTTTTCCTGACCGACTGACCTTGTGGTTGAAGACGGTTCTGTTGGAGGGAACCCGAAGGCGTTGACGTGGAACACAGAGTCCTCGTACCAACCTGGAGGACAGAGGACACGGCTTCACCTCACACAACAAGACCTTTCCCTTTACAGAAACATCTGTGCTTGTCCATAAATATGTAATAATGCTTGAGAATAAAATGTATAATGAATATATGTATAATAAAATGTATAAAAGGGTAATGTATAATGCTTTAGAATAAAATGTATAAAGTTAAAAATTATATTATGTATTTTCTTTGTTATTTTTATGGATGTTTATGTTCTCAGGTGTCTCTTGAAAAAGACAAGACTATCTGATTCAATAAAGGATTAAAAAGTAGTCTATATTCGTTCTTACCCTCTGCCAGTACAAAGCAGGATTCTGTGTACAGGCCATTATGAAACTGGTGAGAACATGGTTAAGGAACACATTCATTTTAATAGCCATAAAATATTCTATAATGTAAAGTAATTATACTGGACAGTCCCTGCTGCACTGCATCATGTGTTTACTTGAAGGAAAGGATATTGCCTTGGACATGTCCAGCTGTACTGTTCCACTTGGGTCCTCCAGGTAGAATTTACCCTAGAAAAAAGTAAGACGTCTATATAAAACTAGACATAAAAATACACAGTATGCTGACAAATAAACAGGAAAGCAACACATTCACAAGTTTGGTTGAATAACTTTTCAATAATTTGAAGGAACTTTACAGTCAAGGGAGAATTTTGTGCTTCGTAATGAACTTCTCCATCTGAATTGGAATGGATAAAGTCATCTGTACCACTAACTCACCTCTTTCAGTTGTGTGATCATCCCTAATACGATGACCTCTCCCAGTTTAGCTGTGCTACCCAGCAGTGCTTCAATTGTCTTGAGCTGGAAAAAACATTTTTTAGAGCAAAACAATCAAGTTAAAAAGTGTTTTACATTCAATAAAACAATCTCCAGCTATCAAATCCAGTCCCCTGGATGCTGAGGACCGGATTTGAGAACCATTAGTCTATACAGTGGCCAATATAGGGGTTTGAGATTTGATACCTGAAATTTGTTCCTGCTCTCTTCAACAGCAGCTCCTATCACAGGTGGGGTGAAGAGCTCATGCCGATGCGTTCGCTACAAAAAAACATCTCTATGTAAATACATCGTAACTACACATATTGGAAATAGCAGCAAGGAGGGTTATTTTGGGACAGTTCCTCAGTCTGGACACTAAAACCTCAGCGAAAGGCATAGTGAAGCAGAGCTCACTGACCTGTTGTAGCATTGTGTAGCGCTCTCTGAAGAGTTCAGCCTTGTCTTTGGCCAGACCACACAGACTGGGGGCTGGATAGCTGGTCATGCTGATGCTGAGAGACAGAGACATAATCAAAAACACTTTTGATGAAACCCACAGTATGCCATAAGGTCTGCATAAGTAAGTGCTAGAAGTCTAGGTCAGGAATTTGCAGAAAAAAAAGCTGTAAATCTGTTTATTTTTTGGGTTCATTTTGACACAAAGGAGAGAGAAACCTTCACTTTACTTACGGTACAAATTTCTTCCTCTCCACACTGTAAATGTATCTGGGCACATCAAAGGCTCCAATGATGTTGAAAACGTTATCTCTGGAAAACAGTTAAATAACTCTCATCAACAAGTAAGTTTTGCTTGAGGATAATAGAGATACATGTAATTATTAGGTTGGTTAGCTATAAAAATGTCTCACTGTACCACATTAAGTAATTACAGCATTATTACAATACAGCATTGATGCCAGGACTGTCCCTGCATAAAGAAACACTAAGTCGACTATTAGTCCTAGTCTCTTATCCACAGTCTGTTATGCAATTGCTATCATGCAAATTAATGTAATCATACAAAACGACAACTTTAAATTTAGGTTTGTTTACATGAACACCTATTTGTAAACGACTGATAGGTGCCTAGCGTTTCACTGAATAATTTCTATTAAATACTTAACATAATTAAAAATACCGATTCAACAAAAAAATTAAGTTGTCTAATGAAGTGAGAGGAAGCACCATATAACTTACATGGTTTCATCACAAGACTGACTGCAGTCCTGCACAGCACTTTCCACCACAGACAGCTCTATCATGGTAGAGGACACTGTTGGAAAACATGATCACACACTCAAAACACACCACAAGCATCAAACACAGAAAGATTGTATACTCAACATCTAATATCTTGCCTTATATTGTCCCCTGCTGAGACTTACTGTACTTACATGGCTGCTTTTCCACAGCATCTAGGACCTTTTCAATAACATCATCCAGTTCAATGGGACTGACGGACTCCAGTACCTCCACAAGGTATCTGCTGGCTTCACTGGAACACCAAACAATAAAAAGCATATGAAAACCCGTTCATATTTTTTTATTCTTTCTTCTGTGCGACCAATAATGTTAGATTAGGGACATAGTCTCGATAGTATCCAATCCCTTCCCTGACTTTGAGGTGACAGCCTGGAAAATCAACTGAAACCCACAGAAGTTGTAGTTGTGTGATGTTGTTAGCTAGCAGTACGTTCAAAAAAACACTTTTTATGAATACAACCGGAATTTAAAGTACATACGGTCGCAGTATAAGTCCCCGCATCTTGAAGCCTGCAGACACTTTAGTCTTTATTTTGCGAACGACGTCCATAGCTGCTGTTGTCAACTCAAGCTTTGGCGCTAAATGTCAACTTCCGCATGTATTTCATCACTTCCTGCGCAGCAAAGCTTGGTTTTTTCCAAAACGAAGGAAGAAATAAATAAAAGGGAAAAAAAACAAACCCAAAAACAAGAACTTTATTTAAATTTACTACAGAGTCCCTCTCCTTTAACATATTCTTTATTTTTACTTTGATAGTTTGTATTACCAAAAATATGTATATTCGTCAAAATAAGGCTTTTATTTTGAAGGGGAAAAAACGACCGGAAGTTGTGTTTTTTATTCTGGCTAGCTTGTTATTGGTTATGAGAGAAACAGGTCTGCCAGCATTTATGTTATGTGATGTTATGGTTTTTACATCACCCCCCCGTAACCTACTACCTTTGGCGAGAGGGGAAGTAGAAGAACAGCTGTAAGTGTTTTGTAGCCCGTGAGTATGTTTTCAAGTTATTGACTATTTAGTTTGTTATTGTATGTCACTGTTATACACTGGATAAGCTACTTTACGTGGCACATTTTCTACAAATACGGTCAACCACAGTGCTTTAAGGTTCATATAAAGCCGTCAAGAGCATTTTCTACCTTGAACTGACAACATCCTGCTGGAGGAGAAAAGCTTGTTTTTGTGTCTGTGCATTCCTCCTAGCTTTAACTGTCATGTGTCACTTCCTTTGCCATAGCAGCCAACAAACAGCTTGTAGGTGTCAAATTGGATTTGGCAAGTCTTGAGAATGTATTTGGCATTTTTAGATTGATTTTCTAATACTGACTCAGGCACGTTTCGGTTTTGTTTTTCTATTTATAGCAGCAGTCATGGATGCCTTACATGAAAGGCACTGCTCGGAGCTGGTGGCCCGGGAGAGGAGCGGCCACACAGCTCTGGTGGAGGATCATCTGCTGTATGTGTGGGGAGGATATGTGGTAAGAAAAAAAACATTACCAAGTGTGCAGAGTTACAGACCTACATGGTTTACATTCTGCTTAAAAGATAGGCCTTTCTCTGCATCATGCATACCTATAGGCTACTGCAAAAAAGTAACAAACAAATCACTTATTAATATACTTAGGAGTATGTTTTGAGATATATTTCAAAATATGCAAAACCTGTCCAGAATTGTACATTGTACATTTAGATTACATTTACCCACAATAAATGTTGAGTGGCCAAACTGTATTTTGGATATACTTGCAGATCCCGGCTTTGGAGTAAGACTGGCTGAATCATTGCCATCCTTTAAATCACTTCTCAAAACCCATTTGTACAAAATTGCATTTTCATAATTTTACTTGCTTGTTTTTATACTAAACTGAATTTTTATTTTTTATTTTGCCGTGTGTTTTTTTACTGGTTGATTATTAAGCACTTTGTAACTTCTGTTTTGAAAAGTGCTATTTAATTAAAGATTATTATTATCATTATTAATAGTATTATTATTATTGTTAGTAGCTGTAGTAGTAGCAGTATTAGTAGTAGTAATAGTAGTAGCAGTAGTATATGTATATGTCACCAGTGTATAGGAAGAATGTATTTCCAGTGTCCAACATGTATTTGGAATGAATGTCAGCTACATGTTCTGGATTTTTTTGGCCAATTGTTGTGTGTTTTGAAGCATATCTCTGTTCTCCAAACATATTCTTCATATTCTAAGTATCTGTGAAATGTGTTTTTTGCATCATGGTTAGTGTTGCACAATTGCTGAAGAAACAGTGCCATTACAATGATAGACACTAGACGTATTCACACCATTTCACAGTAATAGACATGTTGTAATCATTCTCTACAGTCAATTGCTGGTGATGAAGTTTTCCTACCCAATGATGAAATCTGGGTATATGACTTAGAACGAGGTGTATGGTAAGGATATTAAATAAGTTCAAATATGCCTGTTTTTGGAAAAAAAAGAAAAAGTAATATGTGGATTCTGATAACACACTCTGTCTCTTTCTTCTCTCTCTATCTCTCTCTGATTACATTCATTCTTTGATTTTGACACATTCATATCACATTCATACATTTGTTTGAACTGACAACTACTTGCCTGGAGCTTTCCCTTGTCCTGTCACTGTTGAAAGATGTGTCATGACACCAGTCAGTGCTGTCAATCTGCAGTTGATTGGATAGTTTATCCACTTTTTATTGTTTTTTCTGAAGGGAAATGTGCAGAATGACGGGGGAAGTCCCGCCCTCCATGTCCGGCACCTGCAGCTGCTCTCTGAATGGACACATGTTCATATTTGGAGGTTGTGATGACAATGGACAGACCAATCAGGTGAGCTTGATCTCGGAGGAAATTAGTGATCACACTGTTGATCCATACAATCCATGCCATGATGCTACAGTTACTTTACATGGTTTACTTTACATAAACTACATGGTCTGTGAGTGACTGATTGTTGCAGGATTAAATAATGAATTACAGTTTCAATACTAAAGTATGTGTAAAACCTCATGTAAGGTCACATCTTAGACTAAATTACTGTAAGTTCTCTTTGGCATGATGAAGTGATCCGTGTTTGACTTGAAACAGATCTATTGTGTCAACCTGGCGGACGGTAAATACGCTTGGAGGAAAATCACACATGAGACTGGTTCTCCTCCTTCGCCCCGAGACAAACTGTCCTGCTGGGTTTATAATGGCAGGTAAGCGTTATATGAACATGTGAATTTTAATGGATCACTTTATCCAGTACTGTGTTGCTGCATAATTCACAGAGGGAAGGTTGCAGTGTTACAGTAGCTCCATGAGCAACTGTACACAGGTTCAGGTTACTGGTTACAGTTACTGATGTCCAGCTTTGATGCGACACACATACAGATTTGCAAGGTTCGAATGACACTGACTTTTTGGGGTAGCCCAATTAAAGTGTGCTATTAATTTGGTTCTGTTTACTTCATATTCACGTATTCTTCTTTGATTCTTCTTTCATTGTTATTTATTGAATATACAATATGTTGTTGTTTTTATGTTTCCACCTAGTTCATACTGTGTATTGTTCATGTTTTTGGTATATTTTCATATATTCTGCATTCATTCTTTCTTCATTCTCTTTTTCTTTGTCACAGTAAATACTACCACTGTTATTTTGCACATCCTTATGATGCTGTAATCCGTACTTTTCCCCATATGTTTCATTCACACATTCTACTTAACATGTTATAGTGTTGAAATTGTCCATTGCCTCCATTTATATAACCCCTATTGGTCATATTCTTGTTTGTATTCTATTTTTTCTTTTAATATTCAATTTTTTCTTTGCTGGATCCTATTACTGTTTGATCTATCCACAAGACATATAGAGATTAAATGCATAGAAGTCAGTAAGGAGCTGAATGGTATATCCAGGAGTTCTATTATTTTCAACTCAAATTTGAAGAATTCACCTCATCTTGGGACCCCGTCTTATAATAACAAACTGCTACTTTTATGTTAAAGAGACCCACCTGACACAAAGCCACAACCTATCTTGGGTAATTTCTCTGTACTATTCTCCAGGATCATCTACTTCGGAGGATACGGCCACAAACTACTGAGAGACATCGATAGCAGGAACAGAAGCTTCATTCTTGATGAGGCATCATGGGTATTATTTTTATTATTGGCTACAGATCTCTCACAGTTCTCTGTGCACTTTGGCTATTTATATTTAAAAAAACAGAGATCAGCAGCACATATTTGGGAGTGCAGGCGGTGATGTGTCCTTGCTGTGTTTTATTTTTATATGAGATTTTGTTCCAAAACACAGTATGGGCCGGCGAGTGAGTTTAGGAAGCCAGAAATCTCACCGCCTGGCGAAGTAATTGCTGAGTCATTGGAACTGATCAACAACCCTATCAAATCCCTCCAGATATATTGTGGTCATTTTGTGCCATAGGACAATAAAAATCATATTTATTGCCCCTTTAAAACTTCTTCACTTTGTTTTTTTTCAGGTAGAGAATGTGTTCTGGGGATGGAACAATGAGGTCCACATGTTTGATCCGACGCAAGCCAGTTGGAGTGAACCACAAACCCATGTAAGTCAGTTAAGAGTGTAATCCACACTTTTATAAACTGAAGCACATACATTCAGATTACTGACATTTATTTTCAAGATAAGGGGTTTTTCTCTATTAAAGGAATAAAAGAAAGTTTAAATTTTAAAAGCACAGCAAGTTGAACAGTAGGTATTTGCACGAAATGGGTGCGGAGATCAATGCAGAGATATTTGGACTCTGTGAACATTATAAAGTGACAGTTTTTGTGTGCAGGGTCGCGCTCCAGCCCCCAGAGCCGCCCATGCCAGCGCCACACTGGGCTGTAAAGGATACGTATGTGGAGGCAGAGTCATGGTGAGATCTCTACATTCTTCTCAGTTGTTCTCCATGTTTGTATTCAGTCATTACAAGGAGGTTACAAGACCAGGAACATAAATCAAAGTCTGCCATACATAACTCAGGCTCTTCTTTTTCTAAATGTAGGAAACCAGGACGAATGACATTCACTGTCTGGACCTCGAGTCGTGGACGTGGTCAGAAATGTACGTTATCGTCAACAACGACAATCTTAAAACATATTAAAATGACATGCTTTGTTGTGCTTCCACCCTCCTCAAGCATTGTATTAGTTTTATATGACAGATACAGTAAGGAGAGACAGGAAAACAAGGAAAAGAGAGAGTTGGGCCAGCATAGCATGTGCCAGGATTCAAATACTACATGCAAGGCATGGTATGCAGACTAAACCACAAGTGTTCCCAAATGACTTATTCTTTCTTAACATATTTAAATAAGGCATAACCTTTTGCTAGGTCTATCTTTGATGTCACTGTGCTAAATGTCTTCTCCAGAGTCCCGGAGTCGCCCGTCCCAGTGGGCAGATCGTGGCACACCCTCACTGCAGTGTCAGACTGTGCCTTGTTCCTGTTTGGCGGACTCAGTGTAGACTGCAAACCAATGAGTGAGAAAATGCACCAGATGCATTCAGATTTTTTTTTTTATTCCCCTTGATAACAAAATGTTTCTTTTCATTAAAACATATTTTTCCTTCTTCACCAGGCGACGGCTGGGTGCTTGATGTAGAAACAAAGAAATGGAGAGAAGTGGAGCATCCGTTTAAGAACAAGCCCAGGTAGCAAAGTATGAATATTTGTTTATTGTGTTGTAGGGGAAAAATAAGCTTCACCCTTGTGGGTCAAAATGAATGAGCAAAGGTTCAAGAGTCTTCCGTGGATTCTTTATTCAGACATGCATGGTTCAGTTCAGTGTTACAGATAAGCATATAACAAAGAAGTGACAAAGAAGTGAAGCTCAATACACTCGCTTTTATACACTAGAGTAAACAAAAACATAAATCTCGGCATAAAGCCAAACCCACAGTTCATATTTCTTGACTCAAAGCCAAAAACCTCACCCAATATGGGACACACGGAAACACACGTATGAATAGCATAAACTATTATTCACCTATAAGAACACTCAAAATCATTTCATAACCATATATAGCACACGTGCACGCATACATGCACTGATTACCTCACCATGGTATGTAGAGAGAAAAAGACACTCTACTCTGAGAACAAAGAACAAAAGAACAGAGTGTGTTACTCATATAAAAAAACACAGTATTCATTGTATTTCTTACAGTGTGTAACCAAAAGTTACACGATGAGAATGCCCTTACATTTTATGACATGAGTTTGATCTTTTTCTGCTACAATCATTCACATAATGACGCAGTTGATAACATGGTCTGCTGTGAGAATATGTTAATTTGTGAACAGATTTTATGTTTTTACTAAAGCTTTCATCGTTTCTCCTGCTCCAGGTTGTGGCACACAGCATGTGCGGGCAAAGACTCTGATGTGATTGTGTTTGGTGGAAGTTGCGACTACATCCTCCTCGTTGACACTGTAGGTATCACAGAGAGAATCCACAGAGGAGGGGAGGGGAACAAATTGATGTGCGCTTGTTTTAATTTCACAGACATTTGGACCGTTATTGAACTGAAAACACCACATGACAAACTAAATCAAGCAACTTTTTTCAAATATTTCAAGTTCCACCTAAACTCACATTACCACAGGCACAACTCTGAAATTAAGTGAAGGGAACTGTGAAGAGGTTGGGCATGAAACACTAGGTAGGATGCCAACTGCTGAAAGGAAATAATGAACGTTCAGACAAACAGTTTCAGAACAATGATTAGGGCTCTACAATCAAATAAAAAAGGCTAATCGAAATTGTATTAATTACTAATACAAATTCCATGCTGCTGCAATTTTTTTCATTAGAAAAGCTATGCCAGAGAGCTGCCTGACTCGCATAATGTAAACGTCTGTAAATTTAAACTCTTGTAATATGATCCCGGCATAAGCAAAGTATTTAGGTGCTGTGCAGAATCCCTGCCCTACAATCATGCTGCACGTCAGAGAAAACCTGCATTATATCCTATAGCATCTCATTTTCCCCCCATAAATTGCTTTTTTTAAATGGTGAAAAATGAATTATGTTGAAAAAGCTATGTCAATATGTACCACAACTCATAC
Organism: Centroberyx gerrardi; assembly: GCF_048128805.1. Classification (NCBI taxonomy): domain Eukaryota; kingdom Metazoa; phylum Chordata; class Actinopteri; order Beryciformes; family Berycidae; genus Centroberyx; species Centroberyx gerrardi. The sequence goes on along the minus strand of NC_136013.1, from coordinate 11,067,222 downwards.
TTTAATCAATACATTCAACAAAAATCGATTTGTTTTTAGCTCTACAATGGATCCACAAATAATATTATCTGGAGACTGTAGAATGCACGGCTTTGAAAGGCAGTATTTTGTGAGGCTTGTGAAGAATTACAAGACACTGAATAAACCTTTCTTTCACATTTGTCTTCAGGGTCACTGCAATGATGCTCTAGTTTTCCAGACACAGCCATATCCTCTATTCAGGTAAAACCTTTTCCGTATTTTATCATTAACAACAGAAAGAAATTTACTAGCTGCAGCCACATAAAGACAACACAAATAATTTGACAGCATCCATTGCTGTGTGGATGACATTACTTGTACTGTAAATACCATACAATCCTTTTTCCCAAATACTCTGAGGTGACAGACTTGTTTTCTTACAGAATTTGTGAGGATTACATTGCGAAGAATGTGAGCACCTACAAGATGCTTAGAAACCAGCTCCCCCTGCTGCCACCCAAACTACTGACTGCAGTACAGAGGAGAATGTCTTTCTACAGGCCTTCTAAGAAGAAACAGCATTAGCTTAAAGCACTTCTTAAATGCCCAGCCTAATGCATTACAATGCAACTTATTATTTAAGTACTGTACTCCCTTCACCGTTGAACAGCTTAGTTACGGTTTGGGGTAGCATTTTTATTTTGAAAACATATTGTGCATATTTTATTGTTTTACAGATATTTTATATTGTACTGTCTGCCAGCTGAAAAACAGCTACAGCTACTGTGTTGAATAAATGCCACATCAAAAAGGTTTTGCCTGATGTCTATTGTCAGACTAATGACCGGGTATCTTAAGTATCAATCTGTACTAAATGACTGGAATGTTCTGTTGGGACAGTTTAAATAACACACACACGCACACACACACACACACACACACATATTTCCTACAAAAAACTTCACACAAGATAAAAAGACAAAAGTCCATTTTTATTTGTAATATAAAAGTTACAAAATTCTTGCTGTAGATTTCTTGTTGAAACGTACTGTATGATAACCTTACAACAAACAATCACACTGTGCAGTTTGTATGTGTGTGTGTGCATGTGCATGTGCAAGCATGCGTGCATTTGTGCCTAAATGCACGTGTGCACACAGTTCTTGTGTTCCACCACTGAGTGGCAGTAAGGCCTTTATGTTTGAACGTGGCTGAAACTTGGAAACTTGTCTCCATCAGCAGAAAAGCAGCTGCCAAAGAAGAGGCCACGCTGAGCCGATCTAAAATCTCCCTGCTGCCACACATTCCTTGTAAGGAAGCGTGGAGAGGGGCAGGAACTGTGGTCAGGAAATGAACCTTAAGTAAACAATCCCAGCTCGTACCTTTGCACAGTTGCCACTTACTAAAAAAGTGAAACTGCACACATTATGCGCGCAAAACTGCTGGTGGAGAATTCTATCTTTGTATGTGATCTATTCATGCAGTTTATTCAACAGTGTGCCCCGCGGCTGTATTTTGTAGAAAACTATGCTGAGTTTAACCAACAACAGAAATGTTTCACCACATGTCCTTTCTGTTTCCTATTAACAGACAAGTTAAAGTAAAGTAAGTAATAGGTTACAAATAAGTAAGTGCATGCTCTGTGGGAGCGTAACAGGATTCAGGGGGTGACAGTGACACCTTACCAATGCAGGGGAATAAAACCAAGGTGGCCTCTGTCAGTTAACACCCCCTGGTCCGACTGAGGAGTCTTCCTGGCATCAATTCAAGTTGTTGTTATACCTGGGCAATTACACAGCTTCATGTTGTTAAATAAGAGCTAGGCAAAGGACTGGAGCAGCTGTTTTGGTTATACACAAACAAAGCTAAATCTATCCAAGAAAACCCTGCATAAACACAATGAACGCAGCATTATTATCTCCCATGGAGTCAGGATATGGCAGGAAAATTTGACAACAGAAACCCCTTTTTAACTTTTCTTCAGCCAACTGCGCTCTATCCCAAGAAGACAGCGGAAAAGGCCAGCAGCCACTTCGCTGCAGCAGTCTCAGCTGGGGGTCAACTAAACTCCCTCTCAATAGTATCCATCAGCTCCTCTTCTGATCCATCGTACAGGATGACTGGCATGGTGAGAGAGGAGCTATGGCAGCTGCCAAAGGACCTGGGCAGAGTGGAGGAACACACCAACAACATGCTGAATAAGAGGAGAAAGTAGAGTGATAATGTACAGTTGGATGTATTATTTCAAGCCAGATTTAACCACATTAACCCAGGACTACATATACAACCATCTGATTAATCAGTGCTTCATGCTTAAGGGGTACAAAGGGCTTTATGAGGGATAGGCCTTTATGCAAAAACAAATACATGCTTTTCCTAGTTCCGCTGTAACCCTCCTTCACATTTACCTCTAACATATCAAGCAAATCAGCAACAATAGACGCTTGTTTGTTGTTGGGTTGCTTGCAGACATCTGACTAATCTGATCTGCACTGAGAACAATTAGCTTGGTATTTCGACCCCTTCAAGGTGAATTTGATCTGGCTCTGGTCGGCTTTACTACAGAACTCGTAGTGAGCATCACTGAGCCCGGGAATCAATTATTTATCAGAGTGGTCTATACTTACGACTGTTTTTCTGATCTGGGAACAGGCTCCACACAAGGACCCCTTGTCAAAAAGCCCTGTGAGGAGGTGTGACAATTGATAAAAGGATTGTATCATTATATATCCTTTAACATAACAGTAGCCTAATTAATAAATCATCATGCTATTAATGATATTCCAAAATGTACTGACTTAAACTAATGATCTCCTGACCTAAAAAGAACCTAGAAGAAGACTATTCTTGTAATAGCATAGGCTACTGTAAAATATCATAATAAAACCATAAATCCTTGTAGGAATATTATAAGAATATTATAGTGATGTCATAGGAGATGAAACACCATAAAGTACGATAAGGATACTATAAACTCACCAGCCTATCTGTTCCCCATTATAGGAATATAGTAGCCTAACAGTGATTTTTTTTCTAATAATAGATAAACGAGTAAAGCTCTTACACTGTGCTGACTGGGACAGGAAGGTGTGTGTTTTTGGCCCCTCTTGTTTACATCTCCTGAACCACCGTGTGAGCCACGTGGCTCCTCGGTTGTCTCTGATGCTGGAGACTGAGGAGAGTTGAAGTCGTCGTCAGTGTGGACGCGACTGAAGTTACACAGTCCGTATGTTTTAGATCTGATGAAAGACTTCTTGGGCGGATTTTTCCTTTTCGTAGCCCTGCCCTGGTCCTCATAGTCCGTCAGAACCGGGTCCAGTCCCGCATCAATGTCCTCGTCCTCCGCAGAAAACTCCGAGTCGTGCCCTTCGCTGTGGCAGTCCAGTTGCGCGCGGTTGCGGCAGTTGCGCAAATGTGCGTGAAGCGTCAGCGGCTTGAATGAACGGCTGTCGTGTTTCGGAGAAGTGACAGTGGCATCTCTTTTGGTCACGTTCACCTCGCCGACACGCGCAGGTGCAACTTTCTTCCCCCTGCTCGTGCCGCTGCCCATGTCCCGTCTGGCCCCGCTGCTACTAAAACCTAGAGGGGAAAGCAAACACACTCTCTCCCATTTCCAGATTCCCTTACAGCCCACCAAGAGCTCCCCGGGGCTGAAAATTCACCGAGAAAGAACTTGATCCAGCTAGGCAGCGTGTTAAGGCCGGCTTTCACAACGCTTTACTGCAATGAGACAGTTCTTTGACTTGAAGAAAAGTGCAATGCTGAGCTGGTGTCCCGCCGGTTTATCCTTCCAAATGTTGCGTTCCTGATGTGCGGATGCGCCGATGAAACGGTCCCGCAAAAGTTTAGTCTACATTCACAGACCAGACTGGACTGAAAAACTCAAAGCAACCATGGAGAGAACCGGACCTACAATCACCAATCTTGTGAGCATTTCTACATGAGGATGAGATCAAGCACTGTATCCGTTACATAACACCAGTTTGGGCTCAGGACCCCAGGGAGAAAACTCCGCCTTCTACGTCATATTTATAGAGGGAGAACGAGACACCCTTTACTGTATGTTTCCGTTGTTTCTACTGGACAAAAAAACTAATTTCTAACTTTGACTTTAGAAGCTCTGCATGCAGGAGCCATTCTCTCACACAATCATGCCTGTCTTTACTCACTTGGCACGGAAAGAAATTATTTGCACTTTGTGATCAACAAATCAACTGAAATGGAAAACTTATGCAAACCTCTGCTTCAGAATGCAGCCATTCACTGGACTAAGGAGGAGACTGCACCGAGGCCCATGACCGTGAAAAGAGTGACAGAGGGCAATTAGTTTGATTTATCTGCACCGCATGTCATCAGCAACAATGACCGGCCCATTGCCCGTCTGTGTTCAGCTAATAGGTTTTATTGAGGCAAGTGAGGACAGGAGGGATGTTGAGTTCCTGTCCGGCGGGTCCGGGAGGCCCCCGGCTCCGCAGCCCCACTGCATGGTGAATGATTACAACTCGAGCGCTGAGCCACACAAGAGAGGGGCATTCCTTTCCAACAGCTTGGGCTTCCCAGAGATTCCTCAATAAGCTTTTGTTTGGTCCACTTGCGCGTACAAAAGACACAGCAGGGGCATCTCTCTGCCAGAGTCGTCCGACAAGAACCCCGAGTCAACCCGACTGAAGAAGTTGTTTGCCATCTTTCATTAAGTGACCCCCCTCTCCCTCTCTTTCCTTGTGTGTGTGTGTGTGTGTGTGTGTGTGTGTGTGTGTGTGTGTGTGTGTGTGCACATATGTGTGTGCCAGACAGCTGTGCAACCTGTTCTTTTTGGAGGATGACCAAGTCAAAGACACCTGGCGTTTAAGCAACTGGCATCTCCTGCACTGTGAATGTGAGAAAACCAAAACCAGCCAGCATGGAGGAAGTTCTTCCTTCCTCCTCTGATTGTCAAAGAACACTTCCTTCATGTGTGGGATATGTTGCATGTCGTTGGATGTTCTCACGGGGGCCATGTTTGTGTTTTTTGAGCACAGAGAGACCCCTGTTTCTGTTATTCTCTGTTGCACTGGCGTGTCATGAAGGAGGCCAAGCGGCAACATCTGGAGAAGAACTCAACAGCTTCCAGACGAGGGGGCGGTTCTGCCGCAGCCCAGCTCGCTGCATAACTGTGGTTTCTCTGACTTCAACAATATTCCTCCTCCTTCGCATGGAGACTTGAAAGACTGGGCGAGTTCTGTCTTTATAAACCTCTCGCTGTAGATTCTGCATGGCTTTGTGCATCCTATCCTCCAAAAAAAAAGCCAGTGTTGGAAGCTGCTTTTGCACTGAAATGGACACAAACGAATGTTGGTCCCTCCCAACAGTAGAAAGTTGAGCTAATATGAAACATTTACTTATGACTCATTTGTCCCATTTCAAGGGCAACAAATAAAACTTTTGTTGTTATGTTTGAGTCAAATAAACATTTCTGCCATGTGTGTAGAAAAAAAAACTAATCTCTAGAGTGTATTTAACAAGCCAGCTGCCCACTGATAGGTATTCCAGTAAAACTGTCTGGGCCTCTTGCCCCGCCAGGTACACAAACATGGCACATGACCGAGGGGGTTAAGAACACACACCAGTGCATACACACACAGAGTCTTGTATTACTATATTTCCGAGGACCTTCCATTTGACCGTGTTCATTCCCAAACCCTCACCAACACATACTTAGCCTTGACCACGATAATCAGAACCTTAAACGCACAACCCGAAAAGTGCTTTTTCGAAATGAGGAGCAGCCAAAATTCCTCACAAGTACACACACAAACACACATCATTTTAGCTGGGAATGATCTTTTATGTCTAGTAAAAGATTACAAGCCCCCAAGATATGTGCATGAATAAAGTGCTGCACATATCTTTCTAACCCTAAAATCACATGGCTATATTTCTTATACTACTTTAGAAACACAATACTGTTCTATAAAAAGCTGGCATACCATTTTTCCTCTCTCTCTTTACTGACTTTGCTGCAAAATCTAGTTTGAATTTACAGAATGTATGTTTGAAAGTTACAGTTTCTTTTCAGCTTCTTCCTTTGCAGTCACAGAGAAGATCCTCCGAGGCATTGCACAGACGTAATCAACTAAACTGATGAGCAACGCTGAGACAGAGGCATAGTGTAACTCTGACACAGTGACATAAGGTTGTCAGGGCAACGGCCGATGCAGCCAAGAGGAGTTCAACTGTAGTAAAAGAACCAGTAGCAGTCCTATTTATCTTTGAGCTATCCCTCTTAATCTGCTAGATTACTGTGTGTGAATTAAGGCCTTCGCTGTTACGTTGACGTTGGAAGTACGTCACAGACATGAACTTATGACCTCTGGGTCTGCTGTGGGAGGAGGTTTGCGGGAAACTTTTTCAGTGCTGATCGCAAACCTTTTTGTATTGTGGACACATTTATTATGATGACACACCTATATTTTTTCCTCTGATTTACATTCATTTACCAGAAGTGGGGACTCGGGTCACATGACTTCGACACAATTTTAATTGCTTGAGACTTGACTTGACGCATGAAGAGAAGACTTGAGACTTGACTTGACTTGGGTTCTGGTGACTTGGGAAAAAGGCTTCTAAAGTCTTGACAAAATAGCTTGTGTTTGTGTAAATGACTTAGATTGAGAGTTATGAGATTTGTTCCACCAGACGACTGAATTTAAATTTTGTTTTCTGAATATGTATGGAATGATTGAACTTCTTGAAGTTGAAACACTTACCAAGTTTTTATCCTATTAAAACAACATTGCACTGAAAAGTTGTAAATATTTTGTTTTCTTTAAGATGTTAAATTGATACTGGACTCTTGATTTGTTCTGACTTGAGTTGGTGTTCTACATTTAGACTTGAGACTGGACTTGAGACTTGTGCCTTAAGACTTGAGACTGACTTGGGACTAAAGCAAAGTAGACTTCGTCACACCTCTGTCACTTACAGCTTATTATAAGAGACGAGGCATCACCCTTTGCTCTGGCCTGTCTATTCATTTGCTTTATGTTCTCTACCCAGCAGCATCACCAGCAGGTGGAGCCAGCATTCAAGAAAACTCCACCAGATCTCCCACACTGATTCCTGACAGCAAAGCGACTGGAGAGTCCTTGTACAGGACACAGGTTACTCCTTCATTGTTTCTGCAAGGATACTGTAACTTGGCTTTGCAACGGTCAATAACTGGAAAAAAGGTTCTGCTGAGCTTTCTGAGGGCCATGCAATTTTCATCAAGCAAAGTGAGCAAAATTGTAAACCAAAAAGCCCCTTGCAGATATTACACTGCACCCTCTTTTTCAATTATGTACATGTTAAATGAATGGTCTCAGTTTCCAGGTTATTTTCACTAAATTCTGCACACTCTGCCATATTTCCATGTGATATTTCCCACCTATATTGCACTGCGGCGTGTGCTGCTAGGTGTTTTCAACCCAGTCTGTGGTCAGTGCTGCAGTGACCCATTTTTCTGTCAAAAGGCCATGTAATCAACAGAAAACAATTACTGCCTCTCTCAGTCTCTCAAAGCACTCAATACCAGCATCTGCTCACTTCCTAATTACCTACTAGGTAAGAGGCTTCATGAGGAGAGAAACTGAGAGCAATCAATCCTCGCATTATACTTGGCTTGTTTGTCAGCATCCTAATGTGTCAGATTGGACTCAGTTTAATTCGGTTCTACTCTCCCTTACCTATGCTGTCTTCATTTTAGGACAGCTGATCATTATTTTTCTTGCATTTGATGCTGCTTTGCTCCATTCGTTATTCTATTCTAGACTTGTGACCTGGAAGTACTGTATGCTTGAGCTGCCCGTTTTGCTCCCTAGGCTCATTTCACCCGTTTGCTCCCAGGCTAGCGCTAACCTGGTTCCGCCTCGACCAGACACCGTTTTAAATGTCTCTCCTTTGTTCAATGCTGTTTTTTTTTAATTTTTCCCTAGCTATTCGGGATACCTCCTCTGGCAGACAGTGTGTCATGTCGATTAGAGCAAGTTGCTGTGAAGCATTGCCTCAGTCAAGTCCTGGCTCCAACGTTGATGTGGAACGAATACACCAAGGTAAAGCCATAGTACACTCTGTTTCTCAGAAATCCCTCAGGTTCTTATTGGCTGGCTTCTGTATCTTTGTGCATTAGTAATGCTGTGTTGCAAACAGTTTAGAAAAACAAACTTTTAAGGGTGGAGATGAAAGGTGAGAATCCTAAAGAGTTTACATATGTTTGAAATCTTTGTTCTTGGCTTTTCTGGGCAATAATTATGTTGGGGTTGATGTTTGCATCCACTGGTGCTCACAACATTTCAACCTTCAGCATACTTTTGAAATCACGCTGGGAATATGGGGTTGGAATACAAAAACATCCCCAGCACAACAGCTTTGTTTTATCTTTCATGGCTGCAATAGCTGTCTCTCAGTAGCTATGAGAGAAAACATGCAAAAGCAGCCTCTTTCAATATCTAGGAACAGCATGGTGTTAGTTATCTAGACTATAAATCTAGGTATTTTGACTTAAATGTATTGAAATACACATCAAACATTTCCTCAACATAAGGCAAAGGGGGGAGCTATACCGTTACTGCTAAGAAGATATTGTTTCCGCCATGAAAAACAGCTACTGAACAGCAACTCAAACCATTTTTGTCAGTGATCCTTTGTCTTTTCTCTTTGACTCTCTGTCAGAACCATGTAGAGAATATGAAATTTGATTTGATTCCTTCCCTGGGCATTTCTTCTCCAAAACATTTGAAGGCAGAGGAAAATACAGAAGATCCAGAAGAGGAAGCAATACCAGTTTAATGCTGTCCATGGTGCTGACAGGCCACAGATGGCACTGAATGGACAGCTGCACTGGATGACATTACTATTTAATTGATCAAGTCCAAAGGGGAAACAGCCATGTTAGTTCTTACGTGCCTCAGGAAAAGCCTGCAAAGCCTGCAACAGCCATTGTATATATGAGAGATTTGGAAACCTTTTGCAGCAGGTTTGCAAGGATCCTATGCAACACAGCTTTTGTTTTTCAATTGATCTGTAATCAGAAAACAATAAAGAGGCAACCATCACCTTTGGTTTTGTTTTAGAGAACAGAGCACATGGTGGGTTACAGTATGATCAGGTGTTCATGATGTATTTTGTCCTTGAATTACAAAAAACTAGGGATGCACTGTGGATGAAATTCCTACATATGATACAATGTTTATTGAGTATATGAATGTTTATACCTGGCCCTAAGCAAGTATGCCAGACATGGGAAAAAGTATAGTGTGCATAGTGAAAAAGTGCCGTGTATGTGTGCACCCCCCCCCCCACCCCCCCCATGTTACATAATGGGACTGTTGATGGCTGGCATCATTATCTGTCCTGTCTATGCCAGTCTAAAAATATGGTTCAGGACTCCAACAGTATGTGGCATTTATGTAACTGAAGAGAACAGGAGAGGGGTTTGGATCACAAGCTGTTTCCATGACAGTCCAGAGCCGATGTGACAGAGAGGGGTGGGAGAGGAGGAGAGATCCAGAGTCGAGGAAAAAGAGAGATAGAGGGAGTTGGGGTGGGAGGAAGAGGGGGGTGGGGGTGGGGGGGGGTTATGAGAGAGGGATGAGAAAGAGGGAGGATGGGGGGGGGGGGGGGGGGGGGGGTGTTACCTTAGCCCCATTATAATGCACAATTTAGATATCCCAGGAAACTTGTCCGCAGAATATTCCTTCAAACACTGGTTTATGTTCTATTAATACCGCTAACATTATGTTACCTAAATAGCCTTCTGCAGTTTAGCTTTATGACCCTTAAAGGTATTATCTTAAAAACGGTTAAAAACACCCAACTGAAATAAAACTTGAATTAAAACTAAGAATAATTTTAAATGAGAACTAAAGTTTAATGAATTGAGTGGAAGTCCAGTGTGCTGAATATCAGCTGGAATTAGAGTCAGAGGAGGATGAAACAAGCACAGATCCTGTACAGACCCACGGCGCATGTTCAATTCTATGCACTGAAGCACTGCCACACGGTTAAATTACCTAATTCCACTAACGTTGCTTAAATACCACAAGGTAACGTTAAAGGCACCTACCGTTTAAATCTGAGTTTCACTTTTGTTTTCACACCTGGAGACTCTGTGGATTGAGTTCAGTGCTGCTGGTCTGCTGTCTGTACATCTCCAAATTACAGACATGACGTGATGCTCACATCAAACGCATTAGAGATCAATTTAGATCCATTTCTATACAGTGAGCAACTTTTGATTTTATGCCTCTGTATGGGAAACACTGCATCGCACAGTCAAAAACGCCCTCTAGAGGCCATCTGACGAAGCGCATCATCTCACTAAGCGTTACCTGACTGACTGACTGCCTGACTGACCTGAATTTGCCTCGTGATGCCCTCAGCTGCGCCGTGGGAAAAATCTGTATCCAGTAAGTGGAGGTGAAGCAATTTTGACTTTTCCTGGCTCCTCTGCACTGAGCATGGCTTCTTTTTTGTGTTTCCTCTTTTATGAACTGCATTTAAGAGAGTGTTTACAAGAACTTTACAGGCTGAGCGAGTGTCGAATGTCAGTCACATTCAACCTTTTTCTAAACCGAGCACCCATACCAGAAATTAAAACCTTATTTTGCCACTTGATGACTGTTCTGACAAAAAAAAAAGTTTTGCATAATGTTCATGTAATCTCAAGGCCATTCTGTCACACTGTTAACACACACAAGCCTTTACTATCAGGTGATGGCGCTGAGTTGTGTCGAGGTAATTCCTTGTTTATCAGTGTGTCATTCTCTTGGTTCGCTGTGCTGTGTCTCGTGTTGCAGATCAGGCTCCAGGGAGGGAATCAACTCAAGTGTGATTAGAGCAGCATTATTGGCTAAATGCTTCCCTTCAGTAACATGCAGTTAAAGTCAACTCGAAGACCTTATTGTCATTTGTGGCTTTCATAAGGCCTGGCACTCTGTCTGGACAGAGTATTTTCTTTCTATATTTGTCACGATTCCAACATCCATGGCAAACAAATACAGTTTCAGTCAAATGTCTTGTAGTAGCTCACTAGCAAATGTATAAAGACATGATTTCCTCCTTGCACCGGAGTTATCAAGGACAAAACATTTGGATGTTTTCTGTACCATGCACTGCTAATAGGCCATATACTGTATGAACAGAGTTGTGTCAGGTAAACTTGATGAACTCATATTGACTGGAGGTCAGTTGAGCTCTGCCAGTGCTGTTTGTGGTAATGAGGTGATTACACGGTTACATTTTTACAGCTTAAGTGAAGTGTTTTAGTTGTTGAGATTGGTCTAACGATTAAAAGGAAAGAAAGAAAGTTTTGTTCTCATTTTGAATCCAAAAAGTCTTGATCTTGTCTCAAACTTTTTTGGTTTTCTTTCCTCCCATATCTGCCCAAGACAAAATTAAATATCGTAGTCTGAAAAAAAATCTTGATGCATTCTTTCCAATACTCACTGTGCATAACATGAGCTGTGATTGACACCTCAAAGGATTTGGTGCCACTGTGTGTAAAACTGGGAAGCACTACTGGTACAACATGATGGTGTTGTACATTGCGGTATGGGTTTTGAATAAGACTCCTTGGTTTTGTCTCATCTCGGTCTCAGTAACAACGCTGCCAGGGCCTGATGTAGTGATCACACCAAACCCTAATGGGTGTAGCTAGCTACTGAAGCAGAAGGGTGCGCTCTATGTGGAATAGAGTTACCCATTCTTGACAAATTACACCTGGTAAGCAAGTCTGAAACACGTTAGCTCAGTGTTTGTAAGATTTATGAGCACGTCTGCATCCACATCTAATTCACTTGGATCTGGCAGACACGGCAGAAAGTCCATGATGGAAAAAAAAAAGAGATTTCCTCAACAGTTTTTGTGAGGACGTATGCAATTCCCCCGTCATTCAAACGGAGGTTGTAAAAGTTAACAACCCCGGCATATGATAGGAATGCAGTAAACATACTCTGACATATGGCAGGTTATGCTGATCAAAGCCTTAAGATGAGGTTTGGCTGAGGAGTGGGGGGATTGAGATTTCAGCATTTCTTCACTTTATGACATTGTTTTGTCTAAAACTCTGGAAACAAGCTTGTAATGTCAGACTAATTTGTGAAATATGACAATGTACAACATTTCCATGTTTTTCATATGAAGATGTTTGCATGATTTGATGAGAAATTGTCCTGAAAAAGAGTTACTTTACAGTATAAGATTGTCCTTCTAGAGCCCATCCAGCGTATAACAATGCTAAACCATTTCTGACATTTCTCCTTTTCATATTTCTCTGATGTTGAAAGCGAGTGAAGCTAACTCTTGCTCCAAACAGGGCGCCAGGTATCGCTCTCTCTCCGGCTGTCTTGCACAGAGCTTCATGCCCCTGTTGTTCTGCTTGTGTTATCAGAGCTCAGCGGCCTGGGCTGAATAATTCAGGCTCCCAGCAGCACCTCTCTCTCTCTCTCTCTCTCTCTCTCTCTCTTCCCACCGACCCAGTTTACATCAGGAGTTTACAGGTTGGGCAGGAGGTTGGAGGCTCGCAGCCCCAGTTCAGCCTTGGCTTGCAGCCCTGGTCACTGGGAAGAACGCCTCCTCAGATGGGATGGGTCCTGGATATTTGAGTTAGTATGTATTTATTTGATTAAACTGATTTTGTCTTGTCCAGAACTCAAACAGGTTGTATTTCCGAGGTTTGTCGTTCATCTATAGAAGCACAGCGTTTGTTTTGCCACCCGCCAGGCTGAAAGAGGAGCGATGTTACGGCTGCTAAACAGAACACCAACATCCCAAACTCAGCTCAGTGACAAGCCTGATGGTGCTCATAGCTCTGCTTTGACCTGCCAAAACGGTTGAGCCCAAATGAGCTTTAAAACGCAGCATGAAAACACAGGCTGTCGACACTCGTCTGTGAGTGGGATGTTTTGCTCGCCACAAGCCCCCGGATTCCAGAGTTGTTGAGAAGTGACAGTACAGATCTGTCACACAAAATGTTTATGTTTTGGAGCGGGACGCTTTTGGAATTGTAAATGTAGGGTATGTGTTACATCTTCCCCTCCAAGCAATAAGTGCACTCCAATTGATTTTTTTTCTCCATGTTTTCTTTTCTTTAAACTGAGGGTGGAACAACAGATGCCAAGCACCGGAGTAAAGAGTTAATGAAATCTCCCCCCCCCGAGAGAGAAATGAAAAATCCAACAAAGAAAAATTGAATTGGGCAACCTCAGGTTTGCGGAAAGCCAAGGTTAAGGAAATGCAACAAAGCAGTGGAGTGTTTTCATAGAAAATCAATACTGTGCTTCTCATTAATGTACTCATACGCTGTGTAGAAGACAGGCCCGATTTTTCAACATGTAGGAAACACGGAATCGAACAAAGCGCGGTCTGAGTCAGTATTACAGCTCCGTGCCGACGCTTGACGGTCAGGAGGAAAAACTATTCCTGCTGTAAAAATGCTGAAGACACAATACTTTGTCACAAAAATTGCAGGTTTCACATACACAGGTACACTGGTAGATTGATTTCGTCATCTACATTCTTAGCTCTCTCCCTTTCAAAGAAAACAACCACATGATTCTTCATTGAATCACTAATTATGTTCATGGTGGAGGTCTTCCACCCTAAAAGTTTCCAGACTCACCAAACTGAGCTCATTTCACAGAGATATTAGGCAATCTCATTACTTTCAACTCTTATGTTCGCTGCACATCTCCCAGTTTCTTTTCACCTCTGGCTGACCTCCCATTAGCAGCAGCTATCAAAGTCTGACACGGATATCACTGAAGCTTTAGGTCAATATTCAAATCACATCCCAGATGTGGAAAAAGCCTTTCCTGCCAAGTCTCTCTTAATCCATTTTGAGCAAAAAGAAAGAATTATCGCTCCATTTGCCAAAAAACTGTTTTCCTAAAACACCTGCAAGATGTTCTCTTGGAATACTGATTAGAAGTGAGAAATAATTGATCAGGTAGCTCAGTTTAACTAAAGACCTTGTTTGCCAGACTTTGAAGATATTTAACTTTAGTTTCTGGAACACTGATGGCTTGTTTATCCTTGTGTTGATATCACTTTCATATAATTGGTATGTTTGTTGACACCCATTAGATTTTTTTTTTTTATCAATGCCACTAGCAATTACCAGTTTGGTTTAATATTGTGGATTGTTTTTATCGCTCACTGATGCAACCAGTCTAAGTTTATGTTATTGTTTCTTGTGAACTTTTAGCATTTCTCAAGCATCTTCTCTGTTTACTAATCTCATATCAATCAATTTCATTTTTGCTTTGCGTTTAAAGATAAAGGTTTGCAACATAATGGATAATGACATCCCCTCCGCTATTAAACACAACTGAACCACAGGCCAAGCTACACCTTGTACGGACATCCCAAAACAAAAGACTCTATATTACCTCTATAAATGCCACCAACAATATGTCCCAGTCAATTACATTTTCCCTCACACAGCAGCTTCCGAGAGCCGGAGCTGCTGCCTGATCCCTTCAGACTGCACCTCTGTTGGCCGGCCGGTGCAGTCAGGCGGGAGAATGAAGCGAACAAGCCCCGGCCACAAAAGGCCATCGCTGCTTAGCTCCCGATCTGCACTGGTTGAGCTGACATCAGGGGTGTTATTACCATATAAATGAGATAAGGTCTTCGGTAATTGGTGGCTGAAATTAAAGCCAAATAGTCATGCGTTGGAGACAGTTTGTCTGCATGTGGAAGGAAACAGTGATGCCTTACAGTGGAATGACTTGGGTGATGAAACTTAGATTCCCTGTTTGCGTGTGCATTGAAAACAGAATATAATACACTGAGTGAAAACAGCTTGTCTTGGTTCTTATTTGTATGCATTTGAAGTGCAACTATAATCCCCATTTTCAGAATTGACCTCTATAGATGCAGTATGGCAGCATATATATATACACCTAAACTGTATGCACACATTCTATTGCAATATATTCACACATCAAAAAGCTGATTTGATTGTCTTGACATCATAAAACTATGAAACATGATTATAAGAGCAAATGAAAACATTAACATTCGTACCCTGCCTTATTTAGAATCCCGTTAATCCCCTTAATGCTATCTGATTACAAAGAGCACAAAAACACCAGTCACATCACAAATTAGCCCCCACATTAACAGCGAACAAATTAGATCTTGATAAGCACTGCTAATTACATCTGCAGTGAGGTGTGTGTGTCATCCAGTGATTTTTATGAGTGTTGTCTCATATAATGTTATGGTGTTTTGGTGCTGAGAGAGGGGCAATGGCATTTATTAGTTGATGGAATAGCTCACCTGGGATAAAAGCAGCCGTGACATTTCAGCAATGGAGCAGGGCAATTACCCCGGGTGTCAGCAGCAATAGAGCAAGCTGGCCTTCTGTTGTAGTTCAACTCATCTAGGCTTTGATTTGTACATAGATTTCTCAGGTTGGACATTTAGAGAGGAAAAAACGCATCTGCTCTCTATTCTTTTGGCTGCAATCTAATGTAGTGTTTCTAAACCAGTGGTTGCAACCCAAGGTGGGTTGTAGGACGGTTTGGGAAGTGTTACATCAGTCAGATCAGTAATAGGTGTCAGGACCTAAACTCATTTGTCCTGCAATTTTAGGACTATTACGAACCGCCAATATGCTTAATATGCACAGATTGGGCATTATTGTAAAAACAAACCTCTGATATGTCATTAGAGCCCACTTCCATTTCTGTTAGATTAGTGCAAAAGTCACTAGAGCTCTTGGAAGTGATTCATTCCATTATTTTGCTAATTTGGTCCATTCTTGTCTAATCAATCCCACCACTAAAGAACGGCATAGACCAAAAACCCCCCTCTTGAAAACTTCCAGGACACTCAGATGACCATGTGATCTCACATTATGGATTTTCTGTGACCTTCTGTGGATCAATGAATACGATTTTACAGGTTTATTTTCACTTTTTAAGGACTAACCACAACAAATACTTTTTCTGATAAAAATGTTTACTGTATGCCTCCAGACCAGAGATAAATAGTGGATGAATACATTTTAAATGTTTAAAAAGCATGAGGAGTGCAGGCAGGCTGATTTGATCATCTGCTGATAAGCCTATTATGCCGTGATCTATTGATCCTCTAAACCCTGATATCATGAAGGATCTAAAATCATCAGCTACAATAACATATTCAGAGGATGATGGGTGATCTCTTTAACTTCTCTGGTTCTTTTTTATAACTAACATTTTTTGAATGTGGTCGATCGATTATTACATTTGACTTAGATAATTTTTTTGCCATTTTAGCTATATCGCCAATGCCCATCTGACATGCTACAACACTGCCAGGCTCCAGATAATGAATGAATGACCCAGGCTACGACTTGACCTTTCACTATCATGAAGTCACGAATAAAAAACCTCCGCTAATCACAGCACTGTGTTTCAATTACTCCACATCATAACAGCCCCCCCCCTTCCCAGAATGCCACTGCCTGAAGGTCATGGCAGCCTTTTAGTAGCATGCTGTCTAGGACCTATCGTGGTTGACCTTTCACTGTCTGTCGCTTCACGGGCCAACACCAATCACTGCGCAGCGGCTTGATTGCATGCAAAGTTACATCATCAGGTCCCGGCCATAGGTTTTGTACAGTATCAGTCATGCAGTTCGTGTTCACTGCTGAGTCTTGTCTTGTTTTGTTGCGTGGAAAAGAGAGAGAGACAGCAGGAAAGAGAGAGAGAGGGGGGAAGAGAGAGAGAGAGAGAGCGATAGATAGAAAGAAAGGAAGAGGTGGGACTATGTTAAAGAAAGTGAGAAAAGGAAGAGGCGAGGGACCACTTCTGTTTGTGATGACTGAGCTTTAACTTGACTGATTCATTCTTGACAGAGGCCTCTCATTAATCTTTTATACCTTGCCTGTAGTTATCATTACTAAGAAAACTGTCAGGCTCTCTTCCCTTATTTTGACAGAGAGACACTGGCTTTCATCTTCACTACAAGAACAGGGGGGAGTTTGTTGTTGTTGTTTACCAACTTCCCACCTTCTTCTGAACTTCTGCGGTGTTTAGCAAGTCTTCCACGGAGAGACGGCGGTCTGGAATGACGAGCGCCTCCTTTCGACTGCTGTTGATACATGAAGTATCTCTCAGGTTTTCAGGTGTTGATTGTATCAAAATGTTGTGATCCTGCTTAGTGTAATCTGTGTCAAGGTGGATGATGGACTGAGATAAAAGTAGCTGTTATTCAGGTGATGCGTGTTTCACAAACTTTTACCCAACTTTTGCCTGTAAAGCGTTGCTAAAGCACATAAGATGTAACATATCTGGACCTGTACACAATGGGAAAACAGGAACAAAACATCTTTCACCAGTTTAAAAGATAATTAGTGATCGTAATACAATTTGGCTTAAAATGTTGTCGTTTATGGTTGCTATTGCGTGGACCTGAATATATACTAATGTGTAGTAACATTTACTCTATTCTAATTATCTTTTAAAAATAGTAAAACATCATCATATTCATGTTCTATAATACCAAGCTGGGCTGAACTGAATCATTCATAAATTCAGAGCACCGTCAAAATTCACGTTTGTATATTCAGCACGTCAGGCTCTCTGATCACTCACACTGCACTCTGGGCGTTATGAATATGCAGAGCGGCAGCCGAATGTCACCAAGCTAGCCCGTAACAATAATGGAGCTTGAAGTCTGCAGACAAGTGGGCGTGAACCCAGGCAAGCTAATGAATGTAGCTGCCGCTCGTTTATTAGTTTGGAAGACAAATGTTTTGATAGACAAGGCTGTCCGTGGCTTCAATCTACAAATATATTCTCTCAAATAACACTTGCTGAAGCCTTTTCAATTTGCAGGCTAGCCAGAGGCAATGTGTGAACATGCTGCATTATCACTTCTTGAAAAAAAATGTCAAAGAGAAAAATATACTGTCTTGTTCCCCCTGCTTTAGTTTGTAAATGTGATAAATAAATGATTATTATTACTCTACTACTACTACTACTACTAATAAACTTGATTTATAAAGCACTTGAGATTTGTACAGAGTTTACAAAGTTCTTTGACAATCCCCCCCAAAAATCAATGTCGTACTCAAGTAAAAACAAGAAGACAGCAAGATAAAAGGACAAGATTAGAGGGCAAAAAATATAATAATAGAATAAAAGACATCAGATAAAAGCAAGTCTATAAAAATCATTTTTAATAAGTGATTTAAAACATGGTACTAATTCTGAAACAAAACAAAATAAAATGAATGACATAATGAGCAACTGGTGCAGCCGCTGTTAGTGGATGAATATTCACAAACCAAAGCCAGGATGTGCGGGCCAAAAACTACAAAAGTCAAATATCACTTTCACTGGGAAAGCTGCATGGCTCATGCTGCACTGTGGGACAGGCAGGACTAAACTAAATGATGTCATCCGGAGGGCTGGCACGCTTTAGGAACACGGCCCACTGGCTGAGTTTATTGTAAATATAATTTATACCTGATATTCCTTGACACTCTGTCACAGGGAATCTTAAAGCCGGAGCATTACTGGGAGCTAGCGTCAGCCTAATTACTGGGAATAGTGCCTGTCAGGAATTTAGGGCAAGACCTGCAGTATGGCACAAACATTAACATAAAGAATGTTAAAAGAGATTTAATGGGATTTTCAGCTTTTTAGGTGAGTAGAATGACAGCAGAACCATCATCCATACAAGAAAATGCAGGTGTACCGTAGTTACGCTGACAACAAATCAACACTCTTTTATAGGTAACTGTAAAGCCTGTGACATGCTAATTTCACTCTCATGAATACACACACACACACACACACACACACACACACACACACACACACACACACACACACGTAGAGATTCACTTATACACATACATGCCTATTACTTTGCTATCTTCTACTATTGCATGACCGCAGAAACTGTATGAGGCACAGTTGTGTACAATTCAATTGATGAATATATCAATTTTCTTCAACAATGCTATTTATTACTCACTATTACAAGACTACAGGTGAAAGCACACTTAGAAATGTCACTTTTTTTTGTAAGCAATGATCTGATGACAGCGACTGCCTTCAGCTATGCTCCATAAGTTCTACTTTGACGTTCTACTGAAAGGGTAGATGACACTTTTTACGATGGTGAATGCCTAGTTTTGGAGAGAAACTCCTCACACGTTACGTAACTGTTAAGTTGTGGATTTGGCTTCCCTGCAGCTGCATGCAATGTTAAACTCAGATCCAGCTGAGGTCCTTCATGTGTCCACAGTGAAGACCAGATGAGATCCACAGTGATACCTTGCTTTCTCCGGAGCTCCACTGGTCCTGATCTGGGTCATCTGGGCCTCGCTCCCCCTGGCACTGGACTGCAGTGGGCCAGTGGAGGAATATGGGCCAAGAAATACAACATAAACTATCCATAGTTTGAATGTAAAGCAGCTGTTACCCTCTACTGCATAGCCACCGCTTATACACAACGCAGTATTTAAAATGAATCTAGCTACAAACAACATTGCTTTGATAAAAATAATCTGGGTCCTTTACAGTTGTAGTTTAGCGAGGTACGCTCCTGGAGTCAGAGGAGATCATTAAATATTAATCCACCGCAGCTTGCCACGGGGCAAGGCTCTGTTCACGCAATAACAAGAAGCCTGTTTACTTATCCTCATCTTGCAGTCACAGGGAAGAGCTTAATTTCTCTGTTATTATTTTTTGCTCCTAGAGGTCTGGCATATAAGTGGGCCAACAAGGGCTAAGTCTCTAATTGAAAATGTGTAATATCCCTTTTCCTGTCACTGAACCCGCTGGGGGAGAGGATGTGTCATACACAGCTGACCCCAAGACTTATTTTACTGGACCGTGTCTGTCAGTACGCACTTTGTTGTGTAGCCTACTATCTTAGCTGTTGTCTCTGGACAATTGTGCTAAGATAAATTCTATGTTTCCTCTATTGTTGTCACACTTGCTGAATAAAGTGGTTGTATTGCCTTTTTTTGTTTTCCATTCCTTTTTGTTTTCCATCATTGGTGGGACTAGGCAAAACTTTGATGCGCACATCCAAGGAGAATCCAATGAGTCCAAGATATGTTGACAAAAATACTAAGCATTTATTGAAAACTTCCAAAAAAATAATAAGCAGTTCAAAAGATGTAAATCAGAATTTCTAGTCTTGTAATTTTCAGAGAAAAACAAAATAGGATCAAAAGATAAACCGGGATTCAATAACTAATGTGGTTCAAAGAAAATGGATACGCTTCCTAGTCCCTCACCAAGCATTTTTTCTATCAACCACTTCCTACTTCCTGCCTGTATCACCTGACACACCTGTATGAACATCGCCCCTCCCATCCACATGTAATTTTCAGAACTAAAGCAAGGTGGAGTAGATAAATACTCTAAACTGAAGTAAACATGCAACATATACGTAAATAATCCAAAATAGCAAAAAACAAATGTTCTTCATAAATAAACTATTTACATTACTCCTAAGAACTGAAATTGCTCCAACAGTTGTACTGATTCTGACATAAGAGCATATAACAAAAGGCTCCGGTTTAGTTTTGACTTTAGTTTTTAAAAAATTTACAATTTTAGTTGCAGTGTCTGGTCAGTTTTCCAGTTTCCCTCTTCCTATACACACCAAAAAGTTATTGTGATAAGTAATAGTATAGCCTCAAAGGCAAACTGATAATCAGAGCATCTTGTAGGGAAATATACCTTAATCAAAACATGGAGTTAGCTATTGTGTTTAATTCACCACCTTTATTGCTCCAGCATGTATGAGAAAATCCTATGGCTCGGTTGGTAAATGCATCATCATCACAGAAAAATATAATACATTTGAAATTATAAACATAAATAGCTACAGGGGCCCCAGCAAAATGAACGAGTATTGGGATTTGAAGTGTAGAGGGTCAACATCACCAGTGAAAATAGATTTCTACATCAAAGAGGTTTCTACATTTCTCCTACGGGGACAGGCAGGAGATGCTAAATTGCACTTTTTTTTATTTCGAGTGTAGCATTAATTAGACATAATGAATAATGAGGGTAATGTATAAAATATTTCCTCGGTGCCATTGTGATATTGGGCAAAAAACAGAGTCTAGGCTGGAAGACACAGTAAAAATAAACGGATTGGAAGGTCAGGTTGTGATGCAGGGAGAGCCTTCACGTTCAAGTTAAAGCAGTGTAGGAGTTAAGTTTGATAAGTTAAGCGGGAATGTTTCTCACTTCTAGATAATAACCGTTTCTCATTTCCCCTCTCCCCCTATAAACCCTAAAAGCTTTCCACCTTAACCATTTCCACCACAGGGGTTTTGCCATGGGAGCTCCTTGGTGCCTCTTTATACGCCGATTTCCAATAAAGTCCGCCTTGTTCTATAACCGGCCGCACCATCTGCCAGGGTGTCAAAATAAATGCAAGAGGGTATCTAACTGCATCCTGCTCTGGATTTAATGACATTAGAAAAAAGAAAACAGGAGAATGAGACAAAAAATATAAAAAGGAACATGATGCTTGGGATTTGCAGGATTGGATGAAGACACCAACACCAATGTTACAATAACTTTATCTTTTATGAATGACTTGCTGCTAAATAAAACAAAAGGCTATTTAAACTGACTGATGACCTTGATCACTTTTTGGATAATTTGAAGGTAGTCAAAAGTATGGACACACGCATTTTTCTTTATTTTTACTATTTTCGCATTTTAAAATAATAGTAAAGACATCAAAACTATGAAATAACACAAACAGAATTATGCAGTGACCAAAAACAAAAGTGTTAAACAAATCAAAACTATCTCATAATTTAGATTCTTTAAAGTAGCCGCCCTTTGCATCAACTTCACTATTTATATTTGTCTAAAAAACACATTTCAAGGACTTAAGTGTAAGCCTTTAGATCAAAATGGCTTTAAGATAATGAAAAACATAGTACATTCAATCAGGTGTGTCCAAACTTTTGACTGGTAGTGTATTTGGGGTTTTACAGATGAAAACTGACAAATCTGTCTCACACATTTCTGTCATTCTGCACCCTGAATCTAAAAGGATAGGAAAGATATCAGATTTATTGCCACTGTGAAAGCGACATTTCAAGACTTGAGTGGTTGGGATGTAAGGAGTTACCGCCTTGCCCTATGAGATCCTTGAAGCTCTCTTAACTAAATGTGTTTGTATTTTTTATGTCTCAGTGCCACCCTCTATTAGCATCATGCCTCTAAGTGCCCTTGACTCCAGTCAGGCAGCGCTGTGCCTGTTGGTCTGGGTTGCAGTTACAGTCTCTGCCCCGAAACACAGCCGCTCTGCACAGCGCGGGACAGATGAAGGATGCTAACTCCTCCACAACTGACTGACATTTAGTTATTCAAGCTGTCTGGACCTGAGGCAGAAAGTGAAACACTCCCCAACTTAAAAACCCCCCCCCCATCTTCTCATGGAATAAAACATATATATATTTTTTTTTCTGTGGCCTTCACAATAAGACAGTTGACACAATTTGAATGACAATAGGTCGCCTGCTCGCTCTAATGGCACAAGATTACACAGAATACCCCATGGTGCATTGGGCTAATATCCATAAGACAGTATAAAATTTTGTTATTATGCCTAGTGAGATGCCAGCTCTTAATAATACATACATTTTCAATGTATTTCGCATGTGGCCTCTAATTCTTTATAACGTTACATTAGCTGCTCTGTAAGAGTCTTGTGTGGGCTGCTGAGTCACATGGGGACTATATGTGGAGGTTTATTAAACCATTTAACGACACTTTTATATCATCGCATTTCATATCTTCACTTGAGAGTGAAAGGTACCCTCCAAATATTCCTCACAGCAGCAGTGAGGTCTGTTCTTTCCCTCCCAGTGGGCAAATTGGCAGTTTTCTAAACCTAGAGCAGCAAAATATCAACGTTATGATTAAACTTGCCAGAAAATATTCACGTTTCAGTGCTTTAGCTTATGTTTTACCTTAAATTAATGGTTTTACATTGAGTAAATGCTGTAGGATTTAAAATGAAGTATCAATATTACAATATCTAAAGCTATACACAGTCTCCAATAAACTGTCAGTCTCTTAAGATAACTGGTAAATGCTTTCTAAAATATGATGCATCTCTATGACCTTATTGTGTACATAACATAACAGTTTAAGTATCTTAAGTATAATGGTTTAATGTATCCTAACTCTTCATATGTGCCGTTACAAAACATGATACCTACATTCAATACATAAAGTTATAAAAATCTTTTTCCACCGAATGACCAGAGCAGCACACTGATGTCTGTTGGCTGCTGCTTATTGATTCCCGTCTGCACTCTGGTTCCTGGTCTCCACCCCAGCCAGGCTCTGCTCAGAGTCGGACGAAGCAGATGAGAAGTGCTGTGGCATCCAAACACAGAAAACCTTGCTTGTTGGACCCAGAAAGACGTCCTGTACTTGGGTCAGCAATCCTTCTACCCCCTAAAAAGTGCAGCCGGGGCCTCTCCAGAAAGATTAATGACCATTGATCCCCAGCACAAGCCACCAGGGCAGCAGATCACTGTTTTCCTCCATTCCCCATGAGCTGTAAAACCCTCATTACACACTTTCTGAGTCTTTAGGTTGCCCCTCTGCTCGCTCCGTACCGCGGCCAAGGACAGTTGTTAGTGTTTGCGTGTTTTGTTTTGTTCAGCAGAGTGCGTTGACGTGGTTGATGCTTGCTTATTGGTGTATTATACTGGTGCGTTTTATCAGGAATTCTATACTAGCTGAATTTGACATGTTAGCAACATGTTTTTTTTTTAATAAAAGTAAAGAATGTGCAAATGCAAGGTGATAAAGAGCAACCCACCGAGGACAACACTGTTTCAATGAAAACTGCACAGTCTGACCTATAAAAAGAAACATGTACCATAATATTCAAAAAAACAAAGTAGTCTGAAATCAGTAGACAGTTATGGCGTGCTGGTCTACCACATTCAGCTGCAAATCCTCATTTGCAGGAAGCCTGTATAATCATCTGAGTGTTTGGAGAACCTGTTCGCCATTACTGCATGACCTTCCTAATCAGATGAGTATTTCAAAAACACAAGGGGCGCAGGGTCATTGCCAATATGCGATTGAAATAGCAAATTAGCATTTGGCAGGAATATTCCTCCTGTAAATCAGTTCTCATTCCTTTTCTCATCTGTAAGTAACTATCTGACTTCTGCCCCGAACACTCTCTTTGATGTCGGGAGAAGGCTTGGAATAAGAGTGATTAAAATGTTAAAGCATGTTCTTTTTATACGCTGGAAGCAGCTTCCTATGCAGACTTTAATTTTAATGTAAGTACAGGAATAATTTGTCTTTTTAAACCAGTTAGTTTGAGGGTAATTGACTACTTTAATAGGAAATCAATGTTTGACAAACGAACAGCTTAACGTGGGTTGATAGTGTTGATAATAAACGATGTCCTTACAAGTGTGGGATAATGAAGATGTCGCAATTTCCTCACATCGTGAGACCAATCTCACCCAATGCTTTTGATGATATCAGCCTAGCAGGGAATCTGCAAATGATCTTGATAGAAGGCTGTTAGTACACTGATGTATCAAAGTATCAGAGCTTTGATAATGACAATATCTCCCTCTAATCAAAATGTCTTGGTTGATGACTTCCATGCTGTTAGGGATGAATACAATAAAAATTACCCATTCAGGGAAACCTGAAAGCTGTGTACTGTTTATATCAGTTAGATGGCTTAACGAGGAAATCCTCCATCACACACTTAAAGGAGAATACCGGTCATTTAGAGTTATAGCCCATTTACTACTGTGTGCGTCTAGTTTACCCCAGTCATTTTTGCAATGCGTGCCATATGTAAATAGATTTTTTAACATTTATGCATTTGTTGTTTTCAAAATATATCTTTATGGTGTCAACTTGAAATCGCATCATCTGGTTACTTCTAATGATTTTTTCAGCAGCCAATAGCTACTTTCCATTTCTTCCTGTGGGTGTCAGGTGATTCACAGTAAGCAGAGTGTAGCGTAATGCACGCACTGATATTAAAACACTCACAATGAAATAACAATAAAACAGAATCTTTGACAAAACCAAATTAAGGCTTCATGTTTACTGTGATGGATTATCTAGTTCAGGCAATTTTCAAGTCTATGGAAGTTGTTTTTCATACTGTACAAAGATGAATGGCAGCAAATGGCTTTTTCTGAAGGTAGGAAAACGAGCCCTGGTGTCTCCAAGTACGCTGATTGTGTGCAGACAATTCAGGAATAATGTACAGGAGAGGGGCAACCTAGACGATTTGTACAAACTTAAGAAAAACAAACACCTTTATCATCCTTTAAACTGAGTTTGTGCTGTAATGGCCATTGCAGCCTGTTCTTTTATGGCTGCTCTACTGTAGACCTAAATAGGCATATTGTAACAAAGAACCCATGACTCAATGACTGGGTGCCAGACTGTTCCTTTGAATTTCTTAGTCACTGACAGGAGAGCAAATTTATAATTTTCTGAACAATTCATTTCCAAAAAGTAAATTACAGTGCAGCAAGCATTTGATGTAGTGCAGCAGACACACAGTAATAAGTAAGATTTCTGTAGCATCACAATAAACCCTTAAGGGACTGACTTTTTAGGAGTTTGGTCCATTGGTCACCTGACCCAATATGGACTGGCACCAAATTAATCTCTGTGTCTCTGGTAGAAGCTCTGTCTGCTGTGCATGCTAACACTTTAGCATAGCCTACAGTGTGTTAATATAATCGTAGGTGACTAGCATTATCCAAAGTATGAAGATAGACCTTTTAATATTCCAAAGTTGGCATTGGTTTTTATTCTGGGGCCTGTAGATTCATAACCTCTGAAAACAAAATCTCAATCTTCATCATTCATGAAGTGCATTATGAATCAACAATGCAATACAACTTCACTCACTTCTTGTGTAAACAAAGCTTGAAGTCTCACAGAGATCTTCTGACATTAAAAGTAGTTTCAAAGAGTGTTTTCTTTTTTGTCTATTTCACCAATCCCCTAAACAAGCCTGTCAGGTTTAGACGCGTCATTAAAATTAACTAACCGTCCAGCCTTTGAGCTGCTGCTGTTGTTACTGTTACAGCTACTGTTGTACTGCTGTTCTTATTTCCTCACTTTTAGGATAATGCTAGTCGCCTATGATTACTTAACATATTTTATGCTAAAACGTTAGCATAGAGTAGCAGTAGCAGTGCCAATCGTCTCATCACATATTGGGTAAGGTGACAATGGGCCAAACTCCCAAAAAGTCTGTGTTTTCCTTTAAACTCACTAGATTTGCCAATCTCTTCACTTAAAAAAGAGTGTTGTGATGGCTGTGGGAGATAAATGTCTAACAGAGAAGTCCTGCCTGAAAGCTACTGAGCCCCAGTATCTATCTTGGCCCATGGGATTCAACTTTGGCTGCCACGCATCTGATTTCCCCCATGGAGGAGCCAGGTTTGAAGGTTTTGCATGAGTGGAGGTCAAAGGGAGGTGAGAGTGACACAGAAGACCTGCCTCAAAACCTGGTAAAGCCAAATATCTGCCTCATTCTGCCTTTACTTTTCCTTTTCATTCACTGGTAGATGTTAAAACGCCTCCATGAGTGATTAAGCTTCATTGCAGCCGGTCACATCTGGTTGTGATCAAGTGTGTCAAACAGAAGTACTATACGTACTGATATTGCTGAATTAATGACGCCGTTCTCTGTGCATCCAAATGAGTTAATAATATTCTACTAGATATCATAAATTGACCTACAGTGCTGACATCAGTGATCTGGAACTGGTAATGGCGTGTGCATTAGTTACCCATAAAGCCACGGTGAGGAAACACGCTGTCACAGCAGCTCAATCATTAGGACAGAAAACAAGGAAATGCTCTGATGGACACTAATCACTCAAGATCAAATGCATTTCAATTAACCAATAACATCTGCTCACACAGCCTTTCTGGCTATTCTCCATATGCTTTCTAACCTCAAAGTGATGATGATGAGAGATGTATGTCTGACTGGCTGTTGCTAAAATGGAGCCAATAACAAAAAGATCAAAACCCATAAATTCTAATGATGGTTTTTTACCCACAGGATTCAATATAATGTGACTGATAAAGGACAAATGCTTGAATGTGACTTTGTAGGGCCTAGACATGTTCAAACTTTTCCCCAACTGAGAATGAGCCTGAAATCCCATCTATATCATTTTTAAACATATGGTTTAAACTAATGGTCATGGCTGCCAAATCAAGGAGATAGCTGGATGAGCTGTTGCCTGATTTCAACATGAACAGCAATCTGCTTTACCATAAGGATCCCTGATGTTTTAATGGAGGGTTCACCTTGTACAGATGGGATAAAAATAACCGCAAAACAACCATGAGGAATTTCCGCTGCGTGCATTGCAGCCGTCCATTTGATTTTCAAAACAAACATTTCTCAAATAATAACGAAGGAAATCAAGTTCATTCATTTAAATAATTGCGTTTGTCCCTACTTTTGTCCCAAGTGAATTAGCAAACATTTTAGCTGGGGGGAAAAAAAAACCGTCTGTTCGTAATAAGTGGGATAAACAGGGGCTGTCAGCACATCTTTACAAGTCTTATGTGTAATACAAATAAGCCTGGCTGCTGGTAGGTGCTGTGGCTCTAAGAGGGTTTTCATCCATAGCTGAACAATTTTCTGCTCCTCTGGGATCCTTTGCATCAATTCAATTTATTTCAGTAAATGGACCAATTCATCAGGGAAATTTGGTATGTCATTCGTGTTTTTCATCAAGCGATACCTTGCTCCGCTTTTTCATGAACACAAATGGATTAAACACTTCTGCAGACATCTTGAAACTACGTCTGCATGAGAGGTTATTGTGCTGACAGTTTAAAGGAGAACTGCTCACTGTTGCCCCCAGCACATTTAGAAGAATCCTAATAATTAACATAATCCATAACAATAGGTATTTATTACTTACTCACCATAAAGTAATAGTGATGCTGCGAACAGGGTTTAAGCATTTTGCTGAAGTGTTTATCTGAAATTCAAAGAGAATCGTTCAGTTGAAGCTGTTGAGTTTCACATTTTCTGACAATGAGTGATGAATTGGTTTTAATGTAATTGGGTTTACATTTCATCTAATCAAGAATGAGACGACCAAAGAAACCTGATAAATGATCCTGGCACTCCTTCTTTGTGAAGTTTGACGACAAATACTGCTAACCCAGGGAACACACCTTGTCTCTGGAAGTGTAAAGAAGTAATAGCATAATTTGATATTTTGTTTTACAGAAAGCAAGCATCGCGGAAGAGGCAAAAAAAAAAGAAGTAGTAACATAAAACCAACGGATACTAGCTAAGGCAGAAACTCCTTTCCTTGGCTGGTGCTCCGTATCCTTCCAGATGTCTGTGTGCGACTCGCCCCTCCCCGCTGCCCCACGCTGACGAGCCCGTGTCATCCCTGTGACATTTTCAGAGCCATCACATTTCATCAGGACGGTAATTAATCATTGCCGAAACAATGTGGTGGCCGGGAACGCTGGGGCTGCCACAGCGCTGCGAAGGAGAGCGAGCCGTGCCAGCGGCCTCCTTGGCACACACCGGGGTGCGACAGAGAAGTGTTTCCATGGTGAAGCCTCGCTAACATCATGAACCGTCATCCCACTGTGACATCTGCCGGCAGCGCGGGCCGCGGCTCTAACCTCTGAACAGCATTCAGACACCCAGAATCTACCATGCCTGTGCAAAATAATAATTAGATTTGTATTGCGCTATTCCAAACAAACTAATTAACAAATCATTAACTACAACAGCAGGGTTGACCCACTCAACATGTCAGAAACTATTTTAACAATATAAATTTACATATAAAATAGAACTACTAGGCCTATAGGCTTGAAAGTTCACTGAACAGTTTAGTGACTACTCTGTACATCATCAAAATAAAGCCAAAAGGGCAACTGAAGGATTGACTGAAGGACAACTGAAAGATTTTTATATAAAAATACACCCGTCCTGTCAGCCTGGATCACAAAAACAACAGAGAAGAGCGTCCCATCCCCCCCTAACTCAGACCCTGTAGATTCACCTGATTTGCCCAAATGAAATTCTTCTGTCAGGTATGGATGCTTCTCCACCCACAGGAAGAGATGAGCCGAAACCTAAAGGAATAGTTCACCCCAAAAATGAAAAATGAAAAATGAAATCAACATTCTTTTAGACGGGATCCAGCTCATACAGGCCGGGCAAACCACTGACTATTCAGTGGTGAAACACAGTTACCCACATTATAATCTTTACAGGGATTTGGTTTGGGTTTCTGAGTTTCTGATTACAAGCCACTGAACATCC
This sequence comes from Centroberyx gerrardi, assembly GCF_048128805.1. Lineage (NCBI taxonomy): Eukaryota > Metazoa > Chordata > Actinopteri > Beryciformes > Berycidae > Centroberyx > Centroberyx gerrardi. The sequence goes on along the minus strand of NC_136013.1, from coordinate 11,037,918 downwards.
ATCTTGGTATCTAACCAAAATTTCCATTACATTTAGTTTACATTTACATTTAGCACCCTCTATATACACACAGTTATGGTAATGCTGAGGTATAAAAGAGGCTAAATGTTCTATTTCACAACCTTCCCCTTACATCATTGTTACAGCATTTAGTCAACAGCTGTGTTAACCCATTCACCTCTGTTGCAGTTAGTCAGGGCTATAAAACATAGTGTACAGGGTGTAATAAGGAACCGCAGTCTCCAGGCAAGAATGAGGCTGAATGAGAACCAGATGCGCCCAGGACTTTCAGGCTGTATTAAGTGTAGGAGAGCAGATAACCTACTTCAGGTCTGTCAGCTGTAGACACACACTCTGAAACGTCACGATGAATAAATCAAAGGACTAATCCGTAACTGCAAGACAGCAACCTACCTCTTGAGTATATCATTATTTTATGAAATTCAAGTTTGAAAGTTGCATGTATTAATATTAAGGGTGTAGAGCCTTTAGCTGTAGTTTTGCCAACCATATCATTCATTAAATTAATGGCAAATACCATCCGTACTATTTTGTTTTTGCCAAAGTTCACAGTTATCAGCAGCTTGTCACCTTGTCATGGTGACCTTTTCTCGTGTTGTTCCTCTGTGTGTTTGTGTGGATGCTCTTTATCAGGCGACGTTAATGAAAATGGAGGCGCCATCTCATGCCAAGTTGTCACACTCTTAATGTTAGTTAGTAGCTCTGAGTGGGAAAGAATGGCCTCAGTCCAGGATGAAGCTACTTAAGATGACACTGTACAAAATAAGAGGATGTTCATTGTCACACAATATGCTTAAAGCGTGAAAAATCCTTTATAAAATGATGAAAGGAGTGTAAAATGTTTCGAAATCTGTGAAACAACAACATTAAAGCTCATTCCAGCTCTGCGATTTCTCCCTGATTAGCATGAGCTGCAAGATGTACACTTCTTCCTACTTTGCGGAGTTCACACAGCGTATTCAGAGTGAAAATCACAAGTTGTCCGCTAAAAGGGCCCCGGCTATCCAAGTCAACCAAACAGGTGAGGTCAGATTATTATGAAAGCTGCTGAACCAGAAAGTTGATACAGTATATATTGTATGTGCTCGAGGGGGAAGACACTGACAGTTCAAGGCCTTGGAGTCTGCAAGAAAACAGGGAAGGTTGGTAGAAATGCATCTGCAAGCACTGGAATTATTAACATTTAGGTATGCTTACAAGACAGTATTAAATCAAAGTAAGCAAAAAAAAAAAAAAAAAAACGAGGAAAAAAGGCTGCAGTGCTGTGTAGATGAAGGAAGCACACATCCACACTTTTATTCACTCATTTACAATTCATGTCAAGTCACTATCCACCCCCCCCCCCCAACCCCCACCCTGCTTCTCGACCCCTCCGCCTTTTGGTGAGGGATGGACCGCGCCAGAAAAAGAACAAAAAGAACAAAAGAAAAAGCAGCAGCCCCCGGGCCGATGCACATCTTATATCTGACCTTCACACGTCGTTGATCATAAAGTGGGCTTCCTTTGACAGATTTCTGACACCGCTGAACATGTTCTGAACTCACAACACAGCAGCTGACGGTGAGGCTGTCGAGAGCCAAAGAGGAGGCGTTCAGTATCAGTAACTGTGTAATTTCATCATTCGGGGGAACTAGTGTTGAGACCAGGATTCAGCCAAATAGGTTTTATTCAAGCTTTTTTAAAAAAAGAATGGAAAGAAAGGGAAACGTGAATTGGGTTTCTGGTCCCAAGTCAGCCTATTAAGTTGTTTACTTTTCCGAACTTGACTCAACATGGGATTACTTGGCCTGTTATCCTTGTAATACGCTACCTTGCTTTTCGCTGTCACGTGAAAACCTGGAAACTCCAATTTTAGTGATTTTCATGTTTTCACTTCAGGTGGAGGATTACACGGCCCTCTATGGATTGATACAATTCTACCATCCTTGGGTTAATAAAATTCTATAAAACCCCATTGGATAAATTAAAAAAATGCCCCAACACTTGTGATTGTTATTTTATCGTTGTCTCAAGGCTGCTTTTCTTTGCACCTCAAAAGTTTTGGAAATACAAAGTCACCCTATAGCAGTTTTGTTATTTTCTGATGATAAAATATAGTTTTATACATATTTCATATTATACTTACTATACTGTATTGATCTCTATTTTTTTATTATTTACTCTGCATTTTGTGTTTACACTGATATGCAGTTAACATTTCACTTGCTTTAGTCTTTCCAATGAATCACAGCCTCGCAACACAATCAAACCCAAAAGCTTTTAGCCATGAAGCCTTATGGTTTTGTTTCATCTGCAAAACAACTTTTGTGTACCAAACAACCTTGGTTTTCTGAAAAGCTGCCGGTAGTTGTCAGTGATACAATGGCAGCGGAGAACTGCTCAGTCTGTCCCGCCAAGCCTTCAAGGCAGTCTACTGGCTTGATGGATGGGAATTGAAAGGCAAATCAATAGAGATCACAGCTTAAATGAAGAGTGATTTTAATTGGCTTAGTGTTATTGACGTATGCTTCCCTCCGCTCCTTGGACTTTCTCTGAGGCCACACTGAGGCCTGCGCTGTGGCTCCAGCAAATGAAGATTTTCTGATAGTCAGCTGTTCATTGAGTGGAATGACATCCAACGAGGAGTGACAATAGCAATTCAGATAAACGTTTATTAGGGGCAATTTCATATGCCCATGTCTGCTTGTGGTGTGTCTATTTTCAGAGGCTGTTAACACACAGATAAACACACTTGTGATGTCAGTGTGGCACACTCTCACAAATCACAATGTGTCATCCTGAGTTTTAATTATGCTTTCCTTGTTGTAGAACATGTCCACCTAGGGAAACCTAAATTCCCCATCCATTATAGCAGCATTAGCACAAGCTTAAAAAACATTCAAATGAAGCAGACACAGAAAGATGTTGTCCTTATTGAAATTAAGCATGGGGTTAGTCTCAAATATTAATCACCCAGGGAGGCGGAAGTTGAAAACAGATAAACATTCTTCTAATAGGGTTCTATGAAATTATAGGAGACGGCTTTGACAGTCAATGTGGCCCACGGATCCTAATGAATTCTCAAAATGTGCTGATGAAATCTCTTTTGCATACAGAGGAGTGAGCTTCAAGACTCTCAAAAACTTACCATGAGAGGGAGAGAAGACGTGGAGGGAATTTCAACTCCACATTGTCTGACACTGCTATAGATGTTTTAAAACTCTCAGACAAATAAGAATTCGGGGGAGTTTACAGATTTGCTAATGCTAATGTTTATGAAACAGGATCTCAGCTGTTATAGCTATATGGGAGAAGGAACATTTATAAATGTAGTTCATGAGCTTATATGATTGTATTATTTTAGAACAGTGTGGACATTTTCCCTATTATATATTAGTGTATATGACTATTGCTACAGGAGATGAAACAATACCATTTTATTCATTTTTTTAAATCAGTTTAGAGAAAAATGGTTTATTTGCCTCAAATTATGGTCATCATCTGCTCATGAAATTCCTCCTAAGTTTAGGAAGATCAGAAGATAAATTCATCACTCCAGTCATATTTTTAGATGGTTATATATTACATCTGGATATCAAAGTACAGATATGGAAACCAATACGTCAGACCTGAGAGAGGAAATGGTGAATTTTGGAAGGGAATTCATCACTTTTCACACGGAGGGTGAGGAAAGCCTAGACAGCAACTTCAAGCCCAGAAAGAGAAGAGAGAGTAACAGGATTCCCCCTCTTTCGAAATATTCTATAAAATATGCACGCGCTGCATTTGATTATGAAATAAGACCTGAAACGTATATTTTGATACACGCACAGTCAGCAGCAGGGAACGCCTGTTAGATTAACGCGGAGGACCCCTCTCCTCACTGCGTTAGCCTGAACAGGCCGTTTTAATAATGCATACTCACTCATGCATATTCTCAGCACCGTGTCAAGTACAGTGGAATTAAACAACTTTATCATCTAAAAAAACGACATGTTCTATATCAGCCTTTTTCATTGAGTGACCAATGAATGGTGATTCCTCTTTTTGCCTATCGCAGAACTATGTAATGAAGATACTGAAAGAAGACGGTTATCAGCAGTCGTCGGGAATTTATAATTTCCCGCTGGGGCTAATATCTTCAGAATTTAATAACTAAAGAACAGTTTTGATACTGGGGGAGTGGAGAAGTGGTCTTCTTGTATCAGTGAAGGCCAAAGGGAAGGAGGGATAAGGAAAATGCTCAACTCAACACATCAGGTTTCCACATCATCACATGTGTACAATGAAAAGAGGCATCGTCAGGAATTATGTGTGAATTTTCTGTATATCATGTCACTTTATATTGATTCAATTTGGAAAATGGCTTGGAATATTGACTCTGCTCACACACAAATACTGTTTCTATCTGTACAGCCTCAATCTGGCCCTGTTGAATTACTATGACACCACCACTGGCTTTGTTTTCTTAGAGGTTTATGTAATTTTTTCTCTGAGCTTTACAAGAACTGACAGTATGTGACAGCTAAGGCGTAAATGTTGTATGCATTTGGAGGCTGTAAAAGGTTTGTTTGCATTTGTAATGTCTGTAAACAAGAGAGCACAACGGAGGTGTATTTTGAGTTATGATGGGTTAGGAAAGTTTGGAAACAATAGCGAAACCTACCAGTCCAAAAGAAAAAGAGCCACATCTGTACCTCTCCTCAGTCCCTTCTCGTCTTGGAGTGCTTTTCATCTTGGAAAGGAAATGCCGATGTGCAGAGTGAATAACTACTTTTGGCTCTTTGCTTTCCTTCTTAGCACACGTGCCTTCCTCTGAATGATTCATTCGTTTCTTTTTGAGTTTGAGTTTCTGTAGGTGGCGCTCTTTGGCTATCGCTGCTCATGCTAACCACCCAGTTCTTCTATAGATTCCTGCTGCTGCTTCAGAAAACATAAAATGCATCTCTTCCTGTCCACCTGTTTTTCAGACAAACAGCTACCTGCTCCTAGGTGTTCATAATAGAAAATATAAAAGCTTTCATGACCTGAGTATAGGTCGGATCGCTACTGTGTATCGATTGGCAATTGAGAGTTGCAAAACTGATGTTTATTTATATGAAAATGTCATGGATTATTATGACATGGATTAAAGCTAGTGTGAGGTTTGAGTATTTCTTTCGCTGTACAAGTGATGGAGCTTCATTAAAGGGTTGAACCCCCCTAACTAACCACGAGCCCTCAGACTCCCCGGCTCCCCACATAACCCTCTGGCAAAACACAGCGAGGCCGTCTGCTGCGCTCCCATGTGCCGAAGTCAATACTGCACCTACCGAGGCATCGATGGAAATAAGATCTGAGCGATAGGCTTGAGCCAAAAGATGCGACCGCTAATCCCTCATGTGTGAATGAGAACTGCTGTATCTTTGTGTGCGTGTGCATGTGTGTGTGAAAAAGGGAGGCTGAAAGCTGAAAGCTGAAAGAGAGAGAGAGGGAGAGACGGTCAGAGAGTGGAAGAGTTATCTTCCCACAGGATAAGTACCATTGTTAAACCTCCTAAATCACCTGAAATGAGCAGAGCAGAACACGGCAGTCCAGTCCAAGGCCGTGAGATTTCTTATTTTATTTTTAACACTTCCAGATCTGATCCATCTAGGATTGTGTTGCTGTAATCCCTAGGCTAGATATCTCCCATGTTCAATATGTTAATGTCTCCCACCAAATGGATCATTCGTCAGACAGACTTGGCAGATGGGCTCGCAACCGTTTCAGAGAAGACAGATGTAGCAACACACTTTTTAAAATCTCTGTGTGCGTTTCAACAATACATGCGTGTTTTTTTTGCATCAAAGTGGAGCAGATAATGCATTGTAAACACGGCCAGTGCGTTAGGTTCTATCCAAGATCATTTCCTCCGGCAGTTTAAAAGACGGTGCACAGCGGATGATGAGCAGTACGTTGTCTCTACCCAGTAGACCAAACAGAAAGGAGGCTTTTGTGTATCATTTCAGCCTGGATTGTTTCTTCAATTGCCAGAATTATTTCTCAACACATTACTTTTCAATCTTGCCAAAGTGATAAAAAAGAAATTTGAGCGACTTCTTTTAGTATTTATCGCAGCATTCTCAGTGTTTAGTATCTTACTTAGCCAGATAATAATCTACTTCTCAGTTCCTCAGTGTCCTACTTAACCAGATTTCAGTAAATTGGAGGGAGAAAAAAATCATTTGATGTGGAGGATGCTTCTTAGTGGTGCAAAAGCAGTGCTGTCCTTGATAATTGGATTATTATTTAATAGCTTAAGGCCAATTTTCTTAAGGACATGATTTTTATTGCATATCTATATGCTAGTTACTGTATACCAAGGCAACACTCTGCTTTTGTTGTGTTGCATAAAGTAGAATGTACAAAGGTTTGACCCTCGCATGTGGGTGAAGGAAGAGTTGGGGAAAATTCCTCTGAACAACAAATCTATGCTTCGCCAACACAAGCTATTTAATGGAAAAGAGACAAAGGCTGTTCTCTACATTTTGATTCAGACCTCAGCATCTCAATATTGAATAACCCCTGAGCTATTATGATGCTTTTGTATGCAACACATGATTTATTACTGCACCTTCTGTTGTACCATCAGAAACCTAGAAGTGAGTCTGCTGTTTGAGAAGTATATGAACTATCCTCAGCAAGCAACAAACTAAAATAAAATAGAAGCTGGGTTTTGTTCCTTATCTATATTAATCAACTGTTTCAAAATGATGAAACTGATCGCTTCGTAGGCGACTATCTACCTGCAACTGATAGCAATATGACATTTTTATAGTCTTGATACAGTCATCTCTTTATACTGTCAAAAAACAAACACACCATGAGGATCAAGAGACTGTTTATACATAAGACTACATCAATTTCTACTGTGTCAGTATGTACACACATTTCATAAATGCATAAATGCAATGAGGAATTCTCAGAAAGCCAGACGTTGTTTACTGTATCTATTGAAGTTACAGTGTAGAATTGCCGTATACCTGCAGGCAAACAAAGATGGACTCCACAACTGCCTTTGAAAGTTGACGGTAACTTGAAGGAGCTGACCATCAAAGTCTGATTGCCTCATGCGTTTTATCTGAAGCATCGCCCTGACTGATGATGAGCTATTGTTTGTGCTGCAGCAGTTCAGGCATTACAGAGTGTAATATATGCCGCTTATAGTACCAACCGGCGGAAAGGGGAATACATTTGAATGCATTTCCATGAGATTAAAACGTTTTAAGTGTATATGTGCTGACCCGCGGCCGTTTCGGGACGGGCTACATCCTCTCCTCTCTCGAATGTTTGGAGGATAAAAATGAAAGCTGTGCCGAGTGTTCCAGTCGGACGACGAGAGGCTCTCAGAAAACAGGCTTTCATGTGCTCAGGCTGACAGGCTTTTGATGTAAGTAGTAGAGTCTGAGATTAGGCTGGGAGGATATCAGGCTGGCCTTTAGAGAGAGAGAGAGAGAGAGAGAGAGAGGGAGAGAGAGAAACGGGGGGGAGGAGTAAAGAAGGATGCACCTGATGTTTATCTATGTACCAAGTTTAAAAAATCATTCTCAAAGAAGATATCCCTCTTAAGATCTATAGCCCTTATGTCTAGACGTCTAGTTTTTAAACACAAATCAAAAAAGCTTCTCTACCGCGCGTACAGAGAAGCTGGAAGAAACACACTCTGACAATCAAGCACGCTTTGCTTTAAAAGTCTTACAGCCCTCATTAGTATCCCCACCAGCTTCTCTTTTTTTGGCTCTTCCCTCGATATAAACAATTTCTATTTCTAGAGAGACGGGGGCCTGGGGGAGACGGTCCTCCGGGGTGTCGTCTCCTCCGCCCGCCTCGTCTCCTCTCTGCTGCCCATGTGCAGCGAGGCAGACGCCACGTTCAGCACATGAAAGTGGTTCAGCGGGGCAAATATTCATCAATAGGCCCTCTCTCTTATGTAGATTCTGCTTTTATTCCGTTTTTAACTGTGAGCAAGAATATAATAAACTCTCAACTCAACTCAATGCAGGCTTTACAGGGTGAAAGATTTTCAAATTATGTTGCTATGTTACTGGAAAAATATGACCAAGACATTTTAGACAGGTGTCCAAAAAGTTTCAAATTATTTTAATCACAAATCTTTATGGTGGGTTCTGATCTTCCACTGGACTCTATAACTGTCATGCATGGTAACGTGGGAAACAAACTGCTTACAATATCAAATATTCGCAAATTACAAATTAGACAAGCATGCTGCCATGTCCCACTGACACCACTTGATCCATCATTACAATACACAAATTGAACAACTAAGTTATTAAACTACGAAACTGAATTTGAAAAAGCCTATACGGTTTCGTTCTGGCTCAACCATTAATTTTTCATTCATTTTGAAATATTGCATTCCTAATCACAATACGTGCACTAATTTGTCTTCCATCCATCATTTTAAATGGAATGCATAATTCTCTATTCAATTCAAAGCCATATGTGGAAGACTGCTAATATCTTGAACTGGAGGTCAAATCAGGCTTCCAATGAACATACAGTATCTTATTTGATTATGAGGATCCATAAGGAAATAATTGAATGAAAATGCCAATAGGAAGCCAAGTTTTTGGTTGGACAGCGTCGAGCCTTGACCAATCAAGCCTAAAAGCATTACTACAACTATTTCTAAGTGATTTAGCTTTTTCTGTAGGTCAAGGGTTTCCATTCTTTCATTCTATCAGACTTTTAGCTACTTAAGCCCTGGGGGGGAAAAAACAAACTCAAACTTTCAAATCAATCTTTAATGGCTTTGCTAAGGTTCATGTCATTTTACATTATTTAGCACACACACACAACACCACTTTGAGGTTACAAGGATCCCACTACTCCAGGATCAACAGGAGTGCTTTAACATTGTCCACCCTCTGCTCACGGCCCATCCATCTTTCCCAGAGAGAACGAAGAAAAAACAAAACATCCTTCGAAGTTTGAATTTTTATTTCCCCGGCCCTGGCATCTCTATTAGTGACAGGGGCAGGAGAGGAGAGCAGCCGGCTGGACGGCTCCTCTCTGACTGGAGGACACCCATATGCTCCTGTCATGTTCCCCTCTAATGAGGATTAATGGCAGCCATGACACTCCTCTTACTCCTCAGTCTCACGCAACCGCTCCTAAAACCCCGCCTAACTTTGAACCGCGTCTCTCTCCCAACAAAATGCCTGTGTTGAGATTGGAGGTTTCTAGACATCTTCCCTTGAAGACTTGCCAACGTATCTTGGTTTTGTCAGACTCGCCAGTGTTCGACGTGTCTTTCAGGTTTTCTGACACCGACACGAAAGGTTTACCGGACTGGCTCTTCTCTGTTTTTTTTATGTTACATTTACTCTGAAATGAACAGAGGTTTTAGTGCTTTGACGTCAGCTGGCAGCCGGTGTGTCGAGCGCAGTGTTTGTAGTGAACTTTTTGTTTGCGTAGGGCACAACTCCTGGCTTCTCAATAATAGATGAGCTGGCAGTACTGAGCTGCATCTCTGCTGCGCTCTCTGAAGGACAAATTAGAAAGCAAAAGTTGAGTGAGCGAATACAAACAAACTGAGCGAACAGATGTGGTGAAGAAAACCAGAGTGATTAATAGTCAATTAGTTGTCCATTAATTTGGACTGCGTAGAACTTTAGATTCCATTTGCTTTATCCTTGAATCGCAGCAAAACACTGATACCTGGAGTTTCTGTCGGTGCGATATTCTGCTACACCAATTTGCAACAAGGCCATTGTGTCCTTAGATCTACATCACTAAACGTATGCTGCAATAGTCTCCTTTGTGAGTTTAATTAAACTAAACTCAAGGCTTTCACAGCTTCAAATCTGACACACTCTCAACGTTCTTTTCAACTTGCTTAAAAAGACTTCATTGCGATGAAAGGGATTTCTGTAAAAGCCCAGACCAATTTCACATCTAGGTGTATTCTTTCTGCTATAGGATATAGAAACCTCTTCATGTTTACAAGCTCAACAATGGGACATGCAAGTGAGGCTGAGAGCTAAAGGTAAAAGCCACCAGCTCACATTGTGGATAAGGGTAAACTAGGTAAGTTCACTGTGTGGTCAGTATATACAGTAAAAACACAAATTGCATCGTGTGTTGAGATTGATGGTCGCTTACTTGAATGGAAATTGATGTGAGAGGAAGGATAATCACCGTGAGGTAGGACTGTCCTGTCTGGGAGAGCATCCTGTGATTTGGTTACCAGATGACAAGAACAAATTAGATGGACACTCTGATTAATCGTTATAAATGCCCATGCAGACAGCGATAGCCTAAGTTAGTTAATCTAAGGCAGAGAGGGATGGAAAGTAAGCAATAAAATTATGCACACCAATGGTTTCAGTTTGGGGGGGAACGTTTCCTTTACATTTCCATTTTTATTGCTGTCCATTCCGGGTCATTTCATGCGCAAAGCAACATCAAGCCTAAACCAATTTGTTTAGGCTGTTTCACATTCTAAACATTTCCATTAGCAACTGTACCCATCCACATAATGAAATATTGTTCAAAGGAAAAATCTATTTCGGAACTCTTTTATTTAATTTGACAACCTCCGATTTTGAATTTCACCAGCGTCACCGAAGTGTGCTGCAGCTCTCTGCATCTAAGTATGAAATCAAGCTATTTTTTCATATTTTCAATATCTGTTTTCCTTCTTCGGAGATCAGTGAGAAGAACGGGGCAGAAGCCAGCGGAAAACGCCAAGGCTGTTAGAAAGCGAAAACATTTCTCACTGCTCATGGTGATCAAAACACAAGCGAGCCGGTCTTCAAAAGTCAGAAACGAAAGGTTTTAATGCGCGGTGGTTTATTCTGTCCTCTTTACTGGAAAGACAGATATATTCATTACAGAAAGCAAAGGGCCGTAATGTGAATGAATAAATGAGTGTATAAATTCAAATAGTGAAAATGCCTATTCCTTTAAATGAGGAATGGGGGACAGCCTGGGTGATTCACACTGTACTGTCACTACTTCAAAAAGACAGAGACAGAAGATGGTTTCCCCACTGAAAGCTCATGTCCTTCCCTCTGGTTGAGGCGAGGGAGAGAACGGGATCGGAGGGAGATGGCGGGATCACGGGACGGTTGACTATGGAAGGGTTAGTCCTGGTGTCGGATCGCACATTAATGTCCTGGAGGTTGTTCACGTTTGATCAGTGTATCCATTACGAGCCGCGGCCGCTGACACTGAAGTGTTGCTTTTCCAAAGGCGAAGGGAAGGAAGTTCTGTACGGTGAATTTACATGAAGCCTGCATGGCCATGAGGAAGCTAAATGCAGGCTGTTTGTAAAAACGTTAGAGGTGACACACACACACACACACACACACACACATAAACACACACACACGTGCGCACACATGCTTGCACCTTATGCATGACAACACAACATGCACACACACACTTTCTCTCTTTCTCACACATATTCACACACATTCCTGTCGACTGATGGCTGTTGAACTCTGCATGTTTTGCATGAAGAAACACACACACATGCACAGACACACACACGCATTATCACACACACACTTGCAACTTATGCATGAAATGCACATAAAACACATGGCATGCACACACACACACACACACACACTCACACACACACACACACACACACTCCATTGATTGATGGCTGTTAAACTATGACAGGAGCATGCATATTTTGCATGAACACGCACGCACACACACACACACACACTTAAAACTTATGCATGAAAACACATGACACACATGACACATGCACACACACACACACACACACGCACACACACTTGTGTCGACTGATGGCTGTTCAACTTTGACAGGAGCCTGCATATTTTGCATGAACACACACACACACACACTCACACACACATACACACACCCTTGTACCTTATGCGTGGAAACATGCACGCACACAGTCTCTCTCTCTCTCTCTCTCTCTCTCTCTCACACACACACACACACACACACACACACACACACACACACATACACACACCCTTGTACCTTATGCGTGGAAACATGCACGCACACAGTCTCTCTCTCTCTCTCTCTCTCTCTCTCACACACACACACACACACACACACTCCCCCTTGACTGATGGCTGTTCAACTTTGAGCATGCATTTTTTGCATGAACAAAGACACACACACACACCTCACAAAAAAAAGGAAAACACTAGAGGAGACCCTCGCCCCTCATCCCGGCCTCTGTCACAAATGCTTCTTGTCGTCAGGCGTTGTGTGACTCCCCTGAGTCGGTTGCCAGGCAACCGTAGCTGCATTAATATGCGCGGGAGAGGGAGCAGGGGATACCTCTTGCCTCTGGAGCGAAGCAACCAGGACAGCGTCAGTGTGGGGCGACGAGTTCCTTCACAGCACCCCCTCTCCTCCAGCCGTCCAGCGATCACGCTCTGCTCAGTTAGTTAGGGATACACGCTCAGCCACTGGAGCGCAAGGAAAGGTATGTTAGGTTAGACATCATTTAGAGCGGGGGCTTCCACCATTTCAGCAGGGGTGCCTTTTTTTACCCCCTTTTTTTATTTCAGTGTGAAAAATTTAAGAGCCAAGACATCAGCTAAACATGTTTTACATTGCTGAGCAGTATAAAAGTTTGATAGTGTAGATGAGTGTTTTAAAATGAATGCCTGCTTTGTAACGGGTTGATATATTCAGGGTGTCTTGGTAGGATAAAAAGGACTGAAACCTTTTTTTTTTTTTAAGCTTTGTGGAATAAAGACAGAGGGGGACGGAAATGTACACGTGAAAAACAGCTTTGTTACCCCCCCCCAACCCCCCCAATCTGCCCATCAACAGACTACATTCTTCAACTTGACATCATCCTTCCACACAGACAAGAAGAAGGGAGGAGGAGAGGACAGCAGAGCAGAGCAGAGGAGAGGAGAGAAGAACAAGTGGAGAGAGAAAAAAAAAAAAAACACAGACAGAAGAGGAAGAGGGGAGAGGAGGTGGACAGCACAGTTCCAGCTCTCCAAGGCTGAGGAAGGAGAAAGTGACGGCAGCTAGAACTTGGCCACTAGTGAGATGAAATTCGGGGAGGAGACGCTTGAGCGCTGCGGGGTACGACATCCAACAAAAGCCCTAAAATTGGACAGCCTGGAAGACGAGCCAGCCCTCTCTGGATCCTGCGCCCCTCCACAGCCGAAGCATGAGAGGGGCAGACTTTCACCTTAGTTGCCAGGGATGTCTGTGCACTACGGAAAGGCGTCCCCCTCCAGCATGTCCAATGCTATGTTCTTCCTGATGCTTTGCAAGGTAGGTCATCCCTACACCGCTGTCATCCCATAACCAAGAGGCTTTTCCATCAACATCGCAAAGTGTGTGCAGAGCATCTGTAAACTGCTAACAAACAGTTTATGAATCTGTCAGAATTTTCATGTGATTTTCAAGGCAGTGTGTAGCTATAAATGTACTGTGCTTCATAATATATTCTTCATAAATATGGCATATTTTGCAGCCACAGATGTCTTTGTATGAATCCTTGATCAAGGTGGCATAGACACCTTGGATGTTGCCTTACAAGCAAACCATCTTCCCTCTCTTACTCTAAGAAATGCTGTTATAAAGGTGGTTATATGTCCAAGAAACACATCCACATGTTCCTATGAGAGTTATATCTTTATGCATGTTGTTGACAAGTTTAAATCTTACTTGAACAACATTAGCTTGAAATTAAAGGCAGGACAATCTCATATCATAGTAACGCCTTTAGCTTGTTGTTTATGGAAATGCATTTTTGACACTAACAATTGACATGATATGATGCATTTATTAGTGAAATTTTGTGCTCAACTAAGACCTTAAAGAGATCTTAAATCACTTTATTCTTCTCAGGAGTGTTAAAGTTCCAGCTCATATAAATCAAAGCTTCCAAAAGGATTTTATGAAAAGGCTTGCTGTGACGCCTCTTATTAAAATGATACACAGAAATGTTTCTGTGTTAATAATATATGGAACCTCCCCTTTTTCTGTCACATTTTCAAATTCCTTGTTCATCAATTTAAGATGTAACTTTCTGCATGTCTGAACTGAGGAGTGAAATATAATTGTCAGTAGTTCAGCATGAGGCTTTGATGCATGATAAACAATTCTCTGCGACAGCAATTCTTGTCCAATCCAAAATAGATCTGTCACTCTCCCTTCACGGGCAAAACAGTAAGCACAGGTTATGGAAAATGGGTCAAGCTTACTATTGGCAGTACTTCAATGTATTTTTTGCCAAGAACTGTGAATCACTCCATCTTAAAAGAGCATCCATCATGCATTCACACCTATGTCCCTCTTTGTATCTGTCTACATACCTTTATTAGTATATGTTTCTGTGTGTGATGCTCTGTAATGTGCCCATTTATGTGTGTGTGTGATGGGCGTCAACCTGCACGCGCGTGTGTGTGTGTATATGTATACATACTTGAGCGGGGATGGGAGCCGTTTGCTTTAATTCCGTTTTAAAACAATGCCAAAAGCGACTCTGCCTGTCAGAGCCTGTTAGCATCTGGAGTTGTTTGACATGCTCAGGATTATTCAAGTGGCAAAAGGTTTTACTCTCCACTGATCTGGAGATGTTAGCTTCTATTAGGTGCAGCAGGAGTGTCTGGATTTGTTGTCCCAGGTATGGCATCGCCCCCCCCCTCTTTCTCTCTCTCTCCCTTGTTCTCTCTCTCTCTCTCTCTCTCTCTCTCTCTCTCTCTCTGCTCGTTTTATACAAATGTGCTTCTGGCTGTTGCTCTAAGAGTGTATAGCCAGGTGTGAGCTGATAGTTTGTGTTCCTCGCCTCGTAAGACAAACACTAGTGTCTCCTCAGAAAATACTGGACTCTATTTAGGTATAGGCGTTTTTCGTTTTGAATGTGGCGTTGTACATCTTTGGCTAAAGATACGTATATGTGTCAGCTCTTTCCTGAATGGCCCTGACAGCAACACTAGAGGCCTGATCGGAGGGAAAAGTTAAGACATAACACTCGCAGAAGTGTAGGAAACATTGTAAATGAGCTCTTGAGTGACAACAGGAGTCAATACTTAGATACCTAAATCCTCTGTACCTTAGAATAGCTCAGAGTCAAATGTCTAATCAATAAGAGGTGTTGTCAGTAGAGTAGTGGACTGGTTTAATAATCTCTTGATTCGATATGTTTAAGCCCCACTGTGTCTATATACTTTCTGAGTGACTTTAGTTTATAGCTTGTTATGGATGATAATAAATGTGAGCTTGTCACAGAGCATCATGCCTTGTCCAGCGCAGGTGTTAACCAGAGAGTGGAAGTCATTATGGGTGGTTAATGATTATGGCACATAGCAAGATGCCACTTGAATCAGAACACTCTCTGTTGTACACTGTACAGACCGAGGCGGCGCCTGATTGGATGAGGAGCCACTGGATGGTGTCCAGAGCGTTTGTTTTGTGACGCACAGCTGTACTCGGCGGTAAAGCCGCTTCCTCGGCGCCCAGGTTTTGGCAGAGCCTGTACCCCCCACCCCCCCCCCACCCCCACCCCCCTCCTCCATCTCCCTCAATATCCTCGTGCACGTTTTATTTTTTCCCCCCTGTTTCTGCTGAGCGCTTGTTTATATCAGCAGCAAGCAGCCGTCTTCATGCATGAGGGCACATCCAGCGCGCCACACAAAGAGTTCCATTCAGGTTGAGGGAAGCCCTGTTTATAGCGCTCCCCAGGAGAGGCAATCAAAGCCCATTGTTACAGATCAGAGGCAGAGAAAACACTTTCAGCCCATCGGAAGTGGAGTGGGATGGGTTTTTTTTTTATGTTCTTCAGGAATACAATGCATGTCGATGATTGGACATTACTATCAATCTATGGACACTATGGATACCATATGGGACAGTATCCTATCATGAATAAGAAGAATCATTCCATTGCTCTTACCCTTACAAACAGGCCTGCATGAAATGCCTTTCGAATAAGTAATTAATCAAAACAAAAGCTATTGATGGTGGGCCTTTTTTAATTGACTTGTATGTTCTTTGCTTATGTGTTTGACTCATGAAGTCTAACATTTCTACAATAGGATTGGCCTCAAACTGATTAGAATGACTTTATCTTATCGTGATCAGCTCAATAACTCATAATAACTCCTTTGGATTCTTCTTCCTCATTCTATCTATCTATCTATCTATCTATCTATCTATCTATCTATCTATCTATCTATCTATCTATCTATCTATCTATTTATCAATCAATCATAATCCATTTCCACAAGACAACACCTTGACTTTGATGTACTGTAATAGATTCCTGGCAGGTTATGATTTCTGCCAAGACCTTTTTCTTCTGCCAAACAGTTTGAGAATGCAATCAGTAAGTGAAAGAAAAGGAAAGTATCTCTAACAGGGCCTGAGAGTATTGCACGAGTGACATAAAAATCTCCCCTACGGCAGATCTGTTCCAAAAGGTTACGTAAACCTCAATTACAACAATGGAAGCTCTGCAAATGAACCTTAATAATGTGGATTCTGCAAAGGTTAATTACAGTAAACAATTGTGTGAAAGTAGATTCATCACCAGGCAAGAGAAAAGCTTTGGAATGCATGTTTGTATTTGATTTTGTGATTATGGCAGTAGACAACAGCTTAATGCTGAAATGCTTAACTGGTGGATTTAGCACACAGGCCAGAGTGTGTTTGTATAAACACAGGCAGGGAAACAGTCTCCCAGCCAAATAAATAGAGAATGTAGAATATCATTTGCCTTGTCATTAAACAGCCCTCCACTCCAAAGCTTTCGGAGGATATTGTAATTATCGATGTAACCGACTCACAAGGATTTTTTTTTTTTTTGCTTTTTGCAAGTGCTGTGAAGTAAATCAGCCAAAAAAGCAAGCTGTGTACTCAAGCGGTAATTCAAGTTATTTCTGTTTTCACCATCCACAGTAAACTCTTCTGAGCTTGCAGTCAAGAATCTGTAGTTTATCTTGCGTTTAAATATTTTACTAAGAGGAATTGGTCCCTGGTCTATTTTTAGAATGCGTTAGTTTACATGCTTTATTGTTGCAAGTCCACATATAAAACCTATTGACCCGCAAAAGGAGCGCTGGTCCCCTGGGAGCTGTTTGGATGCCAACCTGTGCAAGCTGCTGCGCCCAAGGGCTTAAAACATACAGCCAGGCTCTAATACTCCACACCCTGCTTCACAAATCAGTACACACACTCGCGTGCACACACACACACACACACACACACACTGAACGTCTATGAGATCAAAGGATTCCCATAGCTGTTGAAATATCACACCTGAAGAGTGCCTGGTGCGAGGGTTTCCATAAGCTCATTCACTTTGTTTGGAGTGTCCCGGAGACACGGCGTGGGCCATTCCTCCGATGTCCAGTGTGTCAGTCAACATGAGAAAACAGACACCAGGTCTGTTTTCACAAGCATGGGGTTATCATGGATGCGGCCATTCATGCTGTTAAACTGAATCTCAGCTCCAGGTTTGGTTGGCATCTAAATCTAACAAAGACCAAGATGAGAGATAATCAGAAATTAATAAAAAAAACGTTGAAATTCTATAGTCTAAAATCAGTATACACTGCATTTACATGTCAGTATTTTATGTAAAGTAAAAAGTTGTTGAGTAACACTACTTGCAGCAGACTTTATAGCATGTTCATAATGCCTGAATACAAGCTTCACACAACAGCTACAAGTGATTTTGTTAACTTTCATGGAGTGTTAGTGTAAAACATCTGTCATTTGTTTCATAGAAGTTGAACGTCAATTCATTAGAAATTTCAAAATACAGGTCCACATGACAGTTGCCATTTCTAAGAGGACAAGATGTCTCTGGGTCTTGTGAAAGTGTCACAAGGCAGTTTTTCACACACTGTGTTATGTTGTTATATGCACCACCTGTTTGCACTGTATTATCCACCTGTCCAAGTGCTTCTCACCCTCTACTCTAGGCTTGTACTTGCACAAACTAATTACAATTCATAGAAACCCTTCAAAATTCAAACACAGCAAAATGGAAAACACCTATTGTAAAAGCCATGTCTTTTGGTTAGACTGCACAATTGCCTGTAAGATTTTATTTTCACATTTCTGCCTAAACAATTAACACACCATCTCCATGCCATGTCACAGACTGCAGTGCATGAACACTGGGTTACAGCTGACTTAAAGCATGGATGTACAGTACTGTTTATCTGTTATGAAGCCTGTATTCAGGTCTTATGAATATGTGCTAAATGGGTTACATGTAAAGTGCTACATCTATTTACTGCTGTGAATGCAAAATGATCTGAATATTCCACCAGGCAGATTCTGCATTTCACATTAATGAAACAGCTTAAGCTATCGAATAGCAGAACAGGCAACAGTGAGGATTCTCATGTGTTGGTTGACATGCTTTTTCAGTATTTGAACACAGGAGGTGATATTTTATTCAAGGAGTGGCGCAAAGTAATTTATTTTTGATGGAAAATCTTATCCCATATCCTTAAATAAAACATCAGCCGTATGAAGGCTTGAGGAAACGTAATGCAACATGCAGGAGCAACAGTGTGGCGGCGCTGCTATTGTACATGTACATTATACATTTGAGGACTAATGTGTGTGTTTGTGTATGTGTGTGTGTGTGTGTGTGTGTGTGTGTGGGGGGGTGTTAGCACGTTCACAAACCTATCCATTTGTTGTTGCTGCAAAATGTGTTTATTGGTGCTTGCCCTACATTGGAAACACTGCTAAGCCAAGCAGAAAAAGATAACTGACATGCTATTGTATTAGCCAGCCATACATTTCAAATTGACATAAACTGTATTGACTATTCTACAGAAGTTTATGAGAACTTGGGAATTAGAGCACACTTTCAACTAACTCTTTAAGACGTTAAGCCATTCTTTTCTCTCTCTCTCTCTCTCTCTCTCACACACACACACACACGCACACGCACACACACACACACACACACACACACACACACACACACTCAGAATGCCACTTCGGACACAGTCAAAAAGTAACAAGCATCACACATTCCTAGTATTGTTTTTCATCACACGCAAACTTTTTGGCCACACACAAAATCAGTGAAGCTGTTTCCTTGACCGGTACAGTTTCCTACTCCTTGCATTTATAGATGTGACATTCCCTGAGATTTTGCTGCTTTGATCCTTACAATCCTTACAAATCATGTTATAAATGCATTGCTGTCACTCAATATTTTGTTAAACCATATTAACAAGATGATCAAAGGAGAGACAAACAAAACAAATATTATTTTGTTAATTACTTCATTTTATTGCCTACATCTCATACACAGATTACTTTTCCTGTTTATTTCATTGGCATTATCGCTGTCCACCATTCACTGTGCAATGAACATCATCAAAGTAAAATTAACCAGTTTGCATCAATTAACATATGGATTGTGGTTCTCTCTCTCTCTCTCTCTCTCTCTCTTCTTATCTGCTCACTCCAGATTAGTCTGAGACGAAAACTGCAGACTTTTCCAGGGAAAATGGTAAACACTGTCTACAGTGATGAGGAAAAGGGAATCCAAGACAAGGAAAGTAAGGAGGAGTCCATCTTGGCCATGTTGGGCATCATTGGGACCATTCTCAACTTGGTAGTCATCATCTTTGTCTACATCTACACCACCTTGTAGGTCCCACTCACACTCGCAGCACTTGGTCTTGATCAGCAGGCGGATCCGAGCCTGTCTGTGCCGCCACCGGGTTTTGTTGACTGACTGAGATGAGGCTGGGAGGAGCAACTACGATGCTGGACTTTCCCACCGGCACACCGGATCTAAGACTGTGTGATCGCCATATGGCATCCATCCTACAGCACTTCAAACAAACTGTGTTGAGACTATGGGAGACTGGCCCGTTCCTCCGGGGCTTCTCTCCTTTACAGGTAGAATTATCCAGAATATCTGGTCACTTTTGACTTGTACATAACATGCATGCAGCTAAAGAGAGCCGCTTTGGCCCGAAAGGCTCAAAGGGTGCAGCTTTCACCCACACAGGGAAATGAAAGACTGCATAGAGGGCTTTGGAAAACACTTTGCAGAGTATTCTTATTAAAAAACTGAATAATGAAGTGGAAATAATCTGATTTGCTGACATGCAGTGGAAATTGGGGGAAGATGTATGGAGAAAGTAAACACAGGCTAATTAACATTACTGTTAATTATTTTTACTCAAAAACACTCTCAGTAAAACATGATGGGAAAATATATACATTTATTATATATGAGATTTGAATGGATCTGATGTAGGAAATTGTTATTCAGCTTGATTTAATGTTTGTTTTTATACTGTATTTATTACCACTTTCTGAAACTGACTTTGGATGGTGTTCTTTCATTTCATTGGACACTAAATCAGTGATCATCTGAAAATAAGTTACATCTTACATTCACACAATAATAAGTTGTTTAATGTGAGTTTATTGAGAGAAAAAGTGGTGTCTTGAAACAGTATTTTGGCAGTTTAAAGTGCTGAAATGCTACCAGTGATGGGTGAGCTACACATTGTACTTGACTTCAGACGGTGGCTGATCAGACCTAGATGCAGAAATGAGTACTATGTAACAATATTTCTGATGTATTACTTTATAATTACACAACACAAAACACAAAACATGGCTTAGTTATCAGCGATTTGCAAGTTTCAGCATCATTTCTGCATTTGAGGGTCATCAATAGGGGATGCTCCATTTGTGTGACTGGGAATGGTTTTAGCATTGGAAATGTCTTTGGCTTTGGAGGCTCGTGCCACTGAAGAGTTTCTTCTCAGGTGAGATAAGAAAACAGAAGCGTTTGACTCTGTGGTTTAGGCCAGATGCAGGTACCTATTAGCTATTTTGTGAAGTAGGAGGTAGCATTAAATTCTACCACAAATTTCAATCTGCATGAGTGTATCAACATGCACATTTACAAACAGTTACATTATATTACTCCACTGTAATCTGTCCACTTATCTAAATGTACATAGCATTTACTGAGCTTTAGAGCTCAGGATAGACTGCATACTTTTAGTCAAACCCCAATCTCAGTTAGTGCAAAGTATTTATTTAAAAAGTTAGACTTGTGCATAATGACTGTATGCCTTAAAACACGAGGAAATTGGTATTTCCATGATGTATAAAACGATCAGGTTAATAAGACCTTGTGAAGGGTTTCACTTATATATATAGTACAGTGCCACTGTTTTACTGTATTTTTTTATTGCTGAGGTCCTGTAGTGGTGAAAGGTCATTATATAAAACCACGCTGCATCACTCTTGAACAACATGTGAAACCTTTAAGTTTCAAATTCAGACTCTGTGTGAAATGTGAAATTTGAGTTATATGTGATTGCCAGATCTGGGCCCAGTTGTATTTGAAAATGCTGTAATTTCTGTTGTTTATATAGGATATATATATATATTTTTTGCTTATTCTGGTGTTAGATGAGTGGGGATTTTGCCACATAGGACAATAATGCGAGTGCCACAAAATTGAGATGATCATAGGAATTTGAAAATGTATTTATAATTTAGTATATTCTTCTTTGATTGACAACTTATCTGACACTGTGTTAATTGTCCTGATGCAGTGTACTCCACCCATCTGGGAGTCTAAGCAGCTTAAAACAAAGGCTACACTTTATTTGAAACTGGTATTTCACCCAGGACTGGAAATAAGGGAACTTGTTTTATAGTTGAGGAAAACTCAACTCAGAACTGAACAGAAAATGCTTCAAAAATGATTGCTGTATTGATGAGTTGATCAGGATCTGGGCCAGAATGCACAAGCTTGTACAAATAGTTAAGACTGATGAAGAATCAGGGTCGGCCACATGATCATATGAGCTCATCACCACTCCTGTTTTTAGTTACTTGCTGTAACATTCAGTTGTTTTTCAGAAAGAGGCTATATGAGATGAAGAAAAGCATATAAATAACTATATACATTATGTAGAGAATGTATGGGTAGGGTGTGTAAAATACTATGTTTGTGTGTTTCAGTCAACAACCTCATGATTTCAGAAAGTGCCTGAGATCACAGTGTCTCAACCTCACCGATCCAGAGGTTAAGGAAAGGAAAACACATACTAGTGAATTTATCTTTCTCGTATTATCTCACTCTGCAAGAACTTACGGCCATCTGTCACACAGCCAGGAGAGTGGAAGGAGTTTGCAGGAAAACATGCATCATGATCCACTCCATTGCATTCATGACTGGGCTGGATTTCTACTACATGGCTTAGCTGGTAAAGTCAGTCTTTTATTATTTTTTTTCTTAGGTGAGGTGCTCCTATTCACTTTACAGAATAAGGAAGAGGAAAGCTTAGTAAGCACATGGACAGTCTTGCGAATGTATTCATATTTGATGTGAAAATGATTATTCCTATTATCCTTATTGTTTACTTATCTTTCCTAAAAACAAATGTAATCTGAACTATTTCTATGTTTTATTTCCATGTATGCTAAATCTCTTTAAACTCACTGAATAGTCTCTTGTTGGTAACAAATGGAGGGGTTGGGTAACACTTTACAATAAGGGTACACTAAGTTAAGGGTTAGTTAATGCTTAATAAGGGTTAGTTAATGCTTATTAAGCAGTTAATTAACAGTTAACTAATGTGTAATTTACTAATGGTGTTCATGTTAACTAAGGTATTAATTTATACATTATTTAATAGTTTATAAAGATGACTATTAGATAATGTATAAATTAATACCTTAGTTAACATGAACACCATTAGTAAATGATTACCAGACACATTAGTTAACTGTTAATTAAGGGTTAGTTCATGCTTAATAAGCATGAACTAACCCTTAATTATTGTATCCTTATTGTAAAGTGTTACCAGGGGTTGAAAAAGATTCAGTTGTGTCTGATTTTAACTTTCTGTTCCTTTTTTCCTTACTATGATATGGAGTTTTTCAGCCTGCAGTTTTGTTAAAAAAGATCTAAATAAATACATCTTGAAACTGATTTCGCTCAGATAAGTATTGTCTTTTTATACATGGATGGAGATCTATGGTAATATATTCAGGCTTATCCAACACAACTGTACAGCAATACTGTACATCAACTACAGAAATTAAATACACGTCGTTTTTGACATACACATAATTTTTTAAAGATTTCACTGAGATAAAGAACATTTTGCAGCATTGGAAACTTTTCACCTGAGATTTGATAACACTCGATAGCAGTCTGAAAAAAAAAAATCTTTGAAGAACTTACATTCTTCTGAGTCTGACAGCTATATGGAGATTACTACAGAGCCTTGAAGGAGAAAAGCGGGAAGCAAACCGAACTTAAAGAGTCTAAAGCGTTACATTCTACAAGACAGATTTCTCTGTCTGGCTGCAAATCGATCTGAAAGATGGAGAAAAACGGAAGGAACACAAAGCCAGCAGGACAAAGACGCGGAAAACCAAATCACCCTAAACAAGTTTATTTTTATTCCATCTCCTTTTTGTTTGTATCATTTAGGTCATATATGTGTCAGAATAATTTCCCCCTCCATTAAGAATGCTCTGTGACTGTTAACACACTGGAATAATCCTGTTGGTGGAGAAAAAAAATGAAACTAAAAACAGCTTGACACTTTTTTTTTGAATATATTGGATTAGGCAACGAACCAAGTAAACAGCGTTGTTTGAGGAACCACAGCTGCTTAAATTCACACGAGCCCAGAAGCCCGCTTTAAGCTATTGTTTCACCTGGATCCAGAAGCCGGCGTAGCCTCGGATCGTTCCCCTTTTGAAGCTGAAAGACGCTCGGTGAACAATGTGTGGAAGATTGTGGCGCATCACAGATGGATGATTCAACCGAGCAGATTGTCCATGCAGACGCTCCATCTCTATCTAGCTGAGCTGACATCGTTTTTGATGGTTTCACAGAAATGCTGTGCAGCTGATTAATCCATCCACCACACAAGCCACACCAAATCAAGAAGACATGCACACCCATGGCAATGTCATTCTGTTTCTATTCTTATTTAAAGCTCATTCAACCTGTGGAAGAGAGCATTCAAATGTAACGCCACATAGCAAAGCATCATTTTCAACGGGACACAAAAATGTTGGCTTGTTTTTACTGATCATGGACAGAATATAGATCATCTCATTGGAAAATATGGCCCTTCGAGACAGCGTGATCATGCCCAACATAATAATTATACTTGACTGGGAATAGGGTCAAAACTGTCATCTGTTTTTGGCAACAACAGTTTTGCTGCAAATAAATCTGAACAGTCCTTTCAGAGTGAGAATCAAAATATTGTTTAAACAAATCATTTCATATAAGTTGAGTCCTTAAACAGATAATTCAGTGGTAAAATTATCCTGGAACATAATCAAGGATCCAATCACAGATGAATCAGAAGCAATGTGCTTCCACAGCTGCTGTTTGACCCGCTGTAAGCCGGATGAAAAGCCAGGGAGAGGAGAGCTGATCCAGTATCAGCTTATACCTCCTGCTATATTTCTGATGCTGGCTGTCTCAGGTGATCGGTCTCTTTTTCATATTGTGCACTGAGACTTCCAATGTTATTGTTAGGCTGCCAATTGAAAATCAATACCGCAAAGGATGAAATGTTGCAGCAGTTGTGGAGTAATGCGGTTGTTTTGACAGTAAGGTGTTCTGTGTTATTCATGCAAACATGAACCATGTACTGCACATTTCATCACTTTGATCTTGTTTTAACCATGTTACACATATATTTTACACATTTAGCTGACACTCTTATGCAGAGAGACTTAAAGGAAAAATCCACCCTAAAACACGTAAACACTGTGAAAAAAAAACAGCTATTGGCGATGTACCTTGCATTTCTGAGACTGTTTTGTTGTTTGCTGGTGTATTTTTCCTATTCCCACAGGTAACTAGCCAAACATAGACAATGTGATGTCACGCTGAGATATTTCCAGTGCAGCTACAAAGGAGTTTAATAGCAGAAAAAAATTTAAACCATCTGAAACCTCGGTAAACGTCAGGTTTTGGTGCCAGTGCCTCAGCATCAAAGAGCAAGAGCTTCTTTCAAGTCTCACCATTTTGCATCGACGTTCAACAATCACACAGGGAGAAATCCATCGCAGAAGAAGAAGAGATAACGATTTCTCCACCGACAGCAGCCTCGATAGACCAGAATGCAATGCAGCCACAGGCCATATTGGATTTTGAGTAAGGGGTGTGACTCTGACTTTTTCTCAACTGGAAAAACTTGCTCTTTTGCTCTTAATGTCACTCTCACTATCACTCTCTCTCCACCTACACATGAAACCAACAGCTGGATGCAACAAAGTTCAGGGAGATTCTCTGGGGGTTGTTGAAAGGCATTCTGGGAAATGTACGAACTGAAGTAGAAGTAGAGCAGGAATGTTGAAGGAAAGTGGGTGCACCAAAAAAGTAAACTACAATACTTCATCACCAAATAACTCCTGGAACGCACTGAACACCACATATTGATGATATATAACAATGTAAGAGTGTCTGAGGGTGAATTTTTCTTTAACTCTGACGGGTAAAATGTCTCGTGAAAGGACAATACACATGGCTTTTGATGGAGACATCGGTTGCTACACATTGGCCGAGTCTCCACTCAGCTACAAACAACCCAAAACAATTTACCTGACCTCTTTGAGAAAAAGAATGAATTAGATCAGACAATGGTCATATTGATTTAAACTAATCTTCAGTACTCTTGGTCTATGTCTAAGGCAAAGGCCTGAACAAATGGGACAGGAAAACTAAGTGACCTGTACATGTAGTCAGAGTTCACCTAGCAGTGTCGATGTAGCGGCTCCCATGGATCCTTCCGTTGCCACAGTCCCTCAATTACAGATCGGAGAGGATTTCCCCCAACAGATGTATCCTATATAGATTTCCTGTCACACAGGGCGCACATATCCAGCTGCCTTTTCTTCACGTTCATTCATGCAGCGAAATAAATCCTGTGATCAAATCGGGAACGGGCCTGAAAGCCGTGACAAATCCTGATATAAATGTAAAAACTTGAGAGAAAAGTGTCAAAGTGTCAGGTTTATAGCTCGGCGGTTGGAGATTACAGATCTTTCTTGCATGGGAAATGTTTTCAAGTCGTGTTACACTGGAGATCAACCTGTCGGCCAAGACAGCCGCAGGGGATCACAGACGTTGGGGAACCTTTGGTTCTGGAGAAGTGAAGAGGATTAACGAGGTACAGTAAATACACTGCAGATGGTGTTCAACAGGTTTGAAGGGGGTGGAAGAGGAAGGCTTCCCCATTAGTTACTGTGAATTTTACAGGACCCATCCCCCCTTTTTAGTGATAGATTCTACAGAAAATGTTTACCTGTTCACCATCTTTGCCCATTTTCAAAAATTGCCCATGATGCAGTGCAGCAAGCTGACCCTTCCGACATGCAGTAAAGACTAAAAACTTCATGCAGTAAAGACTAAAAACTTGACCAGCGAAAAGTAATGAGAAAAAAATGTCATTAGTTTTCCCCTCACTATGTGGGAACCAAACGACTCTTGTATCATTATGCTTGTATTAAGATCATAAGTCACATGCAAACAACACCCACACACACGCACACACACACACACCCTCCACACACCCACACACACACCCTCCACACACCCACACACAAAAACACACACACACACACACACACACACACACACTGCTTTATTAGCAGGAGACGAGACGAGGCAGAGAAAGTCATTAGAAGGAGAAGATGCTTCAAAGCAGCTTGTCTTGCTTTTAGGACAGAAGCCAAGGATTCTCACTTTACAGAGCAAACATGCTTTGTAGTCATCTTTACCTTAGAAAGTGGGTCATCATTATCAACACAGTGTACAGAATATAAAACTTTACGAGCTTCGCTTTTGTATCGTACTTAAGCAGCAGACACTAAAAGATAGGCCTATTTACCATTTTCAAACGATGTATTTAGAAAATACTGACATGGTTTGATTTTAGAAACACACGCAGGATGACTGCAGCAGCAAAATAAAACAATGAAGTAGTATAACGACATGACATTAAAGTCAGAAAAGATAAAATGTTGGGATTCATTAAAAATTCTCTCCTTACATGTAGGTTAACCATCTGTATTCAGAGCAGAGTGACCTTGGCTGTAACACATTCTGGCCCTGTAAGGTAAAAGAGGAGGAGTGTTGAAAGCACCCGCAGAAAACTGTTTGCATAATTTCAGCGGGGCTCTTTTAACACAAGTGATGCGGCTGCTGACTATGATTAATTATGTTAATATTTATTTAGGGTCTGGTGTTACCGTGCGGCATGATTAAGTAGCTCTCTTGTCAACTGTCAGCCAACTTTTGCCTTTTAATCCATGCAGATCTTCCTAAGTACTGCGTTAGCCAACTGGAACGTCTTAAGTTGGAAGGTTTTCACTTGTGGTTTTGGAGCTCACGCTGCTTCTCAGCTCACCGTGCTGGGAGGGTTTATGCATACAGTGAATATGCCACGTTTATGAACTGATAATTAATCACTGCACTAGTAAATCTGACTTCATTAAATCATGTCGTCGAATGATGTTTCGTCTACTGAATAAAATGAGAGGGACCCACAGATTCCATCGTCAAACTTTGGTGTAACAGAAAGGAAACGGAGGCCTGCATTGGAAAGGACAGATCACAGCAAGCTGTTTTTTAATGGGCAAAGGAGAAGAAGGAGAGGAGAGAGGGACAGCTGTGCTGCCTCAAGCTGAGGCTGGACTTACCCTGCTCACAGTATCTGTCACTGTTGTCTAAACAAAGACTGCTGAGCTGATCGATAGGGTGCGGACCATGGGGCTTCTGTAGACCTGACTATTATGGTGAAGTGTCTGTTTGTGAGCGCACTGCAAATACAAAAACTGATTCAAATAAAAACCTCTTTTCCTTCTTTTTTGCGTTGGAACTTCAGTGTTAAACTGCAAAGGCTGCTGCTCAGAAAGTACAAGACAGAGTTGATTTGAAGTGAAATCAATGCTAGTTAACTACATATACTGTAGTGGATAAGCTCAGCAGAATAGGTTTTGCTCGTACTGTACTTCACACTTTGAGTCTGATTTGTACCCAGAGGAGAGGAATGGATGACTCTCTGGCCAGATGATTAAGGCTGGGCAGAGCCGCGGTTTAAGTAGAAAAAAAGCCGCCGACCAGACACAGTCGTATTCAAGGGCTGAAACACCCCAGTGCACTTCAATCAGGTAGCACACAAGCTGTGGAGTTGCTGAATGTACATTCACCCATTCCTGCTGTTTGAAGCACATCTCTAGTGCATCCAAGGAGCATCTTGTGTTTGTATGATTTGTGCCATGATGTATTAACTGCACATGAAGATGGAAGACAGCACACCGCACGCACTAAAAAGGGCGTCTAGTTTGGGACAACACACATTTGTGTTGCTTTTCAAGACAACGTGTAAATAATAGCGTTTGTTGTTTCAGTATGTATTGTTATTAACATATCGTATCGTTGTGTCAAAACCTTGTATCTCTAAAATGTCAACTTTTCAGGAACAGCCTTTTTTGTTTTCAGTTTATCCAATGGGTTTTGAAAGGGTTTCGTAAGCCAGAGAGGCTGGAAAATTTTCTCAACCCATAGAGAAGCATGTAATCCTTCAATTGAAGTGAAAACATGAAACTCACCAATACTGGAGTTACAAAGTTTTCACATGAAAGCATGTTGTCCCAGACTAGACACAGGCTGATGTTAGTCTGTACTTAGAGAAATAGGTGGCCACACCACATATAGCTCCAATGCTGAAACATTTATATTTATTGAGAAAGTGGTAGCACAGTTCTCACAGAAGGATGAATACATCACTTCACCCTCACTGGCCGGCAGAGCCATACTGCAGCTTTGCCTGAAGTTTAGGCGGGTCAATAAACAGCAAGCCTACCTGAGAACTTGCATCAGCTCCAGTATACTATGGTTTTTAGGTCAACTGTCTAAGTTACATGCATTTTCAATCGTCAAACATAACCTATAACATTTGGTCAGTTGTACCTGACTTGTGCAAATTGTGTAAAGCGGAATTTAAACAGAAACAATAGATGCTACTAAAAATACATGCTGCACACTGACCTTAGAAGATGAATCTCTGTGAGGTGGACGGCAAATGCATTGCAGGCCTATTGCATGCTATCACATCATATTTACCAAACGTAATCTTGCCCCGAGGCCCAGGCTCAAGAATAAATGCCACGAAATGTTGCATGAGGGGACTTAAAGGAAACCTGCAGTTTAAAAAACATGCTGTATTGACGAGCTACAACATGACGAATGATTATCATGGCGTTATCGGTGGTCGAAGTGTTTTCTTATCAATCAACACCTCAGAATGGACAAGAAGTCTCCTCATCGGATGTTTCAACAGCAGCAACCACCTAAGCTTGGCACAGAGTCATATTTTAATGGGGTCACAGTCAACACAGTCCCTCTCTGCCTGTTGGATCACAGCACCTACAACTGTCAGGCCGAAGCACAGAGCGACCCTTTGTTTGTTCTACAGTGCACAGCGCTTTAAGGACAGGCATAGCATACAGAGGCAGACAAAACGAATATGCAGATGACTGCCAAGGAACAGCGGGGATGTCTTTATTTGAGCCGCCAGAGTAATTTCATGGCCCCAGAGACAAGTCTGTTTTGAAGAGGAGAGCGAGAGAAAGAAAGCAGCCCATAGATGAGCAGCTTCAGGAGGGTACACACACACACAAACACACACACACACACACACACACACACTGTGCCCACACTGCCCTCTGCCGGTGGTCGGTTTGGGTTTAACAGCTTGTTAAGAGAGGATGAATCCAATCAATATTTTAAGAAGACAATATTTTGTACAAACCTCCTATTCATCATATTGGAATGTGTTCTAATGTACAATATTCACTATGCTCAATGTAATCAATATAATAATCATGTCACACTGTACTTTTGTATTGCAGCTTTAATAATTCCAGGGTATGACAACCTGAAAAGTATTGCCTACACATAGTCTAAGCAGATCATCTACTTAGGTTGGATTTGAAATATGGAATTATCATAATAATGAATGAAAAATGAAAGAAACTATTTTGTTGATTTTTTTTTAAGTTTAAGGCTACACATCAATAAACACGTCACATTTCATCTGGAAGATTCTACATACCATAACTGTGCCATAAAATTAGATGATGAATAAAGTAAGAGATCCTCTCACATTTTTCACTCAGCCACTCAAATGCAACACCAAAATTTGTCAGTTGCTGACCTCTAGCTGAGACAGAAGGTAACTGCACACAGGATGAGACGATCAAGAACATTTTTATCTGGGATACAAACAATTAGAAGACACTCTATGACAAGATAACCTGACATCTAGGTAAAATCGTATTTTTCTGCATCCCAAATTCTCTCCAACAAAGCTACACTAAAACCTGGGTCTAGAAAAGGAGAATTTTGATCTCTTGCCTCATATTACGATATGATTATATTCCACTCAAAGCTTATAAAGTATGGCTGTTTGCTTCGTTAATGATCTAGGTATATTCAGTCTGTGGCAGTTGGTGTCCACTCTGTTAGGGGGAGTGACATAGTCCACTGATATTAGTAAACAGGGCATTAAGTGTTTGATTCAAACATGTAGTGCTCTAATCAGTACAAAAACTATTATTACTTACTAGTAATATTACAGGTATGGCAGAATACTTTGCAAGATTTTGCCACATTGAAAACACAACATAACTCATGGTTAATAATGACATAATATATATTTTTTTACAATGATAGCTGAGTGTTTCTATCCTTTGGGTTGCAGGATCTTGATCATTGAAAATCACATGAATGTCATTTAACTGAGACGGGTGAATGCACAGTGTACGATCTCCATTTCTCCCTAACAGCTACACAGTATTGTGTGCCAATGCACTAAACAAGCATACTGAGTGTACTGTAGTTTTCTTGTGAGTCTCTGTAAGCACTCATGTCAAGACACCAGCTTACTCAGCCGCCCCCCGCAGAACTCATTCAGCAGGTAATCATGAGGTTTTTTCTTTTTTCTCCACAACCGGGAACCCAAAGACTCTACAACTCGCACAGAAACAGGGAACGGGGGCAAAGAGTGTCAAGAGATTCACAGCTTGAACAGAGCCTGAGCTGCAAGAGTTGATTATCTATTCTATTGATTTATAGCGAGTTTCTTCAAGAACCAGCTACAATACCACTCAATGTTAAACAGCTGCAGTCTGCGGTTGTCTGGGAGTGTGATTTCTCAAAGGGTCAGAAAATGAACTAATGTTATGAGCTCTGTGGTCATGTGTAGCGTTTGTGCAAAGCTAAGATGTCAAGCTCTAACTCTAAAGTAGCTCACACACGTCCAAGTCTCAGCAAACAAGGCAGTTGCTGCTTAGCAGGGTTAATAGATGTTACGAATGAAAATAAAAACAATCCATCAAAAATTCATGAGCATGATAGAGATTTATACATTAACGTCGGCAGTAAATGTCTCATCAATATTAACTGTGCAACACCTGACCAATTCCTTAATGAGTGTGTGACAGAGCACGACCTTGTAGCAGCTCCACTTTGTTCTCCAAATGCCTGCTAAAATACGATTCCAACATGAAGTAAGACCTTTGGAGTCGGTAATTTCAAAGTGTCTGTTCATTTGACTCTACTGACAAAATTAGAGGAGACAATTATTCCATTAGCTGGGGCCTAGAATGTGTCACCTTCTGGGGATGAACGCCTAATGTATTGCATCTTCTTGTACACATGAATAATTCATAATCATTAATTGCACCCATTGCACGACCTCAATCCACCCTGGAAGAGAAATCACATTATTATACATTTGATCTTGGACAGTGTGCTAGTCTCAATTTGTGACCATGAACCAGTCTCGCCATGCAGAGCTTGAAATCTCTGAATCTCTGAAACATCACAGGAACATGTATAGTCAGTCTGCACTTTTTTAGGCAACAATTTTTCAAGACATATCTAGGATATCATTAATTAATTTATATTGAAGTGATAAGCGATCATTGCAAGTGATAAGCGATCATTGCACTTCTCAGAGATCACTTGGTGTTCAGATTTCAGATTCAAATGTAAAAGCTTTCATTAACTGGCTATAGGTTGAGTCACTATTGAATCACTGTATCAACTGGTGGTACAAAATGGACATTTATTTATAGGAAAATATTGTGGATAATTACTCTGAATTGGACTACTTGATCTCAAGAGTCTCTTCTAGAG
This sequence comes from Centroberyx gerrardi, assembly GCF_048128805.1. NCBI lineage: Eukaryota > Metazoa > Chordata > Actinopteri > Beryciformes > Berycidae > Centroberyx > Centroberyx gerrardi. The sequence continues at coordinate 11,005,703 of NC_136013.1, read as the reverse complement.
TGGTGAAATGGCTGTGCATAATGTAATTATTCAAACACATTATGGAAGCTGATTGAATTAGGAAAGTCATTAGCAATAGAGTAATTTCGGGGAAAGAGATGTTTTTTTTTAGCTTTGAAATACTGACTTCTGGACACTTTTGAGGGTAGAACATGCAACTTTTTTTTTTAAATGCAGCAATCACACAAGAGTTACCATGGCATTATTTCATGGTATTTTATTATTTTCTCAATTTCCATGTGTTTTCTGTGATTTGGAAACTAATCTTTAAATTTCTGTGGACTTACAACAGGTAACATGGTCACTGAAATGGCAGAAATATTCTTGGACCCATATACATTCTTACTGTAAAACATGAGAATGTATATGGCTCTGAGAGTATTTCCTCATTGCTGGTCAGTGCTCATTTAGCACAGACACAAATCTCCTCAGGTTACTTTTGAACAGACTTTCAGTTTCAAAATAAATGTCATAAAATGTAGGGAATGACTGACACTGTTGGGAAAGGTTGTACTGTAGCCTACCTCTCAGACTTTCTGTGTCTTGAGTCTAAAGATTACTACATGAAGAAAAAACTCTGATTATTAACTCAGATTAATATGAGAGTAAGTGTTCCAATACAAGTAGAAAATCTCAAACACAGTATAGGTGGACTTCTGTTTTATCATCATAACCTGAAATTGCAACAGGATTATGAATATTTTTAATGAAGCTAATCTGCTGCTGCTGCTGTGATTTTAACCAGCACCGACAAACGTCCTCATCTGAGAGCTTCCAACGCTCGGTTGTCCATCTGACCAGCTGAGAGACGATAACATCTTTTGAAATGATGGCATGATTGCCAAGTTGAGTAACTTGAGTGGGTGACATTGGCCGGCACGTTCTCACTCAATGCTCTTCAATGTTATTGTGGCCCAGACTCGGCGTCCTCCCCGCTGGAGGGGATGGGAGGAGAGGGGTGCGGCAGAGGAACGGTGGTTATGTGTGTGTGTGTCTGTTTGTGTGTGTGTGTCTGTTTGTGTGTGTGTGAACAGACAGAAGGTTAGTGACCTTTTCAGAGAGCTATCATTTAATAAACACTGACAGCCTTTTAGAGACCACTTACCATTCATCTGGTCTACAAGATTAGTCCTTCCAGCCAAACTACACAGTGATCGAATCATTGTCCCCAGACAGCATAGTGACAGCAAGAAAACACAAAATCAATATTTCAGTGGTGCGGATTCATATTTTAGGGATTCTGGCAACAACATGCAAGAGCCCTCTACTGTATGGGAAAAGAACGTGAAATTGAGACTTAAAAAAATTATTCAAGCTTATCTTTTTTTTGCTTCCAACAATACTGGGAGTACATTTTGCCCAGTGCAAGAAGATATGTAGGATGGATTTTACATGAGTCACCCACCGCCACTAAACACACACACACACACACATATGCGCACATACACACGAACGGGACAGGTTCACTGAGAGTGCCTGGCCACACTCATTTGGTGACAGGTTTTATGCACCACTGCAGCAAACACGAGAAGTGCATACCGGAAACAGGCCAGCAAGGATGAAAGCAGGAGTACCAGTATGGGGCACGCAATCGCTCCTTTCCGTCTGTGGCGGCCTCTCACCCACCCAGCCTCATGTTCGCCATATTAAATATGAAGCAATTACACAGCCTTACGCAAGACACACTGCTTCTCAATCTCGCATTTGAACTAAAAATACTAAAAATAAAAATCCCGTCCCTTTCCGTGTTTTCCCCTCCGCTGGGAGCAAACTTCAGCAACAACTCATGAGGGAGTCAGGCATCCCCGCTCCCCACTCCTCCTCAGAGAGCCTAATACAGTGTGTTGATAGGAAAATGAGGGATGAATTGATGAAGTTGCATTCGGATGAATACATTAGTGGGCAAACTTGAACCAGAATACATTTGCATCTAGATGAGATTACAATCCTGACATACAAGCTCATTACTGGCCTCTGCTCCTTCCTCCAAACGTCAACGCCCGATCGCACCGTGATTCATTCAGCCGGGTCGCTGTGAGACGGTGAGAACAATACTACAGTAACCGGCTGATTGATGTGATAAATCACAGGGAGGGAACACAGAGGAAAGACCGGCGTGAATGAGTGTCAGACACGCAGTATTACAGCTGAGTTCTAGTTACTGCACCGAAGAGACCCCTTAAGGTGTTGATAAATGTCTCAACATGCCCGCTGTTGGGCGATTCTTAATTACAGGCTAATAGTACAGCCTCTGCCCCAAACATCATCAGGAGAAAAGCCTCCTACAACTCACATCCTTGCCCCACAAACACTTTCCACACATTCTAGTGTGAAGCAAGTCCTCGGAGAGTCTTTTATGTCCACAAATAAAACACCCTGTTTATAAGCCATCATAAAGAAATATGAAACAGGAATTACTTGTAGTTTTTATGTGGCTCTTTTAGGGGGCATGCAGGAATGTACAGCGACTTTAAGGCTGCCTTGTGACAAGCAGCGATCTAAAGTGCTGTTTAAACACCTAAAACATTATCTAAACAGGTACCTACATTTAAGTGCATTGATTCTCTACATACTCATTTAAAGATACAGTTTGGGGATTTACTTGAACATCCCAGTCCAATTTTCGGCATATTCATGTAAAAAAAAAAGATGTAAAAGTCATGTTTAGCTTTCATGTACTTTCAATGCATGTATCAAAAGCATGTAGTGAACGCCAATAAATCAAAATGTAAACAAAATCAATAGTGGGGCAGCAGTGTTTCAATGATTACATACTGGGCCTTTAAAGGGAATGTCTTGTGCCACACAACCTAAAATACTGCTGATCTAATTAATATTCCTTCTTGCAACTTTCCTCCCCATGCAAAATGCTAATTAAGTCGAAGTGCATGCTTGCAGATTTAAATGATCAAATTTCTCCACTACTGTTAATGAATTAGCATTTTCCCACCGTAGAAACGCAGCAGTCACGCAAGTGTGCAGGATCAAAGAGAAAGAGTTGAAACTGAAAGCCCAGACACAAACGGAAGGTGAAAAACACAGAGTCTGGGAAGGTAAAGGTGCTCCGCAGGGAAATCTGCTGAGAAACGCAGGGGAGGCTAAACCCCGTGTCATCAGTGACCCGGGTACTCACACAGTCATGCACATATGAGCATGTGCGCGTGCACACACACACACACTCTCTCTCTCTCTCATACTGACACACACACACAACTCCTGTATTTAAGGCTGCAGCAATGCGGCTGAAAGCTGCTGTCTGTCTTCTAGAAGCACTTAGTGAACAGCATCAGACAACCTTCATCCCTTAATAATATAATAATAATACTCATGAGCTGCAGTTATTGTCTATCTTCTGTTATCATCTGTTAAAGCATGGCATGATAATGCTGTTCATTACTTTAAAAGTTTTTCAGAAAATCTTTTTCAAACCCTATTTTCCACTAAGCAGCCCAGTAGGCCTCTAGCTTCCTGCTGTTCCTCTGCTTAATTTAGTTGTCTATTTTTATATTGCCACCTTCTAATAGATTATCTTTTCATATTGTGCAGCTTCTGGTGCCTAGGATTCCTGCTTTCCCTGTGGCACCCTGCCTCATCTTACCTTTACACCCTATCTTCTTATTGGGTGAGATCCACCTTGATTGGGTTCTGACTACCTCTAATCAACCTAATTGTCTGTCACCTCTGGGATATATGTTTGCTTCTCTTATGTCCTGTGAAGAGTTGTTTTGTCCTTTGTGTAAAAGATTTAAATAAACAATAAAAATGTGATCACCAAAAAAACAACAACGTGTTAACGTGTGTTAACCTAATACTATAAATGATTGTGTCATGCATCTATGTACTGATCTGATGAAGGCCATCATGGTGGAAAAGTCATGTTTTTTAATGCAATAGAGTCTATACTTTTCTACTGAGCGTGTGTTGCATCTAACTTTGTTGTTCTCTCCACCAACCAGCCCAAAATACTGACATGGATCTTGATGCATGGTGCTCAACCAGTCGTATTAGCCTCTTGTGTGCCGTTTGCAAAAGCGCTCAACTTTGACGATAGTTTCTAGATGACCTATGCAAACCGGTTGAAGGGCATTTGCCTTGCGAGCGGGCGCACCACCTGCCATCTCTCTCCTCCAGATGTTCAATAGATGCCTTGTGACATTCTGCATGGTCCATCTATCGCTCGATGCAAAGCCATAACCTTATGCCTCTGTCATGTGTAGCACTGCTGGCAGTCAGCAATCTGAAAATGGGATGCAAGAAGGGAAGAGGAGCGGGTGTGGAGAATGAGAAGTGAAAGGTGAGGTCACGGTGCTGCTGCCGACGGCGGGGGATGGCGGATGCTTGTTGGCAGGTACACGTTATGGTTCCAAGAAATGGCCGCTGTTTATGATTTACACCAGGCGATGAGGACAAAGCGGTGCTGTCGAGAACCTCACGGGTGCCGGCTGATGGACAGGCCGCGCCATTTCTATTAAATCGCAGAGGATAACTGTGACTCCGGGGGATAAACTCCCTGTCTGACTGGTGATCGCCGCCTTGAAGCAAGAGGAAGACACAGACAAAAACTGGCTCCGCTTTGATCAGCAGACTCTCGCTCTCATTTGTTTAGACAGACACCCAGAGAAAGCAGATGGAGTAAATGAAGACTTGAAGTTTTCTTTCAAAAATAAAGACTTGAAGTTTCCATTTTGGCACCTTATATGAAAATTCACTATAATATTCTTAGATGGACTTGTAGTGTGTCTGTGGTATCCAATAGTGTGTTTATAGCAACTGTATCGTACTTTGTTTTTGTTTTTTTCTCCAATGATATCACTATAATATTCCTATATATTTTTGCTGTAATATTAATATTGTATCCTTCTAAGTTTTATTATAGCATTACTATACATCTTTTTCCTAAGGTGAAAAATGTTAGTTGATGTTCATTGCAACAACATAAAAATGATGAATGATGATTTACACACTCTAAAATGTTACGCTCAGGTGTTACTTTAATTTATGTTACTTTCATGCCTGCAAATATTTTATCAGAGTAGGGGATATTTTTCAAATGCTACATACCTCATGAGGTGTCGTTGCTTTTCCCACATTCAGTGAAGAATGTGACTGCTAAATTCAGAATAAGTTCAGGTTTGAAATTAAACTAAACCATTTTTTTTTATTTTTTTTAAAGCTGTGTGATCAGTGAGGAGACCTGACATGAGTTTCTCTATCGTTGGATGGGGTTACATTGAAAATGCAAAAGTTACACTGAAGTGCCATGGCACACACGTTTTACATTACAAAGAAGTGAATTTTGCATATAACAGGACCTTTACATCGGAGAGAGTTGATTAATATTAAACAGTAATACTTTCCATGCAATATTCAGCCCAAAAGGCAGCTGGTTCGTGGGGTGAGAGAGAAAGAGCTGACTCCATAATGTGAAGTGTAATATACTGTAGGCTACATGTGCTTGTTATGAGAGAGTGGAAAGACACGTTAGGGTTTTCTTACATGAAAAGCACTTATTTCCACTCATTTAAGTCACATTTCTAAGCCTTCACAGCATCTTTAAGCCTATTGTCAAAATGATTTAGAGAGTGGAACTAATCCCTTCAAGTAATTTTAGATACAAGGAGAAAGCCAGTGCAGAGAGTTTAGTCTTGTCCGGAGGCAACAATGTCATGGAGTTAACTTAAGATAATGTGTGGTGCTTAATTAATTAAAGTCTAAAGGGAAAACATGTGTCATGCGATTACTCCCTGTTGTCAAAACATCAGGAGGTTATAGCTGCTACAGCTCAACTACACTGCTGATTGTAGATCGGTCTAATGACAAATTTAATTTAAAAAACAATACTAAAAAGTTTGCAATTTTGCCTTCTTCTAGGCAAGGAATTTGGTGATAGGACAAAAACCAAAACTCCATTGTATATACTTGTTGCTTTTAGTTTGCAAGGATGTTTTTTCATTTTGAGAGGGAGTTTCATTCATTCATGCAAGGCTCTTAGTTTTCAAAGGTTACACATGAAATATCCATGGTGATCTGCACCTACTTGACACTTCATAGTGTAAAGCTCCAACCGGGGGACCAAAAAATTTCCTTCATAATTATTACACAGACAGCATCAACAGATGTGCATGATGATGCATAATCAACACACTGAAAAGTAAGTGCATACATGTAAGTTCTACTGGTAGTTGAGGACTTGGTGGAAGGAATCCCTTGTGTTTATCTATGGGAGATGCAAATTTGTATGACTCAACACACAGATAAATTGTATTATGATTATGATTATTAGTGTTTACTCTATGATAAACGCAAAGTCAAACTCAAAAGCCATCTAAAAAAATATAGATCTTGACAAGTCATTGGATCTGGTATTAAGTATTTTTGTTGAAAAAATCTGTCAATGGGGAGAGATTGTTTCACTTGTTTCAAATGCAAAACAACTTGTTTCAATTATTTTCTTGAATGAAATGTTTGCCTTATTCTGTCTTACTTCAAGATATTGCAACTATTCTACAAAATTTCTAAATCAAGTATAATTTCACTTCACTGATAGAAATTTCTGAATTGTTTTAAAAAATCTACATTTTTAAGGCTGAATATGTGACTGTTACGATGGGCATTTCTTTTGCAGTGTGGACTTTTTTACAGTACATCATAATACATAAAATCCTTCAATACCGAGCACTATCCTATGAGATGACATTTAACTGCTTCTAAAGAAAATCTAGCTAAGCCCACCAGCTCCCTATAAACTGACCTTGAACAGGCTACATCATGTTTATATCCTACTATCCACAGTGTAATAAAATATATTGAACCCAAGATGGATTTCTAATCTGAAACAACAGATGACATTTACTGTAGTAGATTTGATCAGAGAGATAAATTCCCCAGTGTCCTTGAATTCAATTTGTGGTTCAGCACGACCTTTGACCTTCGGCGTGTTGTGACTCCTGGCTAATGGCACTCAAGACAGAAGTAAAGAGAACGCCGTCCTACAGGTCACACTGCGACAAGGGAAGCCCACCCATAACCATGATGTCAGTAATGACATCACACACACACACACACACACACAGAAGACAACACACGACAGCAAACTCAACAGAGTGTGAAATCAGAATCATACCGTACATTGGCAGCAGCACAACCTGCTGCTTGCTGCCTGTCAGTCAGTTATATATAAGATTCAACACAGAAGGAAAGTGTGCACACCGGTTCCACAGTAGGCAATACAATATTTGGTAACTGTTTCCCATTTGTCATATATGTATGAAAGATACGTGGAAATTGCAAGACAATTTTCAGAGAAATCTGACACCTAAGTGGCACACTGTGCACTGCATCTCATCCCATTTCAGCTGATCTCATTTGCGGCATTGTACCATTACTACAGATGGCGTCTGCGGGAAGAACTAACAACAAGATGGTGTGCAGCTTTTACTTTTTTGGATAGTTTATAGAAGAAGACATACATGAATATTTGGGAGAGAGAGAGAGAGAGAGAGAGAAAGAGAGAGAGGATGACATGCAGCAAAGGTCCCAGGCCAGACTCAAATCCACTCAAATCCAGACATTACAGTTACATGATATGCATCTTAGTGACTTCTCCAACTCATTTTACAATAAAACTTCTTGTACATAAATACCACACACATAGAGTGAGACAAAACTATGAAGACCACAGGACCCAAAAGAGATTTTGCCATTTGCTGCTAAAAGTCAAATGTCGGCATGTTTTCACACATTGGCAAGTGGCCCAGCAGAGTGGCAGCGTGCCGTGACATTCAGGCATGAGAGAATCTGCCTGAGCGCTGTGTGTGTGTGTGTGTGTGTGTGTGTGTGTGTCTGTGTGCACGCTCGCATGCATGTGTGCACCAGACCTGTTGCACATACTTCTTTTTATGATTTGTTTTGGTCTACTTAGGTAGAATCACATTGCCACGGAGGACAATACAATGAGTGCCAGGAAATGTATAAAAAAAATAAGGAGAAAAGAGAATATTTGAAAGTCAGTTTAGTATAGGGGAGAACGGGGTAAGATGAGTCTGTGGGTAAAATGGGCCATCCCTTGTATCTAGGCAGCCATACCCAAAATTAATCATGCGATCATGGATATAGATTCAGGAAGAGCAATTCATTTCCATAAATCTGTGATGGATGAAACCACATGGAGAAAGTGGTAAGACAGCCAGGTCAAAAAAAGTGAGTTTTGCTATGTTAGGTGATTTCATCATGGTAAAGATATCACAACTCTTACATCTAAATGGACTGAAAAGGACAAAAAGTTTAACATTTCACTCAACTTACCCCTGCCCTGGGGTAAGTTGTGCAAAAAGACCAGCTGTATTAAGGTGCTGTACTTTTAAAACTGTATTAGCTACAGAAAATGTTTTAATTTCACATAGCAATTATTGTTTGCAATGAATACACATTTATTTTGCTGTAGTAGCACAAAATGCAAAAAGTTGCTAATTTTATCCCGCTCTCCCCTACTGTTGTGATTAACAATTTAACGGTCTCAATTGCCCTGAGGTGATAAAACCCACCCATAAGAATGGTTTTAAATCACTCTTTTACCCAGGTCAGGTATGTGTGTGTGTGTGTGTGTGTGTGTGTGTGTGTGTGTGTGTGTGTGTGTGTGTGTGTGTATGTTTGTGTGTGTGTGTGTGTGTGTGTGTGTGTGTGTGTGGTCCAGCTTCCCACTGGAGAACTGAAAAAGGGCATGGTGGTACATCTGGGACCTTAGTGTGCTTGCCGCAGCAGGACAAGCATTTCTAGCAGCCAGAACTGATGCAATGAGAGCTGAAGGATGGATGGTCAGGGGTCACACTCCACTCCCATCTGAAGCACATGCACACCCACTCACGTAAGTGCCAGACACACACCACGGTTGGGTTGTAACGGTTGTATGTGTCCTTAATACAAAAAACAATAACTGTATTCTGTTACGTTACCTACAGATATAATGTATTCTGATCACAGATAGGATTACAGGATTACTGCCGGGAATACTTTTAAAGTGAAAGTGAGAAACTCAGATTCCCTCCAATTTTCAATCACCACTTGGGTCTTTGATGTGACCGGTCAGCTTCCTCATGCATGGCAAGATGCCTAGTAGTGTTAAAGCACAACAAAGCAGCCATGGGACACAACACAGTTGGCTCATGGTGTTTTAAAGATTAATTTTCTTTCAAAGAGGAAAGGGGCAGAAAGCACGTTGTGCAGTGCAAGCTGTGAGTCTGCTCTCTGCATCTAAGGATTCTACATCTAACCTGAAAAAGCACTTACAGGTAAATTTAGCTAGGCTAATAAGCCTAAAGAGAAATTTCTGGCAAACACTAGCAAGGTGGTTGTTGGCTCCAGCTATTCCAGTCCTGGTGTAGTATTACAACAAGTTAAAGTCTGAAAGTAATCAGAATACACTGCTGAGTTTGGGTAATCCCTTGGATTATGGTACTCATTACAATTTTGAGGTAAATAGTAACTCTAATGGAATACTTTTTTAAGTAACCTACCCAATCCTGATACACACATGTACAGATGTGTGCTTGCTTGCGCTTACACATGCATGCATGAGTGCACATGCACACCCACACACCACCCGTGAAATGTGGACATGGACTGTGCGTTTTTATTCAGAACAATAATCTGGTGCCAATGTGCTTTATCACATCTGACTGGCCAATAACAGATGCTGTCACAGAAACAAAGCCAAAAAAGCCATTGCAATTTTGGGCTGTAATATGGGTGAAATGCATTAATTTAGCCAGACCAGATGTGATCCGCAGATGCACAGAAAGGCTTTTCACGGCTCTTTCTCCATGCACTATTGTTGGCTGATTTGAAGCACACTGACTTGGTTCAGTAGAGAACAGAACACAAAAAAAATCCAATCACTTTTATGATCGATGACTTTGTGATACCACAAGGTACAACAAGCTAAAGGTAGGAACCAAGTGCTGTGGTTTGTCACATTATATTTCTGATTGGTTCCTCTGGAGTCTTACAACCGGATTTTGAAAGAGGACTTATGGGCTATCAGTTTCAAAAGTGAAACTGAACTTGACTGAATGTCTGGAATATGAACTCATAGGCGGCTCCTGTGAGATACACAGAGAGAAACATGGTGTGTAAAGCAATGTTAGACTGCATTCCTGTAGGTAACCCATGGTCAAACACACACATAATGAATTTCAATATATTCAGCTGAGCATTAATTATGAATTACCTGCCTTGTTGGCTATGCATCAGTTCATAAGAAGCAAACTAAGACATGCTGTACAGTGAGTGCACCAAGCTGAGAAAAGAGCTTACAGCACATGTACAGGTATGTGTGTGTGTGTGTGTGTGTGTGTGTGTGTGTGTGTGTGTGTGTGAGCATGCTTGTGGCTTTGTTCAGATGTGTGTATATACTGTTGGGTGCATGTGTGGGATGAGTACCATCAATTTCCCCATCTCACACCTTGACTTATTATTTGTCCAAGAAGATGCGGACCTTCTTGGACAAATAATAAGTCAAGGTGTGTGTCTGTGTGTGTGTGTGTGTGTGTGTGGGTGGGGGGGGTTGTTCTCATTATGTATCATTTCCCTCATGGTTTTGTCTCAAAATCCCCCTGTTTGATGCTTCACGTATTGCATTTTGATTGATTAGGCTTACATTTTCGACACCAGTAATGTTATTCATAGGTTCCTACTCACACAGCTGCCACAGCCAAACGCACAACAAAAGTCCCCCAAGATTAAGGATATTTAGGATTATGACTGGCCACCCAAGCACCCACCCATACACACACACACACACACACACACACACACACTGTATACATAAATTCACACCTATACAAACACATATTGTCAGGCCAATATAGACGATTGTGACAGACAGCGTCACACCACGGGCATACATAAATGTTCAGCAGGCCAGGCTAGTAGGTGGCTTGACATTATTCCAACTCATTACCATCAACCTGAAATATTGTAACATGACAAGGGCCAGTTTGATGCTTGTTAATAATCTATTTTTACCAAGATCACACTGGTGAGGATCGGGGCCAGCGAATGCCCAGTGGCATGTCCATAACAATATGAATGAGGCTGAGTGTGGCTGCAGAGGGGAAAAGGTTTGTTGCAGAGCAGCAGGGCCGTGGCACTGTGTGTCAGACTAAACTGATGTTTTGGTCCATTTGTAAATAAGAAAAATTGACATGATGAAAATATTTGATCTTCATGGAAGTGCTAGTGTACTGTATGTATTACAAATTCTACAAAGCTGCTACTTTTGCTACTTTTTCATTATTTATTGTAGGTAAAGAAAAAAACATCAAAATGTGGCACTTCTGCTGGAAAAAGCAGTCATTTGGACCGATTTTGCTTTCGACCACTCTGGTACAGTGTAGAGTAGAAAGGACTCAATGTTCAGGTTATGAGCAAGCAAAGAAGACGATAACCATCACCCTAATGCCACCATGCATGACACCGATATTGGATCATTAATCAATCTAATTTCCTAGACTAATTTTGTCACTAAACTCAATACCAAAATCACATCCATGGTGGAAATAATAAATCACAGCATCAGTGGGGTGATGGTTATATGCTGCTGTGCTAACTGGATCATTGAGTCGGTCATTGAGGCAATGTGTTCCACAATCTGGTTTTAAGAAATAGAGTCCTCAAAGTACCACAGCACCCGACACTTGGAATTCCCTTTCTGTGAAAACCGAGAGGTCACAGTCAGCTCATGAAGTGCTTATTAAGCATTACAGTGACATTTGTCTTGATCTACCAGGCCGCCCTTTGGAAAGGTCCATGACTGGAAGACAAGTGATGTGGATGATATATCTTGGTCAAAAAAATGGCCGAATCCAATATTTTCTTATCCAATATGTCTTTATATATACATATTTATTTGTTTTTGTATTGGAGGAAATTTATGGAGATGGTGTCTGTTTTGTACCAGAAACCCCAATAAAAAGAGCCGGAGGAAAAACAAAACAAAACAAAAAAATAGACGAATAAATCTGAATTCTGATAGTAAATGTAAGATTGAGGTCAATGCGCAGGAGTCATCAATCAGTGCCATGCAAAATTTCTGTATATGTGTTCTTGTTGCTACTATCTACATTAGAGTCTACAGCAGTGTTACTACAATCTTCCCAAAAATACATAAAGTGTGGGAAAGTAGCTGAAACCTGGATAAGCAAATCAGTGTGAAATTAGGGGGTTAAAGTGAAGAAACTCCCACAATGTTTGCCCTCAAAAACTGTAACTGTAACTGGAGTGAAGAGAAATCCCCCACACTGGGGGATTGTGTTTATGTCTGCTCAGCAAAAAAACAGACATGGAAGAGGACCAATTTGCTGATCTAGGAGATCTACCTCATCTCCTCCGTGGCAGAAGTCATGGTAAACCATCAAAAACACACCATGGGATCTGACTAAGGATATTAACACTAGCCAGGACCCAACAGTATGTTTCCCTAAACCCCAAGGACATTTTTTGTATCATTCTTTATCCGACAAATTCTACATCCCTTTCTCCTCCACACATCGTCTAAAAGGACAAGGCACTAGCTTACAATGAGTGCTAGGAAAACAAATCAAATAACTGCTATGGAGAGATATAAAGGATTTTTTTGGAAATGGTTCAAAGTATGATCTAAGTATGTAACTCAGCTGTAAATTACACAATTTACAGAAAAAAAGGATCTGAAAGTTCTGAAAGCTAAATAACCATTGATCAACAATCAGTGATCTCAATATGAATGAAGAATGCAGAGGGAGTGGTTTGGCTTGCCAATGGGCAGATCGCACACACACACACACGCACACGCACATGCACACGCACACGCACACACACGCACACGCACAAGCACACACACACTTTCAAATTATTCAAGGCCAATTATGACAAAATTGACTTTTACGTTGCAAATAATATTCTCTTAAAATTCCTTGTTTTGTCGCATTTCACACCTAAAACTCTGAATAAAAAGTGGAGAAGTTTAATATGGGTACTAGAGCACGTCTGTCCATGAAATTTCCAAACAAGCAAAACAAGCAAAAGGAAGAGAGAAGGAGGACAGAGGCAGTCTGGTGGGCTCACAGCTGAGGCAGAAGGATGAGAAGCTCTGGGTGACACCCAGAGCCTCCTGAAAAACAACAGACAAGGAGAAAAAGAAGAGAGAGGTGGAGAGTCTGGAGGAGAAGGTGAAGAAGGCGGTGGAGTGGGGAACCACCGTCTTCAGAGAGAAGAATGAGGAGATTGATCTTCTCCTCCAGAACATCAGGGTCCAGCAGGGATGGACCGTGAAGGCCCTGGAGGACAGGTAGCAGATAGAGAGCGAGGTGCAGGAGAAAGACAACCAGATCCTCACCCTTAATGAAACCATCGGGTCTCTCACTGCAGAAAATCAGAAGCTGTCCTCCACCATCGCTCCTCTGGAGGCCCAGGACGTCTCTCAGCAGAGCAGGGAGAAGGAGAAGAAGGAGCTGGAGAAACAGGCGGAGCTGAGGGACATTACATCGCCCAGTGAGAACAACAACATGGTTAACTCTCTGGTGGCCACCCTCGACCGCCTGAGGCAGATGCTGAGAAAATGGACGGAGGAGAAAACAGCCTTGAGGCCCAAGTCGCCCACGAGTGCGAAGAGTGGAAGAAGGAGAGAAAGGAGCTGCAGAGCCGGATGAAGCTGACTGAAGAAACCGGCTTGGTGCAGCAGAAAGAGAAGGATGCGGAGCTGAAACTCATTCGACTCAAACTCCTGTCTGCTGACAAAGAGAAGGCAGAGATGACGCCACCATCAGCGGTCTGCAGGCCTTCTCTGCAGCGCTGCTGAAGGATCGCAGCAATGAAAGACAGGAGATGGAGAAGAAGGCCAGAGAGGCAGAGATCAGAGGGATGACAGAGCCGAAAGAGAAAGGGAAAACCTTCAATTCCCTTCTCCTCGCTCTGGACAGACAGAAGGAGAAACAAGCCAGCAGGACCAAGGACCTGAGTGGGTTACAAGTGGGTTTGTTGTCCCGACTAGTCGACTAGTCGACCTCAAGAAAGGCCGATATTTAAATGAGGCTGTACTGTGGATGGGATTCAGAATATGTTTCTTGGCTATCTTACTAATGAAAAGTAAACAAATTTTTCTTTCTTTCCGTTTCAGAAGCGCAAAGGACTGAGGCGACTTTTTGGCGGTTTTAGGAGGAAGAAGAAGAGCGCTGACATTTAATTCTGCAGGAAATCCAATCTGGCGCTGGCACTTATCTCCCTCCGTACGGCTGCTTCAGCCTGCAATACATCTGAAAACCACATGCTCCTCTACTTCAACCAACCAACCAACCAAGCAACCGGTCATTCAGCCAACCAGTCAGCCAACCAACCAGGCAGACAGACAACCACTCAGCCATGTGGTTTGGCAATTCTATCGGCTTTAATAAAATAAAATAATTAATCAATCATTGTTAATTTTAGAAATGTCTTCGATTAGTAGTTAGTTTCAGAACATTTGTACAGATTCCAAGGCTAAAATGAAGCCAAACTTTTCCACGTTCGATTCAGTGTTGCTGTCTGTTCTTCTAACCTGAATTATCTGGACGGTCCTCTTCTCTCCAGTTGAACCCTGTTACATTTAGGGGAGAGCAGGGCATGTTGTCACACTTGTTACTCATTGGTGTATTTCTTAGCAGTGCCTTAATACTGAGATACGATATTTTTCTAGCTAGATTAAGGTCTTCTATAAAAAATGGCATTTTTACATTTTGAATAATTTACTTGAAGAAAATGTTATTACTGATGAAATACCATTTGACAACTTGTGTTTGTGCACAAAATTCCATTTCCTCTGAAGTATATATAACATGAAAAACATACTCTTGTATTGAAAACATGTTTTGACTTAGACTGTTGTATTCAACATAGGTAACCTCTTATTAAGAAAGTAAACATTTTTGTAATTGGACTTTTGGCTCTAAAATATTTCGTTTTGGAAATAAAGCCACTGAGACAACTTACCCACATGACAACGTACCCCGCTCTCCCCTACTACTGCTAGAATTGATTTTATAATCAATCTTAACTAACTTGATTACTTTCAAAGAAATGCATGATTTAGCTCCTGACTACATTGCTCATTTGGTGTAAGTGGATTAATTTGTAATGAACTTTCAGTCCTATTCATTTAGTTTGTAATTATTTTCTGTTGATACATAATATGATGGTAATAATGACAATTATGATGATTATGAATATTAATATACAAATCAGTTTTCTCTAATAGTGTATCGCTGCACTCTGGGGGTTTCTCTTTTACTTTTCTCAAGTTGAAAGTCTCCATGGTTGTTTATGTGTTGTGGTTTCACCACCCTGTAAAAATCTCCCATTTTACAATTTCAAAACACATGGATGTCAGTGAGAAAATTATTATTCTTTTCTTCATTCTCGATCAACAGTTTTTCCAGACACAGGTTTACATCCAGCAGCAGCAGTAACACATTTTGCTGTACCGTCTTTTGTTGCTGGTGAGGAAGACTAATTACTCCAAAACAGTGTGCTAGTCGACATAATTTTAGTTTGAATCTTCTGCCTTTGTACCGGGGTACAGTATCTGAAATGAATTTTGTGGCTCACCTGCTGAGGGCTGGTAAACGAAAAAAATTACCTGCCAGGAATAAAGTTTACTGACTAAACACAGTTTATCTCGATAGCTTGGATGCATTTCCCAAAACGCTAACCGCAATCTCAAAATAGAGCCTCGGGTCGATAAAGGTCTTGATGACTTTAATTCCATTCAACAGATGTCTGTTCCTGATATCAGAAACATGCGCAGACGACGAGCAGAAACTCTTCTCAGTTGTGTTTTTATTTACTCAATTCATTGAAAAGGCAAACAATTCCTGTTAGCGTTCAAAGGAAAATTATCAAAATCAAAACTAAACAGCTGTGATGACATTCATTGACACTGCTAAGCCTTTGGTCACACACACACACACACACACACACACACACACACACACACGCAGGCTGAATAGGCAAATGCCTAGGTCCTCACTCATTCCTTCATTTTTTTTTTCTACAGTCGGAAAAAAAATGAGTAACGTTCTTATTGGATACATTACATGCCAGTGATCAGAAAACCAATCAAAAGCAATGTGGAGCCCCGGAATTCCGGTTCCATAGCAATTTCTCCGTAGGGAAAATGAACGGGGTTCTTCAACCAAGAAGACAATTTTGCTGGTATTCCTGTTTCTTGTTTCCATATCCGCAGGTTGGTCACTAAAACTCACCATATTTAGCCCTACTTCTAATTCATAGCACACATAAGTTTCAGAGAGCATATTTGGTATTACAATGACAAAAAAGTGCCAGTATTGGTCAAGAGAAGTGACATCACCGTTCTTTTGTTAAGCCACTGCAGAGAGGGCCACATTCACCTTTGTATTTATTACATTTTATTTTGATATTCATGTGCTGTATCTTATAACAGGTAACAAAAATAAAGTGTTTTAAACACAAATTATTTACTCAATCTTTATTGCTCAAAAGCGGGCTTTCACAGAAAATTTTGCCTAGGGCCTCCAGCGGTTTAGAGCTGGCCCGGGGCAGATGAGCTTGACCTTAATATAAAGAGTTTCTAGTGTCAGACATGCCAAAATACTGTGATCCTTGACCTTGATTATTAACAGAAAAATTCACCCTCAGGTGCCTAATTAATAGCCTACTACGGTATTCTTTAAAACTGCTTTGTATGTAGGCTGGTTGTTATACCAGACAGTGGAATTTAGTATTCACACTGAAATGCGTTGAAGGCCAGGTCACGGATAAATGAATTGCTCTGGGATCTGGTAATTGGCTTTTGAAGAGACTCTTCATTGAATAGCAATACACCATCATTCATTTTTTTCCCAAGGCCTAATTAATTCAAGAACGCATAATTAGTTTTAGGTCACAAATTTTCAATGAGGCATTTGATGGACACTGCAGAAAGAAAACTCTGAGTTCAAATGTTGTTAACGGCTTCCTGGATATCTATTGATTCATTTACCTGTTAACATCTCACACCTGTTGTCCTGCTGAGTGTCTCTGGAAACACAAGTAAGCTTTTTGTACAGATATGGTTCTTATTGTTAACTTTCAGAGAGAGAGAGAGAGAGAAAGAGAGAGAGGAGAGATAGGGAAAATTGAAAGAGAGAGATAAACTTACTTATTATGCCAATAAAGCTGATTGAAATTGAAAATTGAAAATTGAAAATGATAAGAAAGAGAGGTATGGAGAGAAACAGAGACTAAGAAAAAGAGACAGGCAGAAAAAGAGAGGGGGGGCAGAGAGAGTTACTAGAAGAGAGAGAGAGACAGAGAGAGAGAGAGGCACATAGTTACAGAGAGAGAGAGAGAGAGAGAGAGAGAGACATTCAGAGAGACATCCAGATCGAGAAAGAGAGAAATTGAGGGGCATTCAGAGAGAGAGAGAGAGAGAGAGAGAGAGAGAGAGAGAGAGAGAGAGGACTACTTGCACCTCCTCCGTACTCTGTCAGTCGTGTACCACAGCCTCCTCCAGAGCCTCCCTCTCTCTCATGCTGTCTCCCGCATCCTCGCCTGTGTGTCTCTCCGCTCCGCTCCGCTGTGGGGAACCAGACTCCTCCGTCATGTTCCTCACATGAAGTCCGCCACCAACTTGCACGACCAGCGGATGCCGAAGAAACAGGAAAGGCAAATGCTCCACCGGGGAATAAGAGAAAAAGCCACGCACATTTGCATCTTTTATTGAGTGCCTTGGCTCGAACATATAGCACCAGTATGGATCTGTCATTCATGGCTGCGCAGGTAAGATAGACGCATTTTTTTGGGTCCAATTTCTCCAAACATTACAGGCTTGTCTGAACTTTTGTTGTCGTCCATTGATTCCAAGGGCGTGGCATGTCAACAAGTTCCTGTGACGTTTTAACCATTTTGCGATCGTCTGAATGTCTGCAAATTGTTTCATCAGGAGAAATAGCATCATATTTGTTGTCTTACCCTACCGAAAATTATTCTAATTTTCCCCTAACATTTCTAGAGGGGCTTAAAGTCTGTTTGTTGGACTGAATAGTGAGTTTACAGGGACCTTCTTGTACTTTAATGGTATTTATTTCTTTTTTTCCTGTAATAATAATCTATTTCTATAATGCTTTATTTTAGTTTATAGGCTGGTTTTGCTATTTTAGCTGTGGTATTTATATAGAATCCTTACAAAATATATTTATGATTTATGATTATTATAGTTGTTTTTTCGTATGGGCACTTTCCTTTTGTCCGACTTGGACATAGGCTATTTATCGTCGGCCACTGTGAACTATTACCAACGCAGTTTGGCGAGGAGTTGTTGTTATGGTAAGGAGCAAAGAAATTGCTGAAATGGAAACTGCTGAAAGAAGATTTTGTGTCAGAGTAGTGAGCTAATATGATTAAAATATAAATAAAAGCAGGAAAATATGATCTCCCAACTGCATGTTTTGACCCAATGCGTTTTATTAGCATTAATTTGATTAATTCAACCAACACACTCACATCTTGTGCTATTAGTAGTCAATCAATCAATGACAAGGATTTGCTATGGTCATATTAATAGGACAAGTTTTGAATATGTTACACTACATATTTTTTATTTTTTGCTTTATAGAAAAGCTGAAATGTGTCTGTTTTTATGGATATGGGAGCATGTCTTTTGTTCTCATAAAGGCTGGTTTTCTTCAGTCCCCTCCTCCTCGCTGTAGTTGATGCTCTTCTCCACCCCTCAGTGTCTGGCTGCGTATGGTTTGTCTGGTGCCATCCACCTTCTGCGCCCCTGCCATTAGAGTATTCATGACATTGTCCCTGCTGCAAAATATTGTTTTGCAAGCCAGACTAAGCCATGTTCTCCCAAACTTTTCCACATCAAGGACCCTTTAAGTAGAAATGCATTAGACCACGGACCCCCATTTGATAACACTGTGCCCCAAGGAAACCCATCTGAGATTATTGTTGTTGTTAGATATGACTTGGTACAGAATTATATAACCATCTTTACTGTAGGCGGGGAGATAACAGTGGAGAGCAAACAGTCAGCATTATCCATTCTTTCACTGTACAAACTTTTAGTGAGTGAAATAATATCAAAATTAAACAATGCCTTATATTGGTGTGGACCCCCTGCAACCTTTGTGGTCCCCGGAGCCCACAACTGCTTTCAGCCACCTTACACTGACAATAAAAGCTCTTTAAGGGCACACTGTGTCATTGCATTTGTTTAAAAACTTTTGTTGTGTGGCAGCGTGCCGAGGCTCGGGTTACGTTGTGAATGTGCGCACTGGGAGAGGCAAATTGAACGGGCAACAGGCGATTATACAGTGCAGGAGGCAGAATACTCTCAGCCTGGGGGAGAGAGAGGGTTACTCACTCACATTCACACCTGGGAGCTGTCTAATACAACCACAGGCTTTTGGAGTTTGCCATTGAACCACTCAGCTGAGCAGTTGGGGTTTGGTGCCTTGCTCAACGGCACGTTAGCAGTAAAAGAGAAGAGTAACAAATAGCACTGTTCACTTCCCTTAGCCTGATTTCTCCAGTTGGTGCAAGGATTCAAACCTGCCTTAAAGATGAAAATGTAAACAACATGGATTTGTTTACATTCATAATTTCACTTGTACAGACATAGAGTGTGTTGTTGGTCCCCACTGACTATGTTGAATACATTTATTACCTTCAAAGATGTTAGGAAAGTCTAAATTTTTAATGTTTACAAGGCTACAATGTTTACATCCGGATCTCAGTGCAGCAGCTTGGAGAGGAAGCTCCCGCCCCTTCGTTTGATTGACAGCCTAGGTTGCAGGCGTTTCAGGTAGCTCAGCTGCTTCACCCATCGGCATATCATTACACAGTAACACAAGTAACTAACTTACCAGATGAGTAAGAAGAATGCTATATCCACATCGGTACGAAATCCTTTCTCTAACTTCACTTTTCTCTAAACAAAAGCTTCTCTAGTATTAATTAATTGAGTTTTATCCACTCAACATGAAGATCAGGTTTTCATTTCTTTGCTCTCCCAAGCTCAGTTGTGTCTCTTTCTTCTGCCGACATGGTTATTGCATTTTATTGCACTTTGCTCACTAGCGCTACAAGTGGCCGGAAACTCTGTTCATCTTTAAATTAGACTCTGTAACCTCTCGGCTCCTGTTGCCTCTAATCCTATTACTACTGCCTACTGCTCCATTAAAATTCCCTTTCACATTTTTCAGCATTCATGTGCCTTCTCATGAATGCAATTCTTTCAGAAAAGTAATGGCTAATTTTACTGAGGTGAAATTCATTCCAGAGCTCCAGAGCCACTACATAATGGTGACTCTGAATGAAGTCAGGCAAATGTCCCTGGAGTTTTGAAGATTGGCTTCACAATGAGTGATTTTTTGCTCATCCATCTCAACATAGCTCTGCTGCCTGCAAGTCATTGGACCTTCGCCATCACTTTGTCTCTAAAAGATGACGGATGCTGCCATAACTATTCTCTCCTAAAGAGACTAAAAGTTTTTGAAAAGTCCAACTTTAGAAGTGCTAGTTGCAATGACGGCCACCGATTTTCTTCCTGTGAAAGAGAATGAAGAATGGGGAGCGGGAAGAAGAAAATGCAGAAGTATCTTGTGTGGAATGCCTTTATAGTCAGTTCATATAATTCACATAGTTCACATAATTGGCCTTATTGTTTCACTGTCATTTGCCATTCTCTTCCTTTTGTTGAAATGGTTTTGTGCAATATTATAGGAACATGCTAAATAGCTCTCTGCAGAACAGTGTGTGCTTTTGTGTTTGGTGAATGATTTGCATATGGCAGCGATGCCTCACTGGTTAGAAATGAAAAGGGCATACTTCATTAGGTTGAAAGTGGTGGCATCCTCAAGCATTACAAAACATGGATTAATAGGTGGCAATCACAATGGAGCTCTTGAATACTAAGTTGAGAGCAATGAGGCGATTTCTTCCCTCTCTAAACAAATAGACTCAATTGTGAAATGTTGAATCAAATAACTTTCCCTCTACCCAGAATCCTTAGCTTCTTAGATACAAAAAAGCCTTTGAATATGCACAGTGTAGCTGTACAAATTTGCCTCACTTTTGGATTTCTTAGACTTTATCGAACCACTACCGACACGGTTAATCACATCATGTACATGTTTCCGCAACATGCAGGCCATGACTACTCAAAATGATTAAAATGGCTGAACATGAGGCGTAAATATGAGCCAAGGTGTTCTCCAGTCACTCGCTGAGTGATGTAACTGATGCCTTGGATCGTCAGTCCATGTTGAGGTCAAGTGTGACGTGTTGGAGACAGAGCTCCAGAGCCATCCTGGGCGCTTTGCCAGTGTCAGACTTGCCTCAATTGACAGATCTGCCACACAGAGCAGCAAACCCCCACAGGCCCTGTCTGTCCAGACCATGGTGACCCATTGGGCTTGCCCTCTCCCTCATTTCTGCTGACAAACCAGTTGAGACATTGTCAAATTTACCCACTCACACACACACGCACCTCGTTGAAAAAAGCAGCATAGGCAACATTTGATACTCACAAATAAGAAAAAATCACAGGTGGGCATGTGTTAGTATTCATATGAGCAGCGCTATGTATGTATATTTTCTTTACCTCAAAACATTTTCATTACTTGAATGACTGGACAGTAGCATAAAGAATGAAGTGAGGCAGTATCTGGTTGCTTCTGTATTCTCGCTTCAGATCCCTTTGTCTCTCCATCGCAGGCTATCAGCGTTTCTCATTACTCATTCACTTATTAATTCTAGCTGTGGCTCGGAGCCATTCTACCTGACCGGATTGTCCATCCCTTCTCTCCCGTCTCGAGGACAGACAAGAGCAAAAGGAGGAGAGAGGGAGTGGCTGACTGTCTCCACACAAACAGAGCCACCTGTATTTACCCGCAGCACCATGTGCCCAGACGTGGATCAAACAGTACTGGCAAACACTCTGTGGTTTACTTAGGTGGCAGATGACTGGGAGTTTCCTCATAGGATGATACAGTAAGTGCCAGAAAGTTAATACAATCAGAGGAGAGGATTTCAAAGTTAGTTTAGTTGACTTTTCTGTGGCAGACAACTTATCTGAACCCGAATTGTCCAAATTTGGTGAATTCCACACACAACAAACTATCACTTATTTGCAAAAGCTACCCAAATCTTGTCATTATTAACCTTGACCTTAACCACTGGGTATTGCATGGTTCATTCATTCATTTTGATCCCTCCACCCGTCTGTGTGTCTAGCAGGTTGGCTGGTAGAACAGAGTGACAGATAAGTGACGTGACCCGAGAAAGACCTCTCTCATGGAAAGAGGCGATGGATGGAGATGCAGCAAGGAGAGCTTTTTTGTGCCTCGCCATCTGATACGATAGGAGATATGGAAATGGGAGTTGAATAATTCACAGATCAGATTATTTTCCCATTACACACCCTTTAAAAATGGCAGCAGCCACCAGGCCTATATGGAGACCATCTTTGTTCTCAATTCCATATAAATGCCATTATATAATCATGTTATCTCGCTGCACATTCTTCATGGCCAGACTGTCCCCCCCCCCATTTTTTTTTCTTAAATATATCTTCTGGTCTCCTTAGAAGCTTATTTGAAGGGTGTAATAATGGCACCCCAGCCTTTTCATCTATAAGAGTTCATTTCCCCTCTGGTCTTTTGTCTGCTTTCTCAGCGGTTGCTTTCTTATGGAGTCTGTAGTCTTGTGATAGTGGAACTTGCAACAGCCCAGCATTTCAGTGCCTTTTCTGACACTTTGTCACACCGACCCTGCAGTGTGTAAACAACGTTGTCAGATACCAAACAGAAGTAAAACATATAAGCACTTTGATGCTTTTCTCAGTTGGGAAAATAACAATCACCTAAAAAACATCAGAGGTTGCAGCAAGTAAACCAATGCTTTAAATAGACATGAATTAGTAAATCTGTTCTATTTGTTAGTTCCGGTACCTATTTTTAACGTTTATTTTTAACCTATTTTTAATTTTGAGCTTTCCAATTAGTGCAAATTGCATATTTGAAGCCCCTTCATTTCAGTGATTTGCATCTTTTGTTTTTTTTCTTTTTTATCTGCACATTTTATCCCTTCATGTCAGCATAACGCAAACAATCATTCCACAGTGTGTACATATTTGTTTTTTTGTTTGTGTGTGTGCATTTGCAATGTGAATGTATGATTTCTCTATTTCTTGAAACAGACACAACACACAGCCAGCAGTAAGACATTCATGAGCTCAGGAGGGGCGGAGAGGAGGAGATCCCGTTAACGAGCAAGATGTAGAGAAAGCCTTAAAGTGATAAAGACCTGACCCTGTTTGACACGTCACCGTTAATGGAGGATTTTCACTGCGGGGGTTGAAGGAGAGGTCAGGCTCCTCATAGCAGGGCCACTCTCGCTTGAAGGATGCACCTAAACTGGAACACACCGTCAGCGGGAACATTCAGAACAGACACAATGTACTGCATTTTGGTAAAGGGATTCCTTTGGATGAATGACTTTTATGTTATCGTCCTCATAGTCAAAACAAAGACTCATTAAAAAATAATGGTTCATGTTTTCTAGCTGTTGTTGATTGCGGAGCGGCTCACGGGAGCAGTGCTGAATGAGCAGCCCCAGGTTCAGCCTTTTCCTGTCCGAGTGAGAAATCTTTATCCTCTCTATGGGAACAATCGACCAACCATCAGGTGTGCATTTTTGGCGCAGATCGCTCTCGAAGCAGGTGTCAAACAGCCACGCATCCACTTACTGGTTTAAGCTGGTGAGCGTTGCCATGACAAACCCTGGTGATTGATGCCAATAAAGTGTCTCAGCTGCCATATTGCGTTCCGTCATCTCCCGCTGTCTTCGTGCCATCTTATCTTACAACATGTTTGCGTTGCAGTCGCCAACGTCTCCCAGCTATTTTGCACCTGGAAATGAGTGATTGCATATTGAATCAAGTCCTGGGGAGAATGAAAGGCAGACTTAATGGACTGTGACAGGGAAGTATGAAGTAATAACATCATTCCTGATAGGCTCCAAACCACCTAACAGCATGATGCATCCTATATTACTGTGCCTCTGATATTCAGCAGGTATAAATTATGCATTCCTACATAAATAATCTATTCTCCACCCACCCTGAGAAAAGTTTGGTGCCGCTTCATCCCTTGCATTGATATTTCCCAGAGAAAAATAGAGTTATTTTTGTGTTGGGATTGAATTATGATTTGATGCTAAAAAAAAAACGTAAAACTTTGATGCTGATGAATATTGCCTCAGACTGCTCATCATAAAAAAAGCTCCACGCTGCCATTTTTGCCATTAAAGAACACATAAAATGCAAATATGAATTCAGCTCATGAACAGTTCCTCAGATGAAAAGGAAATATGGGTGGAAATTATGGGAGTTAAACAGTGGGTGGGTGCATCGCTTTGGTGAATGCTGGCGAAATGCTGAGCGGCAGCAGCTGATTACACAGTATTTGAGGAAGAAGCAGTGATGAATTATGATTGTAGTCAAACAGATTTTATTGCCATGCCTGCTGTAACTTATTGGGATCATTATGCCTTTTTGGAATCATTAGCATGCTAAAACCAAAGTATAAAAACTTTATACAGGCGAGTCTCCGGCAAAACACCTCGAGATTGCCAAGAGATGTCAATTAAAATGTTATCATCCATGTGTGCAGGTTGAGTAATCAACCCTCCTGAGTACAAACGGAAAGACTGAAGAATGATTTCATGCCGTTTTGAGCACAAATTTCTCACAGCCGTCATGTTTGTGATTTCTTTGGCTTGTATCGGCCTCTTAGACAGCACAGCGCGGTTTGTGCGCTGCTTCACCATTTCAAGATAAATTAGTTTTCACTTCACATGGCCTTTTAAAAACCCTCTAGAGCCTTGAAAAGATACCTCAATAAATATATTAATACCAACAGCATTTGAACATACTATCTATTGCACTCAGCCCTACTCTCTTGTGTCCGACCTTGGCTTTGTTCAAAGAAAGCTACCCTGGAGCAGATGACAAGGAATAAAGGCAGGATTTTCTCTGTCTTTCCCTCTCGCTCACCACTTGCTAATTTTGCGAAGGAACAGAGGTTACACATCGTTTCTACGCTCGAGAATAGCTGCTGCCGCTAGTCAGCCCTAAAAAACACTCTTTGGCAGTATTGAAGGTATGAGTGACTGCAATTAGTCTTAGCAATCGAGTCACAACTCAAGAGCAATTTGACGGCCGTATCAAAACAATGTGTCTTCCTCCTGGATTATGTGACAAGCTTCCTCAATATGGGAGAGTGATAGCCCATTTGTGGCGAATCCATCTGGTAGTTCAGGCTTCAGATTGACTCGTTCCATTTTTTCCTGCTGATTTGTTCTTCAAAAAGGTGAATCACTTCCCCTCTGTGCTAAACTCTGTCGTGTTGCCGCTGCCGTCTGCAGCTAGCGCTTCTTGATCTTTTACACTGTAGGATTTATAACAGCTATTTTAATCGTATTAGCCATGCCTCTATTAGTGCTATACAGTCCTTATTACGTTTTATATAAGGCAAATCATGACTGTGACCACTTTCCCCATTTCTGGCACATGCAACTTTAATGCGCAGATAATAAATCAGACATTTACAGTCGGTGGTATTACGTATGGAAATCATTTTAGAATGCCTCCTGGAATGCAAGAGATTATTTTGGTGGAGATATTGTGGTGGGGAAGTGCATGATATTTCATTTTCCTTGAAATTATTTAATAAACATCTACAAGGATTTGCGACGCAATTCACAGCTAAGGCTTTGAGCCTATCTTTGCAGACATGCGCCTGAGCTAAATATCATAATGGTGTACTAAACTCCATTCACCACTGTCTCTTTCCAAAGCACAGTGTGCACCTCTGTCAGCAGCGCATATTCATCTCTCCCTCTCTCCCTCTCTCTCTCTCTCTCTCTCTCTCTCTCTCTCTCTCTCTCTCTCTATCTGTCTCTCTGTCTCTCTCTGTCTCATGTATTTTGTTGCAGTGTTTCACTCTTCTACCCTTGAGCTATTTACAGAGGAGCAGCAAACAGTACATTACCTTATGGGTTTTTCATCAGGATCTCAGGCATTTTGGAACAGTCCAACACATTGCTGACTTGTGGAAAGAGTGTTGAGCTTCTCTACATCGCAGCCTGTAGTGTTGCAACACAACACCCTGGCATGCAATATGTATGTTACATATTCATGGTGCTGTTTGAGCTTACAGCTACTCCTTAAGCATTATACAGCCTCCACAGGGTCGATGCTTTGAAAGATTATTTGCCCATCCAGGCGTAAAAAACAAACAAACACTTGTATCTGTTTTTTAAGCACTGGTAATGTTTACTGCTGTCATTACCATATAAAAGACCTCTTTATGCTTCTGTGAATTACTGCTGTCTGTGAATACCCTAAAATTGATTAATTTCACACCTGGGAGTCTTGTTTGCTTTGATGTAATGTTCCTATCTTACACACACACACACACACACATGCACACACACATGCACACACACAGGCTTCAGTGTCCCGCCGCCCACCTCGTTGCTTCCTGCACCACAGTGATATATATCCATCTCAGAGTCTGAAAAAGAGCATGACACACGGTGAAATCAATTTATTGAGCAGTGATTCATGGACAGAATACCTAGAATAAAACACACAAGACCTCAAGGTGAGTATTGTGTGTGTGTGTGTGTGTGTGTGTGTGTGTGTGTGTGTATTTGTCTGGATTAGGAATCCCCTTTTCTTTGCAAAGGAATGATTCATGTATCATTTGGCTTTGTGGACACAACACATATACATCTGCTCCTCTTAATTATCCACAAACAAACAAACACGCCTGGTTCTCTTTCCTTCATGCCTCATACAACATGCACTTACACTCACTCACACACACACACACACACACACACACACACACATTCACAATTGTATTCATTCAAGGTTGAGGACGGGGAACGCTCCTGAACTGTTACTGTATCTGAAGCACTGTAAATAACGAGGCCAACGTAGCACACGCATGAGAAATTCATGGCCCCCCTTCGGGAGAATACATAACCATTCATAAACGCCGATGCCAACCTGCAGCATTATAGCTACACCACTATAGGCAGTGACACGCTAATTTAATTTTACAGCAATTGTGTTGTTGTGCTGGTGGCAAATGAATGCACTGTAGAACCATTAGAGTGAACCCATCATGCCTGCAACCAACACTTGCCTTTTTTATCACCCAGTAGGAGCTGAGGAGTGTTTTCTCTGCCACTGACTTACTGTATTCAAGACTTCATTGCATTTACTTGCTTGCTGTATGAGAAATATGTTACACTACGAAACAATCATTGATCCCTTTTTTCTCTATAGGGTAAAGTACAGTGAAACAGTAAAGACATAAAGAGAGGCATAGAAAGTGAGACAAATTTAAAGTAAGAGGGACACCATTTTAGAAGAGGCTATTTTCCCCAGCTATGACATTTAACAAATACCAGTCTTTCATTTTGATGAGTTTCAGAAGCTAAAGACACACAGCGTACCTCCTTGAGCTTTAACAGGGGGATAATTACTTGTCTGCCTCTATGAGATTGACAGTGTGACAGCACCAGGCAGGCTATTAGATGACAGAGGAAAAGAAGAAGGGAAAAAAACAACTTGAAGGTCACTTTTATATGCCAAAATAGAGTTTAAAAACAAGAACAATATATTGATAAAAGCTGTCAGGAATTCAAATGCGTTATGCTTAATTTATTCTTGACAGTAACGCATAACACATGCAAAATTATACCAATTTAAAGAGATGTTAGTTGAGCGAGTTCGCTGGTACAGGCATCTCTACAACCCATCTTGTATTCCTGGGGAGAAATCGCTGAAATTCTGCAACCTTGATACAGTAAATCAAGCATTATTCTGCAGCTAATTAATTCAATAATTTATTTATTTAACTATATTCTACTCAGAGGCTTTTAATCACTTCTTGAAAAAGCTGCAAAACTATCTCTAATAAGTTTGTTTACAATTACAAACACTGTGCATTGAAACAGCAAGCACCTGATTATGTTTGCATACAGTATGTGTGCCTGTGTTCTTGTGTGCAGGTGTACTTACACACACATGTGCAAGCGAGTGAGAGAGAGATTTCTTCCATCTGGCTATCTTTTCTGAATAACTCCTGCTACCTTTCGGTCCCAGCAGAGTTGTCCCACAGTAAGATATCATGCTATGTGAGGCTCTGGAGGACAGAAATTAATGAGACAGCATACTGAGGAGAGAGCAGTAGAAAACAAGGCAACATGACGCAGACCCCCCCTCTGGACCAAGCAGTAACAAATACGTCACCTTGTTTTGACCTGAAGTCCCTTAGAAAATGCCAGAAAGCAGTGGAGAGATTCATCATTACCCCAAGTTTTGGCAAAATGCAATCAGTAGTGTCTGAGATATTGTGTGTGACAGATAAACGAACAAATGAACGAACAAATGAGCGAATAAACACAGATCCATCGTCCATTAGCTTGACTCTGTCAGCGATGACAACACTGTTACCGAGTAGAGCGTCTGTATGCATGATACTCTCTCTTGTAACAGTCACAGGCTTCAGCTCAGGCGCATAAAAGGTTGTGCCACTGAAATGCGTACGCTCCTTTGCCTCTGGATTGCTTGTGTAGCATGTATGCAGTGCATTTTAGTGGCCTAATCATCTTTTTTTTCTCCTATGCTAATGCGTGGTGTTATTACAATCTGTCAACATAGTAATTTGCACATTTATCATTGAACTCGGTCCATGTTCTCCAGTCCAGCTGTCTGCTTTGTGATGATTGAAAGTGATTCAGATGGAGATAGATAATTGATGGTGCTTCGTTCGCATTCACTTTTCTGGCATTTAGCCGATACTGTTATACAGAGCAGCTTACAGTGAGTTTAGCAGTAGAGCCCTAGATCAGTAATATAACATGCAAGGGTCAACCGTAGTACCCTTATAATATTCCTGCGAGCATCGAATGATTATTAACAAGAAAAGTGAGGAAAATAAATAAAATAAGAGCTAAGAGGGGGCAATTAGAGGGAGTAGATGATAGGGGTTATGATTCAGTGGGGAGAGGGTGATGTGAGGAAATGAGTTTTCAGCCTACAGAAGATGAGGAGTGACTCTGCTGCTCTGACTGGAGTGAGAAGGTCATTCCAGCTCTGGGGAGCCAGGAGGGGAAAAGATTCGAGACAGACAATGAGAGTGCAGAGTTTGGTCTGGTATACAGGGATGAACCATGACCTGGAGGTTTTGGGGGGTTGCAGATCCTGTCTCAGTTTGATTGAAGCAGCCAGTGGAGGGAGTGGTGTAGCAGAGGAGTGACATGGGGAGAATTTGGGGAGGTTGAAGCCAAGGAGGGCTACAGCGTTCTGGCTGCTGCTCTGTTTGATAATGATATTGTTGATAATATTTCCTCAGCATAATAATTCACTCTAAAGGATAACACTGGTGTAATTTGACTTTGTGTTCACACTAATACAAGCGAGTGGAAGCAAAACCTTGAACCAGAAGCTTTGCCAACTCTCAGCCAACAGAAATGCATATCAATGAGATGCTGAAAATAGTCTACAGAAGACATGGAAATATTAGCATTATAAAGCACAGGTGGATACATTCATTCTTTGCTTCTTTTTTGTAACAGTGCATTAATCCCCTCAAGCAGGCAGCATGTCTTTGTAAGTTGCTGATATGATGCTGTTATGAGTATAATGGGAGAGACTCTGTCTATAGGAAAACTGGTAACACTTTACAATAAGGGTACATTAATTAAGGGTTAGTTAATGCTTAATAAGCATTAACTAACCCTTAACTTAACTAATGTATCTGGTAATCATTTACTAATGGTGTTCATGTTAACTAAGGTATTAATTTATACATTATTTAATAGTCATCTTTATAAACTATTAAATAATGTATAAATTAATACCTTAGTTAACATGAACACCATTAGTAAATTACACATTAGTTAACTGTTATTAAGCATTAACTAACCCTTAACTTAGTGTACCCTTATTGTAAAGTGTTACCAGAAAACTGTATAAACTACCAGTCAAAAGTTTTGACACACCTGATTGAATGTAACATGTTTTTCATTATCTTAAAGCCATTTTGATCTAAAGGCTTATGCTTAAATGCTTGAAATTTGTTTTTTAGACAAATATAAACAGTGAAGTTGATGCCTATGTATGAATTTCTTTCCAAAGCCTTTGCCTTTCCATCAAAGCAAAGGGTGGCTACTTTAAAGAATCTAAAATATAAGATAGTTTTGATTTGTTTAACAGTTTTTTGGTCACTGCATGATTCCATTTGTGTTATTTCATAGTTTTGATGTCTTTACTATTATTCAAAAATATGGAAAATAGTAAAAATAAAGAAAAATGTGGTGTGTCCAAACTTTTGACTGGTAGTGTTTGTCAAAGTGACCTATATCTATTAGTGTGGATGAATGGTGACAATAAACAAAGAACAAAAAAAGAGAGAGATTACGTTGATAGGCTTTAATACGAGCTTTTCATTTCCTGAGTGGTTGAACATAGGAAAGATTTGCATGACATTACAATCTTTCATGACCATGAGCCTTACTAATGATGATTTACAAATGGCCGTACTAGAGTGTATACACATGAGCAGGACAGAGTGGCACCATGAATCACAGAGCTACAGAGTGGCCCTGAGGAAAGGCTATTCGTCAGCGTCATCCCTTAGAGTGGCAGAGATGTTTCTTCATCATTTTATTACCGTCTGCTTCGCAGCTCACCAGAGATCATAGTGGACTGGTGTCTTTCTGCTTGCTCTGTATGTTTAGACCGGGTGCGTCTCCTCACCCCAGCAAGTCTTACTTGAGTGGAGATTCAATTAAGGGCTTCTGTCTCCACGCCTGGAATTTCTCTCTGTTGCACAGTCAGTGAGCAGGCATGGAGGGAGCTGTAGGGGCGGCTGATGCCAGCAATAGATACATTGAGTGCCTAGTGATTTTTATTTTATTTTCTTGCACTTATCTTCTTAATACACACACAACTAGGGAAAAGCTCCCCAGATATGTAGTGATATATATACATACAATAAAGCAGCAGAGTTAGGTGGGGGATGGTTGCTCAGTGCTGGTCATGTGACTGTCATAAGATGCATGTGGGTACAGCAATCTGATCTCCTGCCCTGCAACATCCAATCCAGGTACAATCCCAGGCTCTGGAGTGGGAAGCATGGCTCTATCATTTGCTCCCTGGGTTGTCAGGGAAAAAACATCGTGCTTCTGTAGCAGGAGGCACAGCAACACAAAAGGGATTGGTTTCAGTTGTATGCTGATTATAGTTAATCAAAACAAAATAATGTATTCAAGTCATGTACTGAAAAAAATGTCTATTTATTATTGTCTATTTAATATTTTTGTCTCATGTTCAGTTTTAGATTTTAGATTTAGATTGGAAGCAAGTGAATAATTCTGCTAATGGGGTAAAATAATGCCACTTGTTTCCAATGCATTTTTACTTTTTTAAGGAATTTTCTAGAAAAAAGTGTCAGCACCTTGAGGCAGAAGACAGATCACACCACTGTTGTCAAGAAAATGACACTTGAGTCAAGAAAGTATATTGCATTCATTTGCAGTGGAAACAGGGAAATTATCTCACCCTGTTGGAAGATTTTCACTTGTTTTAAGAAAAATACAATTTTAAGACTCAAGAGTAGATTGAATTATTTATTAGGATAGATATTTTTGCAGGCTTGGTGATCAGCTGTGTTTCTTCTTTGCAGTCTGAACGCTCAGTAAATCTGGTTCTCACAGCCCAGTAGACCGATTTAATTATTGAGCTACTGCTAAAAAAAAACCCAGATTAAGTCCATGTTTTTGGCGATGGTGTGCTGCTGGCTACTGGACCGTGTGGGATACCTCCAGGACCGGAGACATCTGCCTAGCAGAGGGATATGACTTTTGGTGTTTTTACAGTGAACATGGAAAAGGTGACATGTGATTCCACTGGGTGCATTTTAATTGAAATTGCTCACAATGTAAAATACATGAGCAAGATCTACATAGAAACTTGCAAGTAGTATTTCATATTGCACGGTGAGAAATCACCTCAGTGGCTTTAGTATGATGAGTTTGTGGGTGTAAACTATACCTTAAAACACATGCTGCACATTTAATCCAGTTTATACATAATTAAAATATGTGCTGCCATGAATAATTGATGGTCCTTGGTTGTGGTGGAAAAGCATTTTTCTGTAACTTTTGAAAGCTATCTTATGATGAATACGCGAATAGTTAATCAGAGTTCAAACTGTACCCAAATAGAACTGTAATGTATTGTTGCACAGGGTTTCTGCAGCGTGACAGAGGAGCGTTTTCATGATTAATTGATCAGTTCAGTTCCGTTATAGTTTCATATACAAATAAGGCCACCAAAGGGAATATGTTATATCTCATATCCCTGACACAATGTTTATTTATATACCTGTATTAAGTTGGTATCCTATTGATAAATAGGACAAATGTTTGTGCCTTGACAAGTCGAACAACATTTTAGCAGCACAGTTAAAAAGCGCTGGCATCAGACCAAATGTACTCAGTCCAGCATGTTACCCCTGTTTCTCAAAAAGGAACCAAAACAAGTAAAAAGGGACATCTCTTAAAATAACAGTAAATTATGGCTAGTTAGCACTCTTGTTAGTCCCTGGTTATGTAATCACAGCAAACACAATCACACAGAGACACAGGGAGAAGATGATGATCACGATTAAACCCACTGGATTCAGTCTGATAACCCGTTGTTACAATTCATGAGATTCCAAAAGGAAAACACTGCCAGAGGCGAAGCTTTTCAAGACTCACTGGATACTTGATGTTTAAATAAAGAGTTATGATCCAGTGCAAACACACCAGAGTTCAAACTAGCTGAACATAAAAGTAAAGAATATAAAGTGCTGAAGTTGAGTCTAGACTAGACTTAAGTTATAGTTTCATAAAGTAATTGATTCCCAAAGCAAAAATATGCTCCTGTCAATGATGATAAATAAACCACAAATTTAGACAGTATAATCTTAATGCCTGGTGGAGGTATTCACCATAATACTCATCTAGTTGAAAAAAATAGAATACTTTATGACTTCCAAGGTTGCTATTTAATACCAGCCAATGTGTTACACACCCTGGTGAATGGGCTTCTTCTTAAATCCCTGTTTTGGGGAGCAGACGGGTCGCATTTTCTGGAAGATTAAAGATGAAATCCTGAGTCATCGTCGAAAATGAAAGTCCTAAAACCCTCCAATTCCCCTAATTCCTCATCCTCTGTCTGTCCGGTGTTTTAGGCGCTGCTGTGACTTTGTGGTGTTAAGGGGTTTTAGTGATAAGGATGTTTCTTTGTTCCTGTGTTGACAGAGTCTGATGTGCAGCATGGGGAGTCACAGACCATAGCGCTACACACTCAGACATACACTTACACATGTCAGGAGTCACACACTGGAACGAGAGCTTCCCAGATGTGTCAAATACACACACACACACACACACACACACACACAGTCTCTATCTCTCTCCCCCTCACTCTACATGTACAGATTAATCACGCAAACATAAATAAACAGATATACTCCTCTCTTTCTGAGATATGATCTGATTCGTGTGATCGTCTGGCACCGCATCTCACTTCTCATCTGGCAGGAATAAGAAATCACCTTTTGTTTGCCGTGGATTTAAATCTTTTATAGCGGATGACTTTAATTTGATCTCATATTTCTACTCATCACGCTACTGCTAATTAGCAGCGTATATCACTGAGTAGCAGTCCCAGATGTGAACATGAATTATTTCCATACTTCCCTTACGTCACGATTCAAATAAATGTTTTTTAAAGCCTTTATTCTTATTTTCCATATAGTTCATACCATACTGATGTAGAAAAATAATCTATGTAACATCAGGTATGGGAAAAAATGTGAAGCTGATACACTTATCATTCATATTGTTAGAGAAAAAGAATAAACTTTTCCCTGCGCTGTAGAAATCCCATTGAGCTGACAGATTGACCAAGGTGTCTAGCTGGGATCACTTGGGCTACACTTGTTCTATTGAGTTATAAGATTTATTATAAAATGCTGCTGGGCTGCTGAGACGGGGAAAATCAATGAAAGCAGAGCTGTAAATCTGAGCAGCAGGAACCAGGCATGAGACTAGAGGTCTCACCACTTCTGCCCGGGTGAACAAGCCTCTGTAAAACCTCTGGATTTCTCCCTTCAGATTTACATCAAGACTATAGGTCAATATGCTGTGTATGGTAGAGGCCAAATCTATTGTTCTCATAAAGTGCCTGCGATTGTGTGGAAGTGCAGTGGCTACTTTTTTTTTCTGCTTGTCTGTACCTTCTCACAGCAGAGATTCAAATAGCCCTCTGTGATTTGTTTCTATACTGTAATCCCGTCTTATTTCCTTGTTCTGTGCCCTGAATTGCAAGTAGGCGATGGATAACATTCCCTGTCAGAAAAGTGACATCATTTGATATTCTCCCTATGGGAAATTTGAGGTTGAGGTTGATGCAACTTTGTAAACTGATGAAGACTATGAGCTGAAAGGGCTGTACAATGTTTCTTTCCTAAAAATGAAAAAAATAAAATAAATGAATTCACAAAGTTTTAATGTTAAAAACCAATGTGGTTTGGCTGTAGTATAGAGGCGATTATAACTGAAAAACATGTTGTTTTTACATTTGTCTTTTGTTCTCTAAGAGTAGCTGCATTATTTTCTTAATGAGATACTCAGGAGGAGCACCTCTATAAGAGTCGAGCTCTGTGTGTGTTTGTTATGTTTGTGCGTTCGTGTGTAACGCTTTTTACAATTCGCGCTGCCTAGGGAATGCACTGTTTAGGCTGTGCAGAGCCCCATAGCCCTGCATAAGGGAAATACAGTGTGCGCTCGTACACCACACACTATGGTAAAAGTCAAACAAGCATCAACCAACTCAAGACTAGTGCGCTGTACATCCACATACCAGGAAGTAGCTCGTAGTGGCTGAGTCAAGGCATGAATTAAATATTTTGTTCTGCAATTCTCTTAGGTGGAGTTTTTCACTCACTCCAGACATACATACCTCCACCCCGCCCCTCCTAGAAAAGAGCTAGTGCACTTGTTCAGTTCACTTTGGTTTAATTAGCTGCAAGGCAAAAGGCTTTTTTCCACTTTTTTGTGCCCCTCATGCAGTTAACGTTTTTGAATGAATTTATGCATACTCGTTATCCTAACAGGTGCAAAAACCCCTTTGTTTGATTTCATGTTTAATCTACATACATGCTGATACACACCTGTGGCAAACAGGGAGGGGAATCAACATTGGTTGAGAGGCAGAGAGAGCCAGGTGGGCCCGTCGGGAAAACGAGGCACATCTGTGTGCAATTAAAACCTCGCTACATCTCTGTGTGTTCCAGTAGGCACTGCTAGATGAGCCAGTGGTCCCTGTGCTGAGCTGGCTGACAATTTAAAAGGCTTTTCTTGACTCGTGCCCGAAAGGGGGGGTGTTGTTCTAACACCTGTGGGTGTGGATTTGAGTTTAGTTTTGTACATACCTGTTGGTGCCAAATAAAGCTGGACAGAGCCAGAAGCTTAACTTGCGTGTCTTTCCATCAATAGATTGTTCAGTGACTTCAACACAATGGGTCTTTTCTTAAAATACATTCTTGTGCATTCATGTTGCATCTAATGGCCAAAGTATGATTCCAAAACAAAAGACTGCAATGATGGATACAGATCCTGGAAGTTTACTTACCAATCGAGGATGCATCAGATGGTGACCTGGCCGACGAGAATAAACGGGAAGCCCCAAGATTCATTGCGACAATGACCCGCCACGTCCAAACAGCACTATAGTCAGTAGTACAGAGACGGTTGAACAGCTGTGTCTCAATTGATTGTGTGAGCGATATCAAGCACACAGTCCAGCTCGAAATGTAAGGATGCTTCTCTGTGCTCATTTGCTCCAGTACAGTTCGTTCTCTCCAGTACAACTTGGGAAGATTGTTCTCCACAAGTACCACAAGAACACAACTGCAGTATCGACTTGCCATTCTTAGATTTGAGATTCACCTCATATTAGCCGTGAGTGCAGGGAAGCAACTTGTTCAGTCTGATTTTCTCTTTACAGCCATACTTGAAGTGCTTTTGTGGTTAGGTATATGTTTTGGTTTCCCCGCTATCCATTTATTTTGGTTTTGTTTGTTTGTTCCAAACCCATTTCACCGAGCACTTACTTGTGGCAACATCCCACAGGAGGCAATTACAGTCCATTCTATTTCACAGTTACTGTAATCAGCCGCGTAGGATGGCACAGTGCTGGGAACAGCTGGGACAAATAAATCAAAACTGTGAAAGCCGAGCAGGTGGCATTGTACAGTGGCAAGAACTTTGCTGCATTGTTTTTCCTCAACTCTACCATCGATTGGGTTTCTGCTGTATAGTAGTGCATTGGTGTGGACATTATTCAAAACCAAGAAGACCTGGAATATTCTAATAGGTAAGGCTTGTGTGTTTAAGTTATGTGTTCAAGAAGCCAAATTGCCTAATACACCCAGTGAGATCGAGTACCAAGCCCAGTCTGGAAGTGCTTGTTGAAGCGATTTAGCCAGGAGTTTACTGTTGTACGGGAGAGTTGAGTGTGAAGTTCAGTCCACAGTACGGTTTCCAGGAAACTTTGGTCAGTTGTGTAGCTTTATTACCGAAGCCACTCATCCATGAACGTCTACAAGCATTGGTTTCCTGGCGGTAATGTATGGGAGATGACCTTCATTGGCCGCTTAAGTGCTCAGATGCCTTGGGATGCCTCTTCCCTGGGTTTCTATTTCCCTCTATTCCATTAATGCTTAACCGCTCACTGGGCTAACCTCATGTGCCCCAGCACATGGGAATTGTAGGCTTGGATGAATGGATAGGGAAGGAGTTCCATGTAGTATTATGATACACTGACATATATTTGAAACACATATGTATGTATATATATATATACTGCATATGCTACGTTTGTGAAAAACACAGTGGCTATCAAATATTTAGATATAGGTCTACTTTTTGGAATATTTTTGCACATACACTCAGTATCCACTTTATTAGTTACATTTCCCCATTTACGCAAACAGTTCTCTCTTCTGGACAGTGAGTGACTTATAAAGCATAAGTATAAAACATGCAGACAGGGTTGAGAGGTTCAGTTTTTGCTCAACTGAATGTTAGATTTGGCAAGACACGTGATTTAAGTGACTTTGAATGTGGTATGACTGTTGGTGCCAGACGCAACAGTTCCAACATCTCAGAAATAGCCGCCCTCCTGGGGTTTTCTACACAACAGTGTCGGGATGGTGTGATAAACAAAACGTCCGCAGCAGCAGTCCTAGGGGCAAAAATGCCTTGTTGATGTGAGAGGTCAGAGGAGAATGGTAAGACTGGTTCAAGCTAGCAGGCGGACCACAAGTATACAAATAACAGCTCAGTACACCAGTGTTGGGCTGAAAGAAGAGAAAGCATGACTCGTCAAACCTTGAAGTGGATGGACAACAGTGGCAGAACATCATGCTGGGTTCCACTCCTGTCAGATAAGAGCAAGAAGGCTACAGTGGGCAAATGTTCACCAAAACTATAACTGAAGAGTGGAAAAACATTGCCTGGTCTGACAAATCCTGATTTCTGTTGCAACATGCCGATGGCAGGGTGAGACTTTGGCGTAAACAGCATGAATCCATGGATCCATCCTGCCTGTGTCAACAGCACAGGCTGGTGGTGTTGGTGTAATAGTGTGGGGAAAGTTTTCTAGTTTTTAGGACTCTTAGTACCAACTGAGCATCATTTGAATGCCACAGTGTCCCGAAACATTGCTGCTGACCAGGGGCATCCCTTCATGGCCACAGTCTACTAATTTTCAAATAGATATTTCCAGCAGGATAATGCGTCATCTTAATATGGTTCCAGGAACATGACAGTGACTTTAGTCCCCAAATCTCAACCCATTAGAGCACTTTTGGGATGAGGTGGAACGCGATGTTTGCAGTATGGATTTACTGCCGAAAGATCTGCAGGAACATGATGCTATTGAGTCAGTGTGGACCGTTTCCAGCACTTTGTTGAATCCACGCCTTGAAGAATCCAGGCTGTTCTGGAGGAAAAATGGGGTCCCATTGAGTATTTTTTTATGATATGGCAGTATAGGATATTTTTGCATGGTTCGTTGTTTCGCAGGGTTACTCTATACAAATTTGCTGTTAAATACAAGTATGACTTCAGTTTCAAGATCTTGTGGATTCATTTTTTATCAAGGTGATAACATTTAAATGGCATGGAGCTTTTTAGATGAGATCTTTGTTTATGCTCTAGCTTGTAAAGGTAATCAGCAGTAATTCCCATAAGAATGTTTATGAACAGTGATATGCTTTGATGTAGAAAAATAAATATTAAAATGGATGAAAGCTATAGTTCTGAGAGGAAGAATCAGCAATTATAATGAGTGAGTTGGGGGGCTGGGAGGCCCAGGTTGCTGCACTTCATACATGCCTGTCTGCTCCCATCATGCTCATGTGAACAGCAGGCGCTCCACAGGATGTGTCATGTCATTATTCACCACCAGGGGCCAATGGATGGAGAGCAGCAGAATGCTTTTTAAATAGTGTTTTCCCCTGTGCGAGGGAAGACCTGACCAAGCGAGTATGTGTGTGTGTGATAATGTCTTTGTGCATTAGGCTGTGTGTATATGGGAGAGGGTGAGTGTATGAGAGAGAGAGAGGAAGAGAGAGAGAGAGAGGGAGGGGGAGAGGGAGGGGGAGAGAGAGAGAGAGAGAGAGAGAGGGAGGGAGAGAGGGAGGGAGAGAGGGAGGGAGAGAGGGAGAGGGAGAGGGAGAGGGAGAGGGGGAGAGGGGGAGAGGGAGAGAGAGAGGGAGAGAGAGGGAGGGGGAGAGGGAGGGGGAGGGAGGGAGGGAGAGAGAGAGGGAGAGGGAGAGGGAGAGGGAGGGAGAGGGAGAGGGAGAGGGAGGGAGAGAGAGAGAGGGAGAGGGAGAGGGAGAGAGGGAGAGGGAGAGGGAGAGAGAGTAAATGAGCAAGCAAGAGAGAATTTCTGTGTATGTGAGAGTGCTCAACATCCCTCCGAGGTATTTTTAGCATTGTTTTTCAATCTTCGGCGGAGTCTGTTTTCCAATCTGAGCGTGGTAAGGGTCTCTCAAGCATTCCTCAGCCATATACCCTGCTACAGAGACACACACACACACACACACCTACACACACACACACAAGCATTCAGTTGCTTCTGCTCTGATGACCAACCTTCACAGGGCTCTAATTGTCCCAAGCAATAAATCATTTTCACTTGCCACATCTGAAATATTCATTCCATGTTAATCAAGCCCTAGTTCCTGAATACACACACATGCAGGCACGCACAACAGTGTGTGTGTGTGTGTGTGTGAGAGATGGAGTAGGACCATTCCGCGTGTGGGAAACCTTGTAACCATTTACTAAAGATGCCGTGATGCAGTAACCTCTCATTTCTGTTAATATAGCGCTTTAACTTGCTTAGTGCATGACCAACAGGAACAAATCTGCTGTAGTGTAATTCTCAGGAAGGCAGGATTATGTGCGAGGAGGTTTGGCTCTCTGCACTGGGGCTGTAAAGTACCAAGTTGAAATAGCTATTATGTTTTTAAGTAAGCCAATGCTGTCAAAATAATACAAAGTGACTGAACGCATTATCACACTCCGTCTTGAATGAAAAGCAATAGTTCAGTTAGCTACAGCTGATGTGATTATTGACCTGATCTAAATAGAAAAACATGAAATGAAATGTCTTCTTTCTCTGATAAATCTTTCATTCACAAGTGTCTCTCTCTCTCTCTCTCTCTCTCTCTCTCTCTCTCTCTCTCTCTCTCTCTCTCTCTCTCAAATACAGGTTAACCAGAAATCCTGATATTGAGAAACATTTTAACCTCTGTCCTTTCTTTTCCTCCACCCATCCTAGATCCCCGTCATGACGGGGGCCTTCATGGACTCCTCGCCCAACGATGACTACAGCGGCGACCACTCGCTCTTCAACTCCTCGGCCAGCGTCCACGCCGCCGCCTCCGCCGCCTCGGTGCAGGGCCAGCAGGACGAGCCCCAGTCCATGTCCAGCGATGCCATCTGGCTCTGGATTGCCATCGTTGCCACCATTGGAAACATTGTGGTGGTGGGCGTCGTCTACGCCTTCACCTTCTGATGAACATATGCTTACAGAGGCCTAAAGAACACGTACACACCCCCTACATCCTGCTTTTTCTGGATCTCTGGACCCTTGAGTGAGGCCACGCTATGTAGGCAGACACACACATACTCTCTCTCTCTTTCTGGCTCTCTCTCTTTCTGACTCTCTCTCTTTCTGACTCTCTCAGTGCGGACCCCTGAGGGTGTGGAAGGTGTGATACTAGACAAATATAGTGTACTATATTACTTTGTCTAAGAGAAAGACTCAAACTTGGGTACTTTTCTCAGCAACGATGGGTTTGGGATTCTACAACTGGAAGTTTGAAGAGGAGCACCTGTACAACATCTCTCTAGTTAAAACGCTGGAACAACAGACCTACAATCTCAACCCAGAATCTAAGTTTTTTTTTTTCAACTTAAGCTTGTTTCCATGTTTCCCCTCAGACAACACGCTCACTTGCAATGCAGAACTGTGGAAGGAGATTAAATGGGGCTTAAGATCCGGGTTGATCTAGGCCATCTTAAACA
Source organism: Centroberyx gerrardi (assembly GCF_048128805.1). NCBI lineage: Eukaryota > Metazoa > Chordata > Actinopteri > Beryciformes > Berycidae > Centroberyx > Centroberyx gerrardi. Next base: position 10,964,927 of record NC_136013.1, on the reverse strand, counting down.
TCCCCCAGATAGTTGCTAGGCATTTTAGGATAGTGCTGCTTAATTATGCGGCTGAACAGAGATGGTGAATGTTAAAACATTTAAAAAGAACTGGGATTACTTCTGTGTCATCCGGCCCTGAGGCCCGGGAAGTGAGAGCTCGTCTAAGGACTAATTTGTATGGTTCTGATTATCAGTGTACATATTATGTGTTGAAACAATTTTACTGACAGGAAATGGACAACTGGAACTTTACTGAAACTCCTTTTGGAACACGCTTAAAATCTCACAAACCTTTTTTTTTTTTTTTTGTCTGCTACGCAAACTCAGTCTCATACAAACAATGTCTATTTGTGCAGAACTAAGCCAGCTCATCAGAATGATCATACTGTCATATTGTCATGGTCTGTCCATTTATGTTTAGATATTGTGTTCAGATCAGAAGCACAGGTACCTGAAACAGAGAAGATGAAGGTTCCCAATATAATATATATGTTTTGGTAAATGTGTACATTTCCCAGTTAATGAGAGTAGAAAACGCTACTCACAGTAGTGCAAGACTCTCTCAGTCTCACACTGTCCAATGCTACAGTTCTGCACCTGAGGGCGTTTTGATGAATTTCATCAGATTAGGATATCGACCGAAAGATATTCGCTGTAGTGGAGCCTTATTAACAGATTATTGGCTTCATGTGGTTATGTTATGGTAAATTCTTTAAAATCACAGCCTTATAGAGAGACAAGCATGGATGGAAATGAGTTGTGTAGGCTAGTTCATACACTATTGGACTAAACTATAAAATCAATCAGGCATCAATTTCTTGGCCAAACTACATCTATGTTGAACACATTAACACCGCAATGTTTTATCTGCCTAACAAAAGTAAAGAGGCACACATGCCAATGTGCACCAGATTGGTGAAAAAAAATTGGCCTCAGATGCTCCATCCTTACTCTGTGATGCAGGTCAACCAGGAGGGCATGCATGAAAACCAAGCCAGAAGCCAATCCAAAGAGGTAATCTGGCCACGTGGTACATCGTACCTAAAACTGTAGTGAAAATGTGACTGTAGGAAAATGTAAAAATGTAGTGGCAGGATTATGAGAGAGCCTTGTGCTACTGTGACTAGTGTTTTCCACTCACATTAACTGGACACACTTACCTTCATTCCAAAATGTTTCACATTTTGGAAATAAACTGTTACCTTTACCAGTATCAATGACTACATAATCTAAGATGCAACAAGATGCAACTGTGTGATGAAGCAAATGGTTTAACTAATAACCTGAATAATAATCCATATTGAGTGTTACTTTTAACATCAGCAATCCTTTTTAAAGTATGGATATCACATTCATAAACGGCTGATAGCTCATTATATGTTCTGTATATCAAGCTGCCTCTTTAAATTTGTAGGCGTTCAGTGAATTAGCTTTGTGTTACTGTGGAATCTGAAGGCAGTCGTTTCCATGGTGATTAATCCTCCCCCTAATTGGGAACATTAACTTTGCTCTATTTGAGACACAAGCAAGGACCTGGAGCCGGAGGTGTCATTTATGCCTTTTCTAAGCATTCAATGAATACACACACACACACATAAACACACACACACACACACACACACACACATACACACTGCATTTAAACAAACATTACAGCTGGTAGCCTTTCAGCTTTCAGAGTTCTCTCATTGATATAGCGTTCCTGGTTCCCTTGCACATCATCATCTCCCTTTCTAAGAGAGTGGGCTACAACAAGAGAATAAACGGATAAAGACATTGATTTTTTTATTTTTTTTTACACCAAATGTGAGTTAAGTCAACAAGTTGTGATGCACATCAACCCAACAAGTAATGACAAATGTTTTGCCATCCGCAGTATTATTTTGTAAACATCAACTGGTCTTTCTTTACGTGATACCAAGTGACAAAAAAGATCAATATTTCATTCTGACAACATTGTATGACTTGATTCATATGTGTAGACACAATGCGAGAGAGAGAGGCAGAGAGAAAGAGAGAGAGAGAGAGAGAGAGAGAGCTGTTTGTACTTTCAGTAAGGGGGATCCATACCAATATGCTGAAGGTTTAAAGATACAAAAATGTCTTGGTATATACCTATACATCATACATGTTCATACTGTATGTTCATATATTACAAACTAGGCTTCTACAGTATTTGCTTACTGTACCCAACTCTGTACCCATGTAAGGAGAAATTCAGATGCGTGGTAATCTAATCTGTTATTACGAGTGTACTTCTATAATGTTCAGAGAAGGACTTTTCAAGCCTGTTATTTTTACTAAGTGGTTGATGTGGAAGTATTTAGACATGTTGTAAACCACATACACAATGCTCCTTTTGTAAAAAATATGTATATGTTACTATTAAAGTTTCAGTATTAACGCATATTGTTTTCCTCTGTTGGCAAATGAAAAGATGCACTCATCTCCATAGAAACAGTTAATCATAACCCGAAATCGTCAGATGAGGGAAGAACAAAAGACTGGGAACCTTGGTAACCAAATGGAAAACTTAGGTCCAATGTTTGATTTGCACAGACTGGTTGATCATGCGAGAAGGGTTTTTTTTTTTAGCTCCATGTTTTCTCTGCCTGAACCACGCTCCTGGCCTTGATTCTGCTGAAGCCAACCAACTGGCAGACATCACCAGTCGCTGCTGAGCCATCAGGTGAGATTGATGCTAAGCTTGGATGGCACCATCAGTCTTCTTGACGCAGGCACAGGTTGTTTACACACCACCTGGATTCACTCCTCTATGGACCCCTCCACCCCTCCGTGTCTCACTCTCTCTCTCTGTCTGTCTGTCTCTCTCTCTTTTACTGGTTTTACTGACGGACTGCACAAAGTTTCAGCAATGTAAAAACAATGTAAGAATGGTACTTTAAAGGAAGACAGTGATGCTGCTGTCTGTTCTTTTAAATGCAGTAAATATATTTGTCCCAACTGAGTTTGAAATTCACCAGTAGTCCAAGGTACTTTTACTCGATAACTGTCTCAGTGGGCTCACCGTTTACTGTGGGAATGAGGCATGCAACTTTCCTTTCCAGCATCATAGGTAGTGACTTTATAACCGTAAAGATTATATAGGACAGTTTGTAGCTAAGAAACTCCTGTTGCAAATCCCTTTCACTATGGGTTAAAATTGAGCACTGATATTGCGATCATTAAGAGATCACATCCACGATGCCATGCAACTGCCTTCCTCAATCTTTACCTCGTTTTTATTTCTTCCATCGCTGAAATAGGCAGCCTGCTTTAGAAATATGTGAATCGGCTCGCCCCACTTTCACCAAGGGGCTTTCAGATCCCCCCGCCCCCATCAGAGGGGATACAGATGGAAGTGAAGTCGGCTGCAGATGATCTTTGAACAACCTTCCCATTGCTTCCGCTGCTTGCTGTGCTCTTGTTCTGTATCCGCTCAGCAAGTCAATTGTGAAAAAAAGCCCCAGAGGCCTAGCTACAGCCAGCGACCCCCAGAGGGAAGAGAGCCTCAAAAGCTCCCTCAGAAGGAGCAAGATGAAATGGATAACCATTGACCTTGCCTGGGTTGATCTGTGCTAATGCATGGTAATTGTTGGACTTTTAGGTGATGGTTTGAAGGAAACCCACAGCGGCTTTGACTCCATTTATATGGTCCGTGCATGGTGAGGCTGGCTTTGCCTGTGAATAATAGATAATGTGGTTAATTTAAACCCAGGATGAGATTAATCAGTCTGAGAGGAGAGGAGAGGAGAGGAAAGAGGGGATGAGAAGAGAGGAGAGGAGGGGAGGGGGGAAGAGGGGAGCAGAAGAGAGGAGAGGAAAGAGGGGAGGAGAGGAGGGGCATGGTACAAGACAAAAGAATAGAGGAGAGGAGAGAGTGTGGAAAGCGAGGAGGGAAGGAGGGGAGAAGATAAGACAGGAAAGGAGGAGAGGAAAGGAGAAGAGAGGAGGGGAGAGAAGATGAGGGGAGGAGAGGAAAGGAGAAGAGAGGAGGGGTGAGGAGGAGAGGACAGGAGAGGAAGGAAGATGGGAGAAGAGGACAGGCATGGCACAAGGCAAAAGAATAGAGGAGAGGAGAGAGTGTGGAAAGGGAGGAGGGAAGGAGGGGAGAAGAGAGGAGAGGAAAGGAGGAGAGGAAAGGAGAAGAGAGGAGGGAGAGAAGATGAGGGGAGGAGAGGAAAGGAAAAGAGAGGAGGGGAGAGGAGGAAAGGACAGGAGAGGAGGGAAGATGGGAGAAGAGGACAGGCATGGCACAAGGCAAAAGAATAGAGGAGAGGAGAGAGTGTGGAAAGGGAGGAGGGAAGGAGGGGAGAAGAGAGGAGAGGAAAGGAGGAGAGGAAAGGAGAAGAGAGGAGGGGAGAGAAGATGAGGGGAGGAGAGGAAAGGAGAAGAGAGGAGGGGTGAGGAGGAGAGCACAGGAGAGGAGGGAAGATGGGAGAAGAGGACAGGCATGGCACAAGGCAAAAGAATAGAGGAGAGGAGCGAGTGTGGACAGGGAGGAGGGAGGGAGAGGAGAGGTTGCTACTCCTGGATTGCCCCTGAGCCTCGCAGGATGTAACACTTCAGCCCTATTCCTGTCCAGTCGCGAGTGACAGCTCGGTGATGAGGTGCTGGGTATGCTAATATATCCCAAGCTCCTCGGACACATCTTGTCAAACTGTCATTTCAGAGACACATGGGAACGTACAGCGGGGCGTCTATACTTATCCCGAGTGGCGTAACGTAGGGTATGCATTATCATCTATATGATGCGTTACATAAATATGCCCATAACAACACAATCGTTATTTGTGAGAAGCCAATGCAGCGAGGAGAAGAGGAGAGCTAGGGGAAGCCGAAAAATGTAAAGATATCCATTAGTGTGTGCAAGTGTTCGAGGTAGTGCTTACAGTATGTGGGCGTGTGAGGAAGCGAGTAACAGTGGAGCTCCACAGTAATCATTAGGAGCCTTTACTCACAATTGTCATCTCTGGATTCCAGCTTCTGTCCTCCCACTCCGGCCCACTCCTCTCTGTCAACAAAGACAGACTCATGCAGACTTGAAAAATTCAGTCTCTCCACGCAGTTATGCCCATAACACTCCACTATACACTGCATGTCGTGCTGTATTGTCTCATATATTTTGACTTGGTGTCGTAGTTTCCAGCTCTTATTTTACAGTTGTGGCTGTCAGTCATCTTACCCGATATGTGACAGGAGGATTGGCACCAAATCGTCTCTGTCTCCAGTAGATAGCTCTGTCTGGTGCACATGCTAACGCTTTAGCAAACAGTAATCAACTAGCATTATGAGAAAATGAGACCTTGTAGCAGCTCTAACTCTAGATGGTAAGTTAATGGCACATGTCTAAACCTGCCAGGCTTGTTTATGGGATTGTTAAAATAGACATAATAAATTCTACAAAAAGGATCAGAATCAGAATCAGAATCAGGTTTATTGCCAAGTAAAGTTCACAATACAAGGAATTTGCCTTGGTATGTAGGTGCATACAATAAACATGGAGAAAAATAGAAAGTAGAAGCAAAAAAACACAAGTACTGTAAGTCAAAGTCAAGAATACAAATATAAAAAAAAACAAAAGAGATATTTACAATACAGAATATGAAAAAAATATAATAAAAAAATGTGCAATATATCTGCTATTGAAGTGAAATGGAAAAGCTGTACAGTTAGTGCAGGGATGTGCAAAATATTGACCAGAGGAATGTTTACTGTACAGAATGCATAAATGAACGCATTGAGTCAGATGTGGAGACTGTACGTTACTGTAGCGTGTAGTGTCTATGGGGGGAGGGGGCAGGGTCCGTGTCAGTGGGGGTCCCGGGCCTTGTTGATGAGGCCAGCTGCAGACGGGAAGAAGCACTTTCAGTGGCAGAAGATCGCTTCCCATGAGACTTTGAGCCAAACTTGTTTTGTTTACACAGGAAGTGAGCGAGGTTAGCCAAGTTTTCTGTTGATTCGTACTGGACTAATGATGAAGATTGATTGTTTTCAGAAGTTATGAATCTACAGGCCATAGAATAAAAAACAATGCCAGCTTTGGATTTCTAAAACATCTATCTTCATACTTTGGACATACTGTATGCTAAAGCATTAGCATGCACCAGACAGATCTACCAGAGACACAGAGAGAGAGAGATATTGGTACCAATCCTCTTGTCACATATTGGGTAAGGTGACCAATGGGACAAACTCGCAAAAAGTCAGTGTCGTCCTTAAGGCCCTAAACTAATTTTAGAGCTTTCTTTATATATTATTTTTATGGCATTTTTGTTTTATTAGACAGTACAGTTGAGAGAAACAGGAAAGGGGGATAACATGCGATAAAGCTCCTGGGCCGGATTCAAACCCAGGACGTACAGTTGCATGGTATGCGCCTTACCCAACTGAGCCACCAGGACGTCCCAGTTTAGAGCTTTCTGACTCTTGTCTCTTGGTGCCTGACAGACAGTACACACCCCTGTATCATCAGCTAGTATTTTTCAAAGCCATTACAGTGATATTACCAGCAATCAGTGGGAATCAGGGCATTGACCTGAGAGCTCTGTGGCTGAAGTTAAGAGATTTAATGGCTGCTCCCAGGTGAATGAGCTCAGGGCAGGAGATGGAGATTGACTGATATACATTAGTTTGCTGCAGATTAATGGCCAGAGTCTGAGTCTTCCTGACTCTTTAGATTGGGTTGTTATCTGAGTCAATTATGGGCCTTTTAAGTGTCTCCCACTCAAGATCAGTGTCAACAAAGGAGAAAGAGCATCTGCTTGTCAACAGCCTACTAATATGGTACAGTGTCAGGAGGATAAGAAAGTGATGCTACATCTTTCAGCTCTCCACTGCAGGACAATATGGGGGATAAACACGTTGCTGAATTCTTTCATTGATTAAAAGAGGCAGTGATATGACACAAGGTATCAGAGCACAGCACGGATTGTGCTGCGTTTGCATCATCTATAATCGACTCTGACGTTGGAATGATAAATGTTATTGAAGATAACTGCTTGACTGCACTGGCAGGATAGAGTCTTATTCTCTGGTCCAATGGCTACAGGATTAACTGGCAGCTGTCATCACAGCAGCAGACAGACTTCAGAAACTGGAGAGGAGAATGGCATCATGTCATTGCTTCTTGATATCATATAAGAGGGAAGAAGGGGTTGGTGGGAAAAGGATTTTAGTTGGGCTGCTACCATGGCAACAGCGAGCTGTAATGGATTTGGACAGCACCTTTGGCTTGTGGCAGCCATTTCTGAACCGCAATATAGTTTGTTTGTTTGTTTGTTTCTTTTTCTTTCTTTCTTTTTTTTTCTTGTCACTCTTGCTGTCTCTGTCTCTGTCTCTCTCTCTCTCTCTCTCTCTCTCACACACACACACACACACACACACACACACACACACTCTAATGGTACTGCTCATTACCAGTGCAGATCCTTGTCAAATCCGACTAATGTTCTCTGATGAGGTGCACACAGAGCAGCACCTAGAGCTCTGGCTAATCAGGACGATTAAACAAGATGATAAGCCCTGTAAGCAGAATAATTTGTGATCAGATAGTATTAACAATCTTGCAGAATTTGACACAGAGTAGTTAACTGATGATGTGTGTCTTCAATAAGATTCAATTTGGCAATTTTCCCTCCAAGTAGGAGTCATAATTGAAAGCTTTCCTCATGATGAATTCGTCTAGCTGTCATTTGTTAAGACACAAGACGCAAGCGAAAATCTAAAAGAAGTCACATCTAATCAATTTCTGCATCAAGCTCTCCTTTTCAACCCCCCAATCGCATGGGATGGTAAATAGTGTGCCAAGTGTGACAGGGAACAGGGAGTCTTTAATGCGATCCCGAGGGCTCGGCCGCCCCCTGACGCTGCAGCAGCCTCACTGAAAACGCTTCATTACTATTAGTCTGTGATAGGAGCTCAACATCACCCGTCATCCAAAAGGCAGAAGCCATATTCTTTTGATTTAGTATCCCTGTTGAGTGGATGGCTGAGTCTCTCTCTCTCTCTCTCTCTCTCCCTCCCTATCTCTCTCTCTCCTTGCTCTGAGGCAGGCCAAATATGGTATCTGTCTCTACCTGTCATCTCAGATGGGAAACATCCTTAGAGGGAGAGGGAAATTTATGAGGATGCTGCCCTTTGAACGAAGATGGATGCAGCCGTGTCCGCCTGAGCCCTGCGCCACATCTCTGAAGTATAAAGCCTTTTTTTTTTATTTGACCTTTATTTAATCAAGCAAGTTGACAGAGAACACATTCCTATTTATAATACAGCATTGGCCTGGGAGGGACAATGGTTACAATTATACACACAAAACACATATGGGTCCAGGCCAATGATCGGCTCTAATGGAACAGTTGAGGGTTAAGTGCCTTGCTCAAGAGCACCTTCCAGTCACAGGCAAACTTCTCCGATCATTAGGCTACTGGAGATCACAAAATAGATCATTCTATTTATAAGTGACCTTAATAATAATTTATAGTGGATGTAACATTTCACGTCATCCCTGCAAGTACCAAAAAAAGAGTACCAGAGAACTGGAGGAGTACTGGGACTAAGTCGCTGATCCCTCAATGGACCCCTGCCAAGGCTCTGCTGCTAGATACAGAGGATGTGATTGGGTATCAGCATGCAGAACATGCAGCCTGTCACCATGGAGACTGACATGTATCACTCCGTTTGCATTGGCAGACACAGGCAGGCTGAGTTGAGTCTCACTTAAAGGGCTGCTGGCCAAAATTAAAGTGGAAACCACTTCTGGGGCAAAGCAGGATTCATCGACTGGAGAGAGAGAGCGAAGTAGAGAGACTGACAGACAGATGCACAGGCTGGCAGAACAAGACAGAATGATAGAGAAGAGGGAAAAATGTGAGAACATGGAGGGGAGAAGAAGGAGAGGTAGAGGCGTCAGGATTAACAGTGGAAGCCTCTGTCCGTTTCTCTGTGTTGTGATGAATGTCTTTGACAGGTGCTCTCTCTCAGAGAAGAGCAGAGAGATTGATCGTTGCTGAGTTCAGTCATCTCTAACTCACTGTGAAACATTAGTAAGTTTTCTGTTTGTGGCAATTTCCCCATCTACCACTTTTGATTTATGACACTGTAAGTTCATTTCTTTGCAACATAAAGGCAAGCCATATGCTGTACTGTGTGTGTGTGTGTAATCAAATTTTAGACTGGTCCAGTGGGATTTTGTTTTTTGTTGTTTTTTTGTATTTGGTCACCTATTTTACTACTACCTCACAGGCTGATCATATCAAATCTGTACACTTAGATGTTAACCTTAAGTTCAGCCAGAGAAAATCAGATTTCAGTAGCCTGCAGATAAATCTCATCTCTGCTCACTGCGGACACGATGTGTGTGTTTTTGCATGTGTACATGCGTGTGTGTGTGTGTGTGTGTGCCACTGTGTGTTTGTGTGTTTGCCTATGTGCCTATGTATGTGTTAGACTATCTTGTTTCTTCTAAAAAGGAGAGTGGGCAGTCAGCCACCTTTAGTATCACATATCACTTCTTTCTTTCTTTCTTTCTTTCTTTCTTTCTTTCTTTCTTTCCTTCTACTTCATGTTTTGTCCAGTAGAGGGCTCTATATGTCATGTTATTCAGATGCTCATATTCTAAATTAGGAAAAAATAGATGCATTACATTGTTGTAATATAGATTTAACATTCAACTACACAGTAGACCAACAGTCTATAGGTTTTATTTGCAAAGACATTGTAAAAGCATTATGTTTTTATGCTCACAGGCTTACTGAATATGATGTTTGAGCCCTCTCCATGACATTTCAACAGTATTTTCTATTTAACAGCATGGCAAATTTAAAGTTGGTATGTAATAAGATGTATTTCTATAGCATTTGCATTATTGTTAGTAGTATTTACATTGTTACACAGATATGAAAGCAACTTACATTGAAATGAAGGTGGAAGAAGAGTGAAAGTATCACCAAAATACGCCTTCACATCAGTTTTTCATGATGTTAGGTTATCTAAAAGGTATTTTTTCCAAGAAAGACAAGACAGCTGCATAAAATCCTTTAGTGGTATAGCAATCCACACTCTTAGTTTCACCATGTTGTCATGAGCCATTCACCAAAACAAGCAGTCATCTCTCTTATCCCTCGCAGGCCAACACTTGTCATGTAATCTGTCAGTCTGTATCAGAATAAAAAAAAGACGGAGGGTTCAACTGTCTAGAGCGAGCCATAGCTGTCATCTATTTATCTTATGTTGCCTCTTAGTCTCCTGTAGCTCTGCTTGCTTTCTCAGACTTTTCTTTTAGTCTTTAATAAGGTGAAAAAACAAAATTATAAAAATTATCAGAGGCAAATGTACAAATTTTATACTGTTTACTAGCTAAAATTACGTTTTTATAGTGGAGAGAATACATTTATCCATACTAAACAGTTTTAACTTCTGTCATCTTGTACATTGTGGACAGAATGTGAGGATAAATAACTTGTTAAAGGGATAGGTCAGTTTTTGGGGGCTTTATAATTATTGTTCCAACTTACCCAGAGTCAGACGAACTCATGGAAGCCTTTTTTTTTATGTCTCTGCGTGCAGTGTGAAGGAATGGGAATGGTTAGCTTAATTCAATTGCTGGAAGTCTAGGGGATCAAGTAACAGCTCCTCTCAAAAGTACCTGCTCAGTATATTCCGGCTCAAATAAACACGGCTCTGAAACATACTGGTCTTCCTCAAAATCCGACATGATTAGACTATGGTTATTTTCAATGGACAGCTGCATTGCTCTTTATATGGCTCCTGAAAGTTTTGAGTTTACAAGACTGCACTCTTACCAAAAGAGAGTGGAGGCAGAACCTCGTGGTACGTTCAAGACAACTGGGAACTGGGATACTTCCCACATGGAATTTCCTACTTCCCATCTCAGAGCGTTCAAGTGGTTGAGGTGGGAACCACGGAAGTATTATATTGCTGGGAACCTGAGCTCAGAGAAGAGTCCCAAGTTTCTGACTAGAAATTATGACTTTGAGGGCTGTGCAAAGTGATCTTTCCTATTTGGAAGTAGGACGTTTCCCAGTTCCCAGTTGTCTTGTACGTATCATAAAAGAAGTCCGGCCAGAAATGAGAAAGTTGATATGAAGTTGATATATCTCATTTCTTGACTTGATCCTCTACACTTCCAGCAATTGACATAAAAGAGGCATCCACAATTTTCCCCAATTCCCCAAAAAACCAAACTATCGCTTTAAGATGGATTTTTTTGTTGCAGGGCATGTAAAGTTGCCTTAATTGGTTTGATGCAAAAGCACAGTTGAGAATATTCAAGATTCTAATATTGGTTAAGAGCATCATCTTCACAAAGGTAGATGTTGCGGAACTGGACCCTCACTTGAGGAGAAATTTATGCTTAAGTTTGAGTAGCGCTTCATTTTGAGTCATAACCATGACTATCTGGTACATTATGTTCCAATTTGCAAGCAGCTGTGGATCAAGTAACACTTCCCAAGCAAACAGTTTCTCCTACACAGTTTACTTCTCACTCATAGCGCCTCTGTAAACAATCCCACAGACAGAAACATAGACCTTTAGCTGGGTCTACAGCCATAAACACACATTTATTTCATCCTAGAGGGAAAATTCCCTGGTTTGTAGCTAAAAATGACGTTTTTATAGTGGAGAGCACACATTTATCCTCTGACATTCAAAAGACAGGAAGAAAAACAAAACTCAACTCAATTGCAGGCATCAGGTGTTGTTAGGGTTATGGGAACCCACTGGTAGCTGACTCAAAGTGTTGCATAGTGTCTTGTGACACTATTGCGCTGGAGTGGTGATCTGAAAAAGGGATGTGGAGTCATCGTCTCATCCTCTTTTTATTACCTTACAGCTTACACTTAGATTTGATTTGTATTCTTATTCTGACCCCCAACCTCCTTTCTACTGCCTGAATCTCTGTTTGAAATCAGGATAAAAATGGTGGGTGAGACAACTGAGAGAACTCTCTAAAATCTGCCTCTCCCTGGTCCACAGATTTGCAAACAACTTATATTACAGTCTCACTTTCTCTGTAAAGAGAAACAACAACAAATGCAGCAATATTGGGCGGTCTGTGGGTTTTCTTCAGACAGGGACACGAGCATAGACACACAGCATTCAGGGCAGGGGTTCAAGTTTTTTCAAATTTCTGGAGAACTGGCTTAATGTTCCATAGAAGCATTAGTGGTTACACACACAAGACAAGGCACGTGAGATGGGCAGAGATGGGAGCGTATCTTTATTCCCAGGGTCCTATATTCCCACGGTCCTAAGTTTCCCAGTTCAATATTCTGTTAACACACATTAACCCTCCTATTGTGTTCGGGTCAAATTTGACCCGTTTCAAGTTAAAATATTTCATAAATATTATCCAGTTTTTTTTTTATTGGAACAAGGCTTCAAAACAGCTATATAAACACAACAAAACCAATGGTTATCATTTTATTTGATTTTGAAGGTCTCTAACCCTAAACCTAACTAACTCTAACCCAAACCCTAACCCTAACCCTAGAACTGGGGAACATAGGACCCTGGGAACATAGGACCCTTTGTCATGTTCCCATCATGTGCCATATAAATCTGGGGAACATAGGACCCTGGGAACATAGGACCCTTTGTCATGTTCCCATCATGTGCCATATAAATCTGGGTAACATAGGACCCTGGGAACATAGGACCCTTTGTCATGTTCCCATCATGTGCCATATAAATCTGGGTAACATAGGACCCTGGGAACATAGGACCCTGGGAACATAGGAATGACTCGAATGACGCAGAGACTAGGACCCAGATGCAGACACACGGAGGCAGATAAATGATGAAAAAAGAGTCGAGCAAAATACAAAAAAGGCAACCAAACCAGGCAGGGATCAGGCAAGGCAGAGTCAGACAAGGTAGAGTTCAGATAACCGATAAATACAAACAGGAACATGAGCAAACGCGGGAAAGTTAGGCAGAACACACTAGACAATCTGGCAGGGACTGAAGGGAAGTGACTGGGATATACTGTATATTGCTGGAGTAATTGTGAATTAAGGCCAGCTAGTGCAGGGAGGAGCTGGACTGGACTGATTGAAGCTCTCAACGGGACCTAGAAACACAACACATAGACAAGACACACAGACAAAGAGATCAGAGAGGAGTAGAAGAGGCAGGCAGGTCAGGAGGTGAGGCAGGCAATGTAACAGCCGGTCCCATGACAGCCCGGGGCTATAGGCTCAAATGGCTGCCACATGTTTGAGGTTTGCAAATGTTCTGCTACTTGTAGTTGTATATCAACATCTGTGAATGTGTATGAACGATTTGAACAAATATCCAAATGTGTCAATCTGCAAAATAAAAGTTTTGTACAATTAGATTCACATTTGTGAATGCATTAAAAAGGCTTGTAGTTGCACATCATTTGTAAATGTGTAAAAAATACATGCACAAACAAAAACAATACAGGCACAACTCAAATTGAGTATGGCATTTTGGCAGAGAATTGAAATAGGAATGCTGGATTTTAAATAGTATTTAACGATCCAATCACGGATGGATGATTGCCAGTTCTCGTGCTAATCTTTTCAGATAGCCATCTGAAAAAATACTGCTGGTCCCTTTGTCATTTTTGAGCTTGTGAACCTCACTTTATGCATTCAAAAAACATTTGGCATCAATTTGAGCCCATACAAGGCCACTCCCAGACACTCCCAGTGTCAGACCCTGGGGTGGGTTTCATTCCATAAAAATCTTCCCTTATGAACTCTTGTTCACTGTCTTTCAAAGGTCTGATTGTACAGACTGGCTGTAAAAACAAGAGAGAAACTACATGAGGAACCTCTATAAACTATATGTGTCTGAAGTCCATGAGGTGATGAAAGAAGGCACGAGGGAGGGATCAGCACCAGTAATGGAGTCCACTGCCTGGAACAGAAGTTAATCAGAGGCAGGGAGCAGGAGACAGGAAGTGTGTGAGCTGAGTATTTTCGAGAAGGAGCATGAGCGTTGTCGCCACCTCGTCCAGACGTTGTGTTATACCCCGTTATCCCCGCTTCACCCACAGACACATAACTAACCACAGGCACAGTTTTACAGTTTTAGTCTCTTTTCACAGAGAGTTTAACTGTTTTTGAGATTATTCAAGGACCTTTCAGCATGTGGAACAGTGGTAATTTACTTCTACTACTTGTCAATCAGTGTAAAGAAATTGACAAGGATTTGTAGTCAGGGTTTGAGGAGGTCTAAAAAAAAACCTGAAGAATGGACCAGAGTAGGTAATGGGTCACGCTGGGTCACACACATTAGGATAAAATGGAAAGTTAAAGGCTGTTGGGTCTGATATTATGCGTTTTAACAGCGGATAATACTCCAACAAACCTCATAAATGTGATAAATGTGTTTGGACAGAGGCATAGTGCTTTAAATAGCACCTCTCATGGCTCGCTGTGTCATTTTATGATCAATTCAGAGCAGTATAATTCACTGCAAGAGGAAAAAGGAATGAGCACACGGCCTCAAATTAAAAATAGTTTGCTACTGTTATTGTTACCAATGCAGGAGAACTTCATGGAGGGGTTATTTATGGGAACCAGTGGTACAGAGGTTTCTATAAACACATATCAACAAATTAACCTGTGTTTGTTCAGAGGCATTTTCAGCGTGTGGTGGAACATGAAGATTACATTAATATACCTTCATGTGCCTATGTGTGCAATTAATTTCCTGGCTTTAACAATGATCAAATGTGCAGTATTTGTATATTCAAGTGCCCCCTGATGTTAGATTTATTAACTATCAAACTGTAACTTGAAATTTATTTTAAATTATAGCATGGCCACAACAACATTCATAGCAGTTTTCAATGCATGATCCATCAGTAACAACAGTAGTCACCTAACCTACAGGGTCAATGCAGACATTACAAACATTTTGAATGGTCACCTTTCATTTAAGAGCTAGTCTGAGAGTTTTGGGACACAATTTGAGATAAAATAAGAAAAATCAACATTCGATTATAGAAAGTGCAATAAAGGCAACCTTCCATGAGGTACAGTTGGTATATTTGAGGTATTTCATTGATTCAAAATTTAGAAAGTAGGGGAAAATAGATTGTGGATGAAATAGTCTTGAAATGAGAATGGGAAATCGGAGTCCAGTTTGTTTTCCAGATAAAACATTTATTTATGACCCTAAGGCAGTATGCTCCAGTGGGCTTAATGGATGTGCCCACAATTCGAAACAGGTTTCATTGATTGAGACTACTTCTGACTAATTCTAAGTTAAGAAAAGACTTGTTAAAGTACAGTGTGCGATTGCCGAACAAACATAGAAGTGCAAGTAAAAGCACAAGCATAAAAACAAGCCATAATTGGACTGAGTTCAGAGAGAAATTGATTTACAAACCAGAGCTCATTGGCAAGCAAGGCAAACTGAGGGGCATGCAGATCTGGGTGGAGGCCAAATAGTGTGGAAAACAGAACAGTATGAGCAGACCAGAGAGAGCCAGCATACTGCAATCTGAATTCAAAGACTGAAGTCAGCAAGAGCAGGTTGTCACTGGATCGATAGATGATTTGAAATCTATGGATTGAGAAATGCATACTGTAGTAATCAATCAGCAAATATTTTGACATCAAGCTTGACCTTTAGGGGACTTCCGT